>NC_069789.1:128355519-128675068 GCF_027406575.1 Nycticebus coucang | reverse complement strand
GGGAGAAGGGTCTGTGGGGAGTAGGGCCCCGTCTTCCTGGCCCCAGAGCCTCCCCCTCCCACTATGCCCAGCACAGCACCTCAGAAGCTCTGACTTAACTTGAGGTCCTTCCTGGCATGGGGAATGGGTGAAGACCCCGCAGGGTCGGTGGGAGTGATATAGGGAGAGATATAGTTGGCAACTATATCTCCTCCCTAGCTTGGTCCCTGCAACATCTCCCAGAGGGTCCCCTCCACAGCCCCAAGCAAGACCAGAAGCTGTAGCAAATGTCAGGCAGGGAAGTCCCTGGCCCAGGGGAGGAGGCGGAGGAGGAGGACCCTTTTAAAGACATGTGTTTGTTGGCAGGCAGCAGGGCCAGGCCTGGCTTTTGATCAGAAAATCCCAGCTATTGGCAGAGACAAAGACAATCCCTGGAAACAGCCTGGCTGGGAGAGATGGAGGTGGGGGCAGCTACTGCTGTCTCCCTGCTGGCTCCCGGCCTCCCACCCATGGAGGCTGCACCTTGCTGCAGTGGGGGAGTCAGGGGCACCGCTGGGAGGGAGGGACGCATGGGAATGACACTTAAAAATCCTCACAGAGTAAGCAATTGAGCTCAAGCCTCTGGCAGCATGAGATTGTGGGTGTGAGGGGGAACAGTGTCTGCCTCTAGCCACTTCTAACTCCTCACCCCAAGGGCCACTGGAAGGCCCTGCGCCCCACCCCCACTTCACTCCCCACAGCAGCCACATCAAACCACGTTCCCCACCTTCCACCAGAGGATCGCTAGGTCCTGAAAGTGGAGTTGCATCCCTCCATGTCTGTCTAATCAAAGATGTGCACTTCACCATCTCACCACCCAGCAGGGTCCTTCCTTCCCAAGGGGACTCTCAGCTGAGGGGCCCAGGGTGGCCTCAGCCCATCAGTGCCAAGAATTTGTAGTGACAGAGACAGTCTCGGGGAGTGAGTGGGACTCCAGCCTCTTGCCTCACCCCCTTGTCACACACCCTCTGTCCTCTGACTCTGTCCGAGCAGAGGCAGCCCCCTGGAATTCCTGGCTGGTGGGCCTGTGTCCCGTGCTCTGTGTCCAGGCTGAACGGCATGCCTTCATTCTTATCCCTGTCTACGGTGCTTACTGAACCAAGACTTAGAGCAAGGAAGGAAGCTGGGGGACAAGCTGGGGGCTGGGGTGTACCTCCAAGGCGAGGTGTTTTGGGAGCTGGCAGTGGAAGACTAGCCAGGAGTTAATCTCCCCAGAGTTTGTAACTGGCCTGGAGCATGACTGGGCCCCTACGGGTGTCCTCTGGACTCTACTCTCCAGCCTTCCAGCCCCCTCTAGGCCCTTCCAGCCCCCGCCCCTGTTCAGCAACTGGGGGCCTAGTCTAAGCAGAGGTCCTTACCTGTGTGTGCATATCAGGGTCCTCCAGGGATCGCCTAGACCCTCCTGATCAGAAGGGAAGTGCAGGCGCATAGAAAGCTCCCCTGCTGGCCATGCCCTGTCCCATTTGCACCTGGCCATTTTGTTAGACTAACATTGTGCTCCCCAGAAAACAGTGACTTCACATCTACAGAGAAGGAATCCCTTTGTGGGCTCTTCCAAGGCCCCGAGGAGAGGCTGCTTGAGCCCAGGCTGCAAGCCTCGTCCAGCCCCTGCTCCTGCTAGGCCCCCTGGGTGACGGTCACCTGGCAGATGAATGTGTGTGAGCAGGGTCCTGCGTCTTTGGGGGCAGCCAGGACATGTCCTGTCCAGACTCCCTTCTAGTTCTCGAAGAGATTTTCTAGCACCAGCAGACACCACACCCTGGCCACCACTCCTGCCCCTCTACCCTGTGCTGCAGAAGTCGGAGGTCTGTGGCCATGTAGGACTCAGTCCACAGCCCGGTTCCCAAGGTACATGAAAGAATATGTGGTATATCATTGTCATTCCACACCCAGGGACAGGGCCACTGGAACATGCATCCCGAGCTGTCCCTAGTAGGGGAAATTAGCTGTGCTGGTGACCAGGGAGTGGTAAGGGCTCACCATGGCCATGTTTGGAGCTGAGACAAGTGGTGGTGACCTCTACCTCCTCATGCTATTAGGTCCTGATGGTCAGCTTTTCCAAATCCAGAAAAAGGCCTCAGGACAGAAGTCCCAGATGGGTATGTCCCCAGGGACTTTTGGGACTTGGCACATCTCCCCAAAGTGTGGCTGTCCTCCCCAGATGGGAGTCCTGGCCAGCTCTTCCCCTGGAATCTCCTCCACCCCCCAGAGCCTTCTGAAGTTTCCCACCACCAGCCCACTGACTCTCCCCTGCCTGCTGAGTGACTGAAGACTTGTCCCTCTTCCCGTGGCCACCAGGTGCACTGCCTCTGCATCTGATAGCCGCTCCCCAGGCCCCCAGGCTGTGACTCAGCATTTATCTCCTGTCATGTTCGGCAACAAGTAGTTGCAGTTTTCATTATCATAAGACAGGGAAAAAAAAAACTGCAGCTGAGAAAATAGATATGTGCCTTCCACCCTACTCTGGGAACATCTTGACATTTAAATCCAATTACCCTTTTCCCATTCTTGATGAGGATATGACATGCAGCTAGAACATTCTGCTAGATAAATACATCATATTCTCTGACGGCTCAAAACCTCCCAGGGCAGATCTGGGGATTCTGTGACTCACACCCCCCACCCCCGTTCACCCTCAGCCTGTGTGAGAGGACAGGGTCACGGACTGGCCAAGTTAAAAGGCCCTGGGAACGTTTGCCTGGGAAATTTTCGCAGCATTTGATCTCTGCCCTTCATGGAGACATTAATTGGGAAAATGGACCAACTGTGGAAGCTAGAGGAGTCTTGTCCTTCAGTGATGAATCTGCAGTCATTTGGAGCCACCACCACCACCACCACCCCCGCCCCATCCCTGGGCTTGCAGCAAAAACGCTGCAAACCAGTTGGCCCTGAGCAGAGCAGGGAGTAATTAAACACATTCCCCTATTACTTCAAAACTTCAGTCCTCTCAGAAGCAAAGAGTAATTGAGTCTAAATGAAGCAGAAGCCAGTCAGGATTACTGTGCTATTATTCTGGTGTCAATATTAGTTCTCTTTTGACATTTAGAGGGAAAGTTCTTTAGCAAGTGCTTCAGCTGTTCCCTGGCTGGGGAGGGAGATGGTGGGAGGAGAGCAAATTGCCAAGACGAAGGCTGTGAGGACCCTGCCTCCCAGGAGGGCTCCCTGGTGTGGGAAACAATCCCACCCCAACCTTGCCCTCCTTCAGGAACCCCTTCACTGCATGAAGTTACGAGGTTTTCCTAACGACTCTCCTTGAGCCCTGAGAGGGGGAGAGAGAGGAAAAAATCAAATCCATGGAGATTGAGTCTCATTTTTGTTAGTTCCAACTACCTAATTTCTGTCCCATTCTGCTCCCAGCCTGATTTGATTCTTCTCTCCACCTCTGGAAGGGGGAGTGTTAACCAGCAGATAAAGTCACTCCCCCAACCCAGTGTCACCCGTCCCTCAGGAGTCAGGGGAGCAGGAAACTGTCCCTCCCCCCAACCCTATGCCCCCCAGCCCCGCTTCCAGCAGGGTCACGCGGCCACCTGCCTGCCTCCCTGAGGATCTGATGGCCCTTCGAGATCCTACACAGTGTTTGCAGCTGTTCATCCCACATTACGCTGTTGGTTTATCCTGTGTGCTCAGAGCTGATTGATAAATAGAAATTAAGTCACTCATTTACTCTCATGGTACTTAGAGTTGTGAATGCATGGGGGTGTGACTGCGTACCTGCTCTGGCACTGCACGGAGTTCAAGGCTCATTTCATCAGCCATAAAACATCTTTCCCAAGAATTCACAGGTACTTACTAGTTTTTTACAGAAACACTTTTTGTGTGTGTGTGTGTGTGGTTTTTGGCTGGGGCTGGGTTTGAACCCACCACCTCCAGCATATGGGACCGGCGCCCTACTCCTTGAGCCACAGGCGCCACCCCAGAAACACTTTTTAATTTCTATCTAATGTCTCTTGAATGCTTAGGTAAGAGTTGAGAATGAGATCTCTCTCCTCTGCAATCGGGGTCACCCAGAGCCAAAAAGAGATGGTCAGAGAATCTGATGAGGTCTGACAGACGAACGAAGGTGCTATAAAGAACCAGATAAACCCACATCCCGGAAAGTGTCACCTAACACAAAAGGCCCCGATGCTTCAGGCCGGCGTGGTTAGAGATGGCAACTCTTAGAGGCAGAGTGAGGACAGGGAGCCTGGCAACTTCCTCGTGATTCTCTCTGTAATACCTTTTAAAAGAAAGTATGTAGTTAATACTTTAACCTAGTATTTAAGTCAGTTTTTTGTTGTTGTTGTTTTTTGAGACAGAGTCTTACTTTGTCACCCTCAGTAGAGTACCATGGCATCACAGCTCACAACAACCTCAAACTCTAGGGCTTGAGTGATTCTCTTACCCCAGCCTCCCAAGTAGCTGGGACTACAGGCACCCGCCACAACGCCCGGCTATTTTTAGAGGTGGGGTCTCGCTCTTGCTCTTGAACGGGTGAACTCAGGCAATCCACCTGCCTCGGCCTCCCAAGTGCTAGAATTACAGGCGTGAGCCACCACGCCCAACCCTAAGTCGGTTTTCAGCTTGAGACAGCTTGAGACTGTCAAGCTGTCACCCTTGGTAGAATGCTATGGCATCACGGCTCACACCCACCTCCAACTCTTGGGCTTTAGCAATTCTCTTGCCTCAGCCTCCCAAGTAGCTGGAACTACAGGCACCCACCACAATGCCTGGCTATTTTTTGGTTGCAGTTGTCGTTGTTGGCAGGCCCAAGCTGGGTTCGAACCTGCCAGCTCCGGTGTAGGTGGCTGGCACCCTAGCTGCTGAGCTACAGGCACTGAGCCCCTAAGTCAGTTTTTAATAGATGCCTGTTACTCATCTCAGAATTAGATATAAATACGAGCCTGTGTTGGAACCATCCAGTGAGCTATAGGAACCCTGAGTGGAGAAACTCAAACAGAAGCATATGTCCTGCAGCTCCTTCTAGAAGTATCTCGCCTGTGGGCTGTGGGATCCCTTGGTGGAAAGTCCCAACCCCTGAGGGTGAGAGTACCTCTCCAGTGACCTCCAGGGCCTTTCACAAGCCTGTGGGCATCCATTTGCCGAGTGGACCGTGAAAACCCCAGGCCAGACTGAGTTCACAGCCTGGGCACCTGCTGGGCTGAGACCTTCCTGGTCTCTGGGGGGCCTTGCAGTTTGTGTGGCCATCTGCCATGAGAAATTGGATCTGGGACAAAGACATTCAATGGACTAGGTCATTTTAGAGAATTAACAGAAACAATATCCCTTAGGAGAAGAGAATCCCTCTGAAACAGACCCAGACTGGCAGGGTAAGGCATACGCTCAGACCCCTGTGATTAAACCACAACACTGACTTTCAGCCAAAGGTCCAGAGGAGTGGGTATTAATGTTTGGGGGGGGGTCTCTCTCTCCCCCCTTCCCCAGCTCTCTCTCTTTCACACACATACATACACGCGCACGCACACTTGACTGTTTCAAGAGGTTCGGAGACCCTTAAAGGCCATTATGTGCCCACCTACCTCCCTTCCCCCCCTAAAGAATGAACCTCTCTAGAGATAAGTCATATATTGTTTGCACTAGGCCCTGCAACTGGCATCGTGTCTATGTACAATTCTTGGCTTCTCATTGTGTTGGGAGAACCTGTCGGTGGTGTAGAGACCCAGTTGTGGCCGCTTCATTTAATCATGTGGACGGCCAGGACCTCATCTTTGTTGTCCAGGATGTTGACAAACTTCACATCTTACATTTTGAGAGGTCTCCTATCCCAGAGAATTTGGTGAGGTCAGGTGGTGGGGGTGGATAACATTTGGGGGCTGTCCATGGTCCTGAAAACAGCCTCCTAGTTGGCTGAGCTGCTACGGCAGGATTAGAGATATCTGTGCCAGCCCTCAGCCTGGTTTTGGTGACCTAATAGCCAGTTTCTCTGCCTTGATCTAGCTTAGACCCCAAAAGTCTGGGCTCTTGCTTTCGTATTTTTTTTTTTTTTTAAAAAAGGCTTGTCACCCTTGATAGAGTGCCATGGCATCACAGCTCACAGCAACCTCCAGCTCTTGGGCTTAGGTGATTCTCTTGCTTCAGCCTCCTGAGTAGCTAGAACTACAGGTGCCCACCACAATGCCCGGCTATTTTTTTGTTGTTGATGCAGTTTGGCTGGGGCTGAGTTTGAACCGGCCACCCTCAGTATATGGGGCCAGCGCCCTACTCACTGAGTCACAGGCGCCGCCCTGGGCTCTTGCTTTCAATCATACTCTTGAGCCCCTAAATGATCCTGCCTGAATCAGCTCTTCCTGTAACCTCAGTCTCGCCAGCCCCTGACCCAGGTTGGCTTGTGACTGTAAACCTGTACTTCATTCCAGCCAGCTGCACGTGGGTTCCCTGGGAAAGCAGACTCTGGGGCAGAGATTTGTGTGCAGAAAGCTTACTGGGAATATATTATGACAGAGAAGAGTTAAAATAACTTTGGAGCAAAATATAAATGTCTTCAGTTCATCCCAAATCAATGTGAATTGTTTCTGATACTGTTTTGACAGGGATGGAAAACAACCTATTTGTCAGACTAGTGGCCCCACACCACGTATCTGAGGCCACGTAATCTTCTCCAGCAAAGATACCCCACCAACAGAGTGGTTGCAGCTCTGGCTACAACATGATAGGGGTTTGCAATATTCTGCTAGAACCCATTGCCTTTTATAGGACTAGAAGGGTGAATTCCACACTGGTGAGGTGATGATATCTGTCCCCGTGTTCTTTAGGTGATTGGTTGATTGATTGAGACAGAGTCTCACTCTGTGCACCAGGTTGAGTGTCGTGGCATCATAGCTCACAACTACCTCAAACTCTTGGGCTCAAGCCATTCTCCTGTCTTAGCCTCCCCAGTAGCTGGGACAACAGGTGCCTACCAGAATACCTGCTAGTTTTTGTATTTTTAGTAAAGTCAGGGTCTCACTCTTGCTCAGGCTGGTCTCCAACTCCTGAGCTCAATCAATCTGCCTTCTTCCACCTCCCAAAGTGCTAGGATTACAGGCATTGAGCCACGACCAAAACAAACCACTTTAGATCTTTTAAAAAGGCCCTTATCAAGCAGAGTCCTATGGATAAAAAAAGAATAGCGCTAATCTCCACCATGCCCCAGGAAGCGATGCTGCCTTTGATTTAATATCTGAACTCAGTGGAGAGGGTCACTTTTGAGGGTTTCTACTAGGCTTTCCCTACTGTGATGGTCCCCACAGGTCAGGGACATGGGGCTTTTGCCAAATGTACTTATATATCCATTCTGATTACACCTCCAGAGCCTGGGGAGAAATGGTCACCAGGCTGGAGCCTTGAACCCAGCATGAACCAGACTTGGGCCATTCATCACCTCCTGGCATCTTGCACGCCCTCATCAGGCCCGGGGCGCCTCAGTGACACTTCAGGTCCCCAGCAGCCAAGTGTAGATGTCAACTTGAACAAAAATCCAGAAGTGTTTGCGTGTTCCCTTCTCTGAGCGTACATCTGTCCTTGTAATTGCTGTCGCTCACTTTGGGGGAAACAGGAAGCATTACTGTGTGTACTTGTCATGATGTCAGATGCTGTTCTCGGGGACCCTATCTGTCCTTTGGCCGTTGAGTTCTGGATCTGAAAACTGGACAAAATATTGTGATTTTTACGGGGTCACTGCCCTCAGCCTCCCGGTTGTCGGTCCGTGATTTCTAATGTATATATCGATTATCCTAGTCGGTTACCACGTCCTGCACCCTGCAGGTCAGCCCCCCTTAACTGCCATGCTGACACTGCTGCCCACCAGGTTAAGTGTGCACACTTTGGTGACGATGGCTAAGCACCACCCTGCAGTTTCTATTATTTTACAATCCTATCGATCTGGAGGAGTCCAGGGCTGTATCGGCCTTGCCTGCACTCAAGCCTGCCGTGCAGAGGAGAGGCACCCCAGAGCTTCTCTCACCGACATGTTCCGTGTTGCTTTAGAAAGCGGGGGGGTGTCCTCTGGGCCCTCCCACAAAGCATCGGCAGTGACGGGTTTTCCAGCCTTTCCTATGTGTCCACTGTAGCACTATCCACTGTGCCCATCTGCACCAGCAGTCACGGCGGTGTGTCATCGCTGCTTTATTTACTGTGGGTCATTGCCTCTTCCACGTTTCTGAGAACCATCCCAGCAGCATGTCCCCCTCCCCCCCGCCCCCCCCCTCGGCCCTCTGGGGTCCTTGCCGTGCTGTCAAATCCTGCATCCCAGGAGAATGCGCCCCCATCGGGTTCCTCTTCATCCAACCTGGTGTTCCATGTGCTCACCCAGCCTCAGCATCAAGGGCTAGGCATACTCACCCAGCTCCTTCTCTGCCCCAGCACTTCCCCAGCTGGGTTCTGTTGTGGTTTCTCTGTAGTTATTGGTCTAGCGGAAAGGAGGTACAGGCAGAGACCCCTGCAGTGTCTTCAGTTACCAGAGGGCCAGTCGCCTATATTGAAGAGGGTGGTATGCGTCTGCACCCCAGAGGGTTCAGGAAAATCTGGGCATTCAAGATTCCAGCATGCATCGACCTGCAAGTCCCCATCTCGCTTCTTGGGGTACCCTTTCCTCTCCAACATACACCTGCCATTGCTAAAAATTCACCTTCTGTAGCTCTGCTGCTTTCATCGTTAAGTCTTGGGACTTGTCCCCTTGCTGCACAAGATGACAGTCTCTTTATAGGCTACCAAAGAGATAGTTGCCAGGTGATTTTGTCATCCCCCAATTACTATTTTCCCCATATTCTTCAACTTTTCAAATACATTTTTGTGCCCCATTTCCTGCCACTGGTACGCCATCCTGGCTCACCACCAGTACACTTGTTTTTTTTTAATTTCCAATATTTTATTAGACAATTTTTCAAACATACAGCCCAGTTGAAAGGATTATACAGTGATCACCCATGTGCCTTCTGCATACATTTTGTAATTTTTTTATTCTTTACATATAGAGAAATTGTTCATAGGGAGGTCCCAAATTTTGTGCTCCTCATCACAATGACCCAAGATTCCTGTTTCATATGGTGTTTTGTTTTGTTTTTTGAGACAGAGTCTCACTCAGTCACCCTACGGTTGAGTGCCATGGTGTCATAGCTCATAGCAACCTTAAACTCTTGGGCTCAAGTAATCCTCTTATCTCAGCCTCCCCAGTGGCTGGGACTACAGGTGCCCACTGTGATGCCTGGCTAGTTTTTCTATTTTCATTTGAGACGGGGTCTCACTCTTGCTCAGGCTGCTCGTGAACTCCTGAGCTCAGGTAATCCACCCACCTTGGCCTCCCAGAGTGCTGGGATTACAGGTGGGAGTCATCACGTCCGGCCCCTGTTGGGTGTGTTCTAAACAGAGGAGCCTCGTTCTGAGCACACCCCCACCACCAGGACATATTTTAACAGGTGCATCAGCACCTCTGGCCACTTGGCAGGGGCTGTCTACCTGCCACCAGGTCTGGGGTGTTGGGGCCCACGACGCCGTGTCTCCGGCCCCAACCCAGGGCCTTATCAGAGCCGGGACGCTAGGTCTCCAGCTCCAGCCCACTCAACTGTCTGGACGCAGGCCACAGGGCCAGCTTACTCGGGGTGGGTCTCATTCAGGTCTCAGGTGCCGAAGCACCTTAGAAGTCACAGTCAATATTAGTAGGAGCGGGCATCTCAGCAGCTCACTGAGAGGGGAGGGGAGCGCTGATCAGCCATCCTGCGAGCAAGAAGCGGAGCCAAAGGAGGAGCCAGAGGAGGAACCCCGGCTAACTTCTCCTATCACTTCTATAAAGTGTGGAGACCGCTTTGCCATCATGTCGGTGTTCTTGTCTCGTGCTCTTTAACGAGAGACCAATGATGTTAAATAGTATTAAATGTTGTTAAATCCCTTCCCCAATCCCTTATCGCCAAAGTATTTCCCACAGGTGCCTCCTACACTGGGGTCCTCCTGGGTGTCTGGTCAGCAGGTGATTCAACCCTGACTTCTCCTCCTGGCTCCTGCACTGGCTGTCAGGTCCCAGGGGAGCAGTCTTGGGGGCCGTGTGGGAAGCACACTGCAGGAGGGGGCAGGGGGCCTTGGACTCAGCGCATGTGGGGAAGGAAGAAAGCAGGAGAGGGTCCAGGGAACAGTTGAGGTGTGATTTAGTCA
The DNA here is from genome assembly GCF_027406575.1 of Nycticebus coucang. Classification (NCBI taxonomy): domain Eukaryota; kingdom Metazoa; phylum Chordata; class Mammalia; order Primates; family Lorisidae; genus Nycticebus; species Nycticebus coucang. Next base: position 128,664,931 of record NC_069789.1, on the reverse strand, counting down.
TCCAGTTCCACATGGAGACCCAGGGTCAGGAAGGCCCTACAGAGTCGGCCTGGATTGAGGCAAGATGGCTGGGTGTTTTTACCGCACATCAACTGGAGACTGGATAAAGGCAGCCCTCAGGAAAGAGGTACATCCTCAGGTGAGGGGACTTTCTCCAGCCAACAGCCCTCTCTGGAGGGAGACGCAGCCATGAGCTGCCCTGATCCAGCCTCCCTGCAGCCTTCACCTCTAACTCTCAGCCCCCGCTCACCTGGCCCTCCATCCCACATGGGACAAGGAGTGGATGGGGAGATAGTTTTTCTAAATGACTTTGCTTATTGGAAGATCACTGAAAATTAATTGTATCTGGTATTCTTTAATTAACTTTCCTTTTTCAGTTTTATAAAAACCTTTCTCTTCCAAGTATTGCCATTTGGTTTCTATTACACAAGCAAGATCTCTGCAAAACTGAAGTGTGTTTTTCTTAACATGACACTTCAGAGTGCTAAAGTATGTTCATGTAATTTCTCAATTTACTCGAGGTGCAATTTATAAACAAGAAAACGTGTGCATTCACAATGGGAAAGGATATTTGCATATTTTCAATCAAACAAAAGCTTGATAACTAGGATCTATAGAGAACTCAAATTAATCCACATGAAAAAAGCCAACAATCCCTTATATCAATGGGCAAGAGACATGAATAGAACTTTCTCTAAAGACGACAGACGAATGGCTAACAAACACATGAAAAAATGTTCATCATCTCTATATATTAGAGAAATGCAAATCAAAACAACCCTGAGATATCATCTAACCCCAGTGAGAATGGCCCACATCACAAAATCTCAAAACTGCAGATGCTGGCGTGGATGTGGAGAGAAGGGAACACTTTTACACTGCTGGTGGGACTGCAAACTAGTACAACCTTTCTGGAAGGAAGCATGGAGAAACCTCAAAGCACTCAAGCTAGGCCTCCCATTCAATCCTGCAATCCCATTACTGGGCATCTACCCAGAAGGAAAGAAATCCTTTTATCATAAGGACACTTGTACTAGACTGTTTATTGCAGCTCAATTTACAATCGCCAAAATGTGGAAACAGCCTAAATGCCCACCAACCCAGGAATGGATTAACAAACTGTGGTATATGTATACCATGGAATACTATTCAGCCATTAAAAAAAATGGAGACTTTACATCCTTCGTATTAACCTGGATGGACGTGGAAGACATTATTCTTAGTAAAGCATCACAAGAATGGAGAAGCATGAATCCTATGTACTCAATTTTGATATGAGGACAATTAATGACAATTATGGTTATGGGGGGGGAACAGAAAGAGGGAAGGAGGGAGGTGGGTGGGGCCTTGGTGTGTGTCACACTTTATGGGGGCAAGACATGATTGCAAGAGGGACTTTACCTAACAATTGCAATCAGTGTAACCTGGCTTATTGTACCCTCAATGAATCCCCAACAATAAAAAAAAAAAAAAGAAAATGCATTGTAAATGAGTTTTGACTAATATATACCATCACCATATGAAAACATCAAAATATGAAAATCCCTTCACCCTGGAATACTCCGTCACACCCCTGCTTGTCTTCCCCACCCACGACCCCCAGGCGACCACTGATCTTATTCCATCACTAGGGATTAGCTTGGCCTGTCCTAGAATTGTATCTGAGTGAGATCGGACAGTATGTACTCGTTTGCGTCTGGCTGATTTTGCTGAGGGTAACGTTTGTGACACTCGTCCGTACTATCTTGTATTTCTTCTTGTGGAGAAGGAATATTCCATTGTGTGGGCGCGCCGTGGTTCATTCATCCCTTCACCTGTTGGATGCGTTTGTTGAGTTTACTGTCATGGCATACCTGGACACAGGCCATGCCTTCTGTAGTGACATCCAGGTAGGAGGTGTGACCTGTCACAGCCAGGCAGCCCTGAGGTGGCAGATCAGGCTCCGTGAACCAGGAGGCCAGATGTCACTTCACCCCAGCATCATTTGACAAAAGACCCCGGGGGAACAGTGTGCAGGCCAAAGAACTGGTACATTTTGTTATTTCTTCCCAGGCATTTATTTTCCATGAGATGCTCTAGGCATTTTCTCTGGATGTTCCTTGAGCTAGCACCCTGCCAAGCAACACAAGTTCTCCTTTTTAATTCAGGATGATGGTGATGGAGGAACAGACCTGCGGAGCCGTGGGTTTTGGCACGTGCGTGTCAAATGGACTATATATCATGACATCAGACGTTTTGAGAAAATTGCTTTTCTACCTTGAATGCCAAGTCATAAATAATTTCAGGTTGGGAAGAGCTCTAGTAAGCATGTGTTTGACTCCAGGGAACAGCCTGTAAATATTAGGAGCCATAAGAATAAAAAAAAAAAATAAAGGGGCAGATTTGTGGGGTCACTTCTAGTCTGGACCTTGCTATAACTTGTTGTGGTAGAAGCTATCAGCGCCCCACTCAGATCCACTTCAGCTGCGGGGCTGTGTGGTCTGCTAATAGCTCACAGCTGCATCCTCAGTCAGAGACTCAACCTCAGGGGACAGGAGCCCCTGCTCCTAGAAGGTGACACCTTCCCGAGGAAGGTGAGCTATAAGCATTCACATGCTGGGAAAGCCATTTTCTAGGGGGACAGAACACAAAGCCCTGATCTGTAGCATTTGCCAATTTCTGTGGGGTAAATACCCCAGCTGCATCAGATTCTAAGCTACCATGTAAAAATACGTAACAAGTCGCTTAGGGCTATAAACATATGCAAAAAAAAAAAAATTAAGAAGGGAAGGGAATTCTGTGTAACAGTCACCCCTGGTAAGAAGGGGAGGGAAACCTTCAAGAGGGAGCTTCGGTGATATGAACAGAGTTCTCCTTCTTAAGCTGGGTGGTGAATCCAGGGTGTGTGCTACTCTATTGTTCTTCATAATGCCTGCATTATGCGTCGTATACTTTCTTTTGTATGAATGAAGTGTTTCATGAAGAAAAATAATTCTAAGGAAGACTTTTAAGCTTTGAGAGGTTTGGGGGGGGGTGTTGTTTTTGTTTTTGAGAATCTCACTCTGTCACCCTGGGTAGAGTGCCGTGGCATCATAGCTCACAGCAACCTCAAACTCCTAGGCTCAAGTGATCCTCTTGCCTCAGGTTCCCAAATAGGCAGGACTGCCACAGCACCCGGCTAATTTTCCTATTTTTAGTAGAGACAGGGGTCTCAATCTTGCTCCAGCTGGTCTTAAACTCCTGAGCTCGAGTGATCTACCCACCTCGGCCTCCCAGAGTGCTAGGATTACAGGCATGAGCCACCGTGCCAGATTATTTGTTTTTAGTGGCACACCCGGGCATGACTTTTTGTGGAGGCAGCTTGGCAAGTCTCTTGCCCCCCACCACTTGTCCACTGGGTGTGACAACAGAATTCATGCTCCTAATGAGTTCTGGTGGGGGAGGAAGGCACCCCTGTGGATGGAGAAGTCCGTGTCCCTCAGGAGCAGCAAGAGGGCCCTTGTCCCATGCCCCCTCCCAACAAGGACCTGGGGAATGCTGTGCTTCCCCCTCAAAGCCAGGCTGTTCTCACTGTTTGATCCACAGCACCTGGGACCTAAAACAATCCTGCCCTTCACCTGTCCACACGCTGAATCACCTGAGTCCTGCCGACGTGCTTTCCTCTAGCAAGCCAGGAGCCCTGGCTAGGACCAGTCCAGGAAGCTCACTGGACTGGGGGACCAAACACAGGCCAGAAGGCCCAGGTCCAAAAGGGACCTGGGAAGGGAGGGAGCGTCACTGAGGAGGAGTGGCGAGGAGGTCTGCAACCCAAGGAAGGGGGTGGTAACAGCATGAAGTTACAGGGGCCACTGAGGTTGTGACAGGGGAGGGCTCCTCGAGCTGGGTCAGTGAGGTTGGGAGGGTGTGTGTCGGACAGGGGCCTGTCACTTGAGTTCAGTCACTCCACTTGCTCAGAACGAGGTGTCCTCAGCAGGGGCTTCAGGGCCACCAGTCAAGGCAAGCACTGGGACAGACTCAGTTCCTTGCTTATTCTCCTCCTGGAGCTGAGGGCTGTCCTGGAGGAGAGCCCCCCAGAGTTAGCACCTCCCTGTGTCTTGGGCCAGCATCTCTGCAACCCCCCAACCCCATCCCTGAAGGCTGAAGAGACAGCCAGGCACATTCGTCCACCAGCAGCCAGACCACTGTGGCCCACTTTCCCACCTAGGGTCCAGAACTTATTGATTCTCTTAATTGGTTGCCCATAGGGGACCAAAGGAAAAAAATAGGCAAAGCAAAATAAAACATTCTGTTTGGTTTTCCACAAGCGTGAAAGCCCCCCTCCCTCACAAAGCCCCATGTTTCTCCCACGGGGCCCCAGGCGCCAGCCGCCCACCCTCAAGGGAGGGGAGAGGCCGTGGTGGGCCCTGGGGTTAGCCAGGTGACAGCACCTGTGACCCTCAGCAGCCGGCAAGTGCACCACCTGCCAACCCTCCCCACCACAGGAGAACCCGAGGATTTTATTGTGAGTTCAGATTATTATCCAGTGCGAGGGGGTGTGATGGGGAACTTACAAGCTCCCCTCTTAATAATGAATCCCATTTCCTCTACACTTGGTTTTCCTGCAACATGCTGTCACAGGAAATGGAAAAGATAAAAAGGCAAGTAATTAACTTGGCCAAACAGCCTTCCCAGCAGATAGATGTCAGGGATGGTGGGGTAGGGCGCCCAGGGCCTGGCTGGCCACCACACCCTCGCCTGGCCTGTCTGCACGGCTGCCGCAGTGGAGACCCGCAAGTCAGGATCATTCACGGTTGGCTCAGAGTCAGGAAGCCTAGAGCTCCCCTCCTGCTGTTCAATAACTGCTGACCATTTTTCTCCAATTAAGTTGAAATTGAAGGATCCTCAGACTTAGACTCCCAAGTAAAATAATTAGTGCTTAAAATGTTAATTGTGCTCAGATGTGCCTTTGCCTGTGGAGGCCGTCTGCATGTGAGCCTGCACCTGGGCGATCTCCACCTCCGTGCCTCCCCGGTCAGCACCGCACAGGCTGGGCCTTCCCAGGGACCCTGGTGTGGGCAGCCCAAGACCAGGAGCCCACCCTGACTGCCTGACACCTGCCTAACAGTAGTGTGAGACCTCCTGTGACCTCCCAGGTACACCCAAGCCCTGAGCTGGCCAGCCTGGTGTCCTCTGACACTGATGGACAATGTTTAGGACAAGGGCACAGAGTCTCTTGTGAAGTAAGAACCGGTTCAGATACACATTAATTGGCACACCGGCTCTGCCACCCACCTGGGCGGCAGTGTGGACAGCGTGAGGTGCTTAACCTCTCTGAGAGTCTGCCCTCTTGTCTCACTGGCAGAATAGAACATACCCAGCTACAGCCCCACGACAGCAGGACCTTTTTTTTTTCTTGAGAAAAGGTCTCACTTTGTCACCCTGGGAAGAGTGCTGTGGCATCATAATCAAACTCTTGGGCTCAAGTAATCCTCTTGGCTCAGACTCCCAATTAGCTAGGACTACAGGTGCCCATCACAACACCTGGATATGTTTAGAGACAGAGTCTCACTCTTGCTTAGGCTGGTCTGGAACTCCAGGGCTCAAGCAATCCTCCCTCCTTGGCCTCCCAGAGTGCTAGGATTACAGGTATGAGACACCTCACCCAGCCTAGCGGGACCACTTTTTAATTCATCCTTGTGGGCTAGGCCTGATGGCTCACATCTGTAATCCTAGCACTCTGGGAGGCCAAGGCAGGATTGCTTGAGCTCAGGAGTTCGAGACCAGCTAAGCAAGAGGGAGGCTTTGTCTCTAAACATATCCAGGTGTTGTGATGGACACCTGTAATGCCAGGTACTCGGGAGGCTGAGCCAAGAGGATGACTTGAGCCTGAGAGTTTGGGGTGGCTGTGAACTCTAGAGTGCCACAGCACTCTACCCAGGGGGACAGAGTCAGACTGTGTCTCCAGGAAAAAAAAATCACCCTTGTTCTCTCAGCACAGAGCCTGGCACACACCAGAGTCACCTTCCTCCCAGTTATTCTCCAAATGAATAATTGCAGAATCAACGGTCCCCAGCAGCAGGGCCAAGAGGGGCCGGGTGAGGCAGAGTCACTGTGTGCTCCCTTCCTGGGCAGTGGGGGGCTCCTGCCTGGCCGTTCTGAGCCTGCCGACACTGCACCTGCTTGCCCAGGACTTGGGGGGAGATTTTCTGCACCTGAGCCCTGAAAGGAAGGAACCTGGGGGCCGCCTATGCTGGCCACTGTGCCACCAAACCCACCCCACTGGCTGGGGGCGAGCAACACCCGCTGCCCGTGGAGAGGAATTCGCTCCCGTAGGGCTTTCCTGCTCGCTGCTTTGCCCACGCGGGAGCCCTGGCTGCGTTCTCCGCGGAGATGACAAGCCTAAGAGGCTTAGGCCTTCTTTATGCTGTGCGTCCCGAAGAAATCCACTTAGACGTTTGTGTTCCCTGATCCGCCACATAATAAGATTCCTTTATCTCTTATTGTCATGGGAAGTATATATTAACTGATTAATATTTATGTGTTGGCCGATTAATATTAATATCTGAACCGGCTCTTACTTCACAAGCCAGCTCTGTAGATGAGCAGCGCGGAGCCCAGACAGCTGTCAGTTTTTGGCAGTTCCCTGGGGAGATTCAATAGTTGAGGCTGACCCTTTCCGCCACTCCTTGTTACGGACACGTGTCATTAGTGGTGTCTGTCAGGGCTGGCATGGAAGTGTTTAGACTCTGATTGTGGCAATTAAAATCCTTGCCTATCCCAGATAGCATATTTTATCATTTAAATAACATTTTACATTCTCCTATTTCCCCAGTAACATTGTTAAATTAGGTGATAAAAGGTTATTTTTGCTTCTGAAGTTGAAATACGTTACTATTATTCCTTATCTGCCTGGAATTAGAAAGGGTTCAGAATTATATGTTCTAAAGGTTTCATTATCAAAATCTTCCAGACTTTATAAAACAAACAACTTTTTTTTTTTTTTTTTTTTTGCTCTTCTGTTAATCAAAGATGGACAAGAGCTTTGTCTCCTGACCTTGAAGATTATTCTCAACATCCTTCCTGGCAACCAGGGTGTTCACCGAGGCTCCGGGGAGGGGGCGAGTGGGGCCTTGACTGCCTTTACTTTGGAGCTGCCACCTCTGTCACTTGTGCTGCCACCCTGAGTGTCAGGGATGCCAGAGAAGGTCAGAGAGGCAGCCCAAGCTTCCTGTCCCTCTTGCCCATGGGGAAGACACAGCAGGAGGCTTCACCTTCAGCCAGTGGACTGGACGATAGCTTCTCCATCTCTGCCCCGGCCTGTCTCCATCCCAGCCATGCACACAGTCAGCCCTAGCTTTTGCTAGGCCTTCACCTCAAGTCTGTCCCTGGGGGGCCTCAGACACCTTCCCACTAACCACCTCCCACTCATTTTCTACCCACCTTCTACCCAGTATCCACCCACCTTCCACCCATTGTCCACTCACCTCTCACCCACCTTCCACCCACCATCTATCCCCCGCCAACCTGCTGTCCTCTGCACCCTCCCCCCACCATCCCACCTGTCATCAATAGGCCCACAGGCGCACCTGCCCTTCATCAGTGGCCCATCACATCTGACAGGGAGGACACCCCTGTGCAGCACAGGAGCTGCTCCCCATCCGCACCCCCCAGTTAAATAAGCTGTGAGCTGAGCTAGCGGACACAGTCCAGGGTGCTCTGTGGGGCAGCCCCTCGAGTGTTTGCTCACCCTCCTTTGCTGTCTCTAGTCTCTGTTAGGGACAAGGGTGACAGTTAACAAGACCAGCTAAGGACACAGCTGGCCAAGCAGGGCCGCTGGTTTCTACTATTTTGGAAGCAAACCTTGATGTTGAATTCAGTTTCTCTGAGGTCTTGCTGTGCAGGCCATGGTCTTGGGAAGAGGTCCCTTTCTCCCCATCATCTGAGTGAGGCGTGCAGGCCCAGGGGGCACCTGTCTATGGCCTGATCATCATTCTTCCCTGGAGCTCAGCCCTAGAGAGCCCCCTAACCTGGCCCATCCTCGGGTCTCTCACTCATAGAGGCAGCAGGGCAGGAAGCTGAAAGCCAGAAATGACATTCTCAGGATTCCCACCACTCACGCACCTGCCTTGGAGCTTGGGATGGTCCCTTCTTACTGATTTCCAGATTTCCCAAATCCCTGCCGTTGCCAACCACAGATTCTCTGCCGACGCTCCCGGGCACCTGACACCACCTTCCCTGTGCTCACTCACCTTGCCCCGCACACGCTGTCACATGGCAGCCCTCATTGGTAATGAACTCCCAGACAAACAGAAAACACGGCAGTCGCCGTCATAAGCATCCCCAGCGTGATTTATTGCCGTCATCACAATATTTTGTTTGGAGCTGTAAACCTCCAGACATAAATCAAGTCATTAGAAGGAATGACGTTTAATCCTGCAGAAGATGCTGCGGTGGGCCAAGCAGCTCTCACCAACTAGCAAATCATTAATTCTAGAGAAGATTCCTCCTCCCTAGCCTATGGGCAGCTTTGCACCGCCACCACTCACAGGTGTGAAAGGCTGAAGGCACAAGCCAGGCTGCTTTTGTTTCCTGAAATAGCACCCTTCACACCTGCGAAGCATGCCTGGGGATCCAGGCTGGAGAATCGTTCTGGAAATGCAGACAGCAGCGTAGGCAGCGGGGAGGGGCCCCTCAGCACCTGCAGTTGGCTCCCTTTGTCCTGAGAGCAGTCACGCTAGTTGGACTTCAAAGGAAGCAGGAAAGCAGCTCAGAACATCTTCTTTAGCTCTCCCTTCACAGCCACCCCAGCTACCAGATGTGCGACCGTTACATGGGAGCCCATTCCATTTGCAAAGCCCGTCGTGACAAATTTCCAGGGTCCTGTTACAAATGTGCCAGCTAAGAAGGGTCCTGCCCAGCCTTGAAAGGAGATTCTGGGACCTCAAGTGGTGTCTCCCAGGAACTTGGCAGCCTTCCACCCCCACCCAGGCAAACCCTGGCATCAAATTCCCTGTGAACGGTGTCTCTCACAGAGAGGGAGACACCCCCAAAATGCTGGAGAAGGGAGAAGATGGGGGGTAGGGCGTGATCTTCTTGGCCTTCAAAGACTTAGGCAGATTCTAAGCACACGTGACAATTTTGAAAATTGCGGATGTTTCTAGTTCTTAGAGCTAACAAGGGTGGCATTGTGCAGTGGTGCGGACACATTTCAAGGATGTTGGAGGTCACAGGGCTGGGTGGTGTGGTTTGTATCTGTGCTGCCTCCTGGACTGAGGTGCATGGCTCAGAGCCGGCTAATGGGCGTTGTTTCCAGCTGAGAGCTTCTCCCTGCAGGTGCTACTCACGTCTGTCTCTGGCTCTGGGTAACCCGGGCAGGGCTGGGCCCTTCCATGCCCTAGACCTCCCTTCTGTGCTGAGTCGAGTCCGTGCCTCATGGGGGCTTCTCCCACACGTTCTTCATCCTCACCCCTCACACCTCTGACTCACCAAACCCTCCTGCCTGGTGGGTCTACAAAAACCTACCTTCCTCTTCTCCGACCACCCACCCCCAGTCCTCCCACCAAAGTCCAGGCCTCACCACTCCTCACCTGCACAGCAATGTAATGATCCTAATCCGTGTTCCCACTTCCTTTGGGGCCTCAGTCTTCTCCAGTTCCCTCCAGAATGACGGGGCACATGTAGACCTCAGGGCCCCTCTTCACTCCCCCTGTCCTCAGCCCTGCAGTCAGGGTCCCAGAGTGGAGGCGGTGCAGGCAGTGAGGTGCAGAGGGCCTGTGGTCTAGATGAGAGGGTGAGGTGGCATGGCCGTGATGGGTGGTAAGAGGACAGGCTTTCAGCTCGGCATCCGTAGCACAGTGGTTATGGTGCCAGCCACATACAGCGAGGCTAGTGGGCTCGAGCCCGGCCCCTGCCAGCCAAACAATAATGACAACTGCAACAAAAGATAGCCGGGCATTGTGGCGGGTACCTGTAGTCTCAGCTACTTGGGAGGCTGAGGCAAAGAGAATCGCTTAAGCCCAAGTGTTTGAGGTTATTGTGAGCAGTGACACCATGGCACTCTACCAAGGGTGACATAGAGGGACTCTGTCTCAAAAAAAAAAGAAAAAAAAAAGAGGACAGGCTGTCTGTGCCCCCATGATGGCCTGCGGTTGCCCTGCATCCACATGGCCCTGTGGGTTCTGCTGCCCATGGCATATGGGCCAAGCTGGGCAGAGGGAACAGAAGTGGACCCTCAGCTAGGTGTGCAGGGAAGGTGGTGTCCTCACAGCCAGCCACTGCTGACCCAGGACTGATGTCAGTATTCAGGGGGTCTCACCCCTTAAAGAAGCTGGTCTGTTCCTCAGGCCGGAGGCTTCCTGAACAGCTCTTGCCCTAGCCCTTGGCTGAACCTGATTTTGAGGTCAAGGCCCTGCCCTGGGAGATTTACCTCTGCTCTCAAATGCAGACTTCAGCCATCCTGGCCCTGGGCAGGGAATAGCTGGGCCGCTGCCAGTACCACCACCCACCAGCACTCCAGGCAGCCCCTGGCCTTGCCTTTGAGCTGCCAGAGGCCCTGTTCTGTTTGGGGGCACACAGCATGACCCCTCAAATGCAGCTGCTCCTGGGTGTTCCCTGACATGCTGGAGAAGAAGCCGGACGCGGTGGGGTGGGGCAGGGGGCCGTGTCTGGAGCTGCAGCTGCCCATCGGCTGTGCTCAAGTTGGGCCGCCACCTAGACTCAGGGACCCTTCGGGGTAGGATCAGTGGACAGCACTGACCCCCAGTGCACAGCCATCTGGGAAGCTCTTCTAAAGTTCAAGAGCCTCCCTTCCTGAGCCCCTACCCCCACCCTCAGCAGCCTTGCCTGTAGTGCCTCACGGGGGGCCAGAGCAGCCTGCAGTGGGGGGTGCTTCAAAGGAGCACCAGCTGGGACAGATTTACTTCTGTGGCTCTTCGGGGTATGGCAGGCAACAGCTGTGTGGGTCTGACTGCCGCAGGCCAGCTCAGTAATTGATGCTGCAGCCGGAACAACACACCCCCAGGCCGGCTGGAGCTGGTCTGATCATTATCTTGCAGCCAGGCCACTTTGGTAATGAGGCTGCCCCGCTGGCTGCCTCCTATGGCCTGACTCCATTGCAGTGAACAAGGACTGCACTGTCTGTGTTTGTCCCTGGGCACCCGTGTCAGGGCCAGGCTGGTGGGTGGGGTGGTCACTTTTCCAGGCAAAGGAGCAGCCCCTGCATGGAGCCGTCCAAGCCTCAGGCTTTAGTCTGACTCACTTCTATTTCCTGGTAACCCCACAGCAGGATTCACCATTATTTAGACCAAATTAGGCCCCTTCCTGCAGAGCTGATGGGAAAGTGGTCACCAGGCACCCTGTCAGCCAAATTAGAGACGTCATTGACATCCCTGTAGTCAGACCCCCAGGCATGGTGCTGTGAGGCTGCAAGGCTCCTCCAGGGCCAGGCGAAGAACAGGGCTGCAGCCACCTCCACCCTGCCTCCTCTCTGAGAAGTGCTGGTCCCTCGCCTGCCCAGGAGAGCTCTGGTGGTGAACAGGCATCCCTAACGCTAAGACAGGCAAGCCAGGCCCTACTGACACCCCCACCCCCGAGCCTCCGTGAACACCCTGGCTGCTGGGCAGGATGTTGAAACAATCTCCATGGTCAGGAGACAAAGCTCTTGTCCATCTTTGATTAACAACAACAAAAAAAAATGTCTGCCCCACTGCTCTGCCCAGCCACCTGTCATCACCGTGTCACCCTCCTCCAACTGCCCTAGGGACATCTGCACCCAGGAGACGGAAGGGGAACCACCCTCCTTGGTAGGAAACAGCACCAACATTCACCCGCTGCTCAGGCCAGAAACCAAAGTCTCCCTCTGCACCCAGCGAGTCCCCAGGGACTCCTACTGCTGTGGCGTCAAGTTGGAGCTGGATTGTACCGGCCCAGGAGGGCTCAACTCCACCGTCACATCAGGAGCTTGAAATTTGCTGCCAGGCAGGAGTAATCAGACCATGGAAATCAGAAAACACTACAAATCAGGCTCCCCCCACCCCCATCCATCCCACTGCCTGGAGAGCCTGTTGTCAGCCTTCCACCAGCACACCACCATGCTGATGTCACTCCTGGAATATCTTTGGCATCTTCTGCTTTCTCTCACGATCAGCTCAGCTCAGATGTCACCTGCCTGGACTGTCATCCCCTGACCAACTTCTCTGCTCTGTCTTTGCTTCTTCATCCTGAAAGGTACTTACATTCAAAATAACTCCACAGCTGCCAGCCCTCGTAAGCTCACCTGGGCCTCGGGACATAGAGCTGTAAGGGCCCTTGTCCCTGGCCTTCCAGCCCCAGTGGTCTTGACACCTGTCATCCCACTGCAAGGCCACTGAGCTCTGCCGGAAATGCCCTCCTCACCTTTGGGAGATGTCAGTTGGTGTCCTGGGCTGCTGACACCCCGTCACACATGCACAGTCCTGATGGCTGTCCCACCTGGAATTGCCATCCAGACTTCAATTCCTGTTTAGACTGTAAGCTCCATGAGGGCAGGGCCATGACTGATCCAGTCCTGGCTGGGGTGTGTCACTGGTGTCTTAGACACTGCCTGGCCCCTACAGATGCTCAGTCAGTGTTGAGTGGAGGGATAAATGGCACTGGACAGGGGGACTGCTCTGCCGTCGTGTGCTGCCAGGTGGAGGCGGCTGAGTGATCTCACTGCCAGTGTCCTTCAGGAAACAGAACTGGGGAATGCCCAGGGCCACCCTGAGGGTACCAGCTGGTGCCACCAAGTGTGTTCTTTCCCATCTGCAGCACCATTCACCAGCTCCTGCTCATCCTTCCAAGAGTACATGAAGGAGGGAAAAGGTATGGCCTGCTCCAAACCATGTGTGGCGGACTCCCAGAAACCACACCGGGACGTGAACACAGACACAGTCCCCACCTCGGGCACGCCACATCACACCACGCACAGCCGGAAGCATGCCCCGGGCCACACAGATGTGAGCTGTGATGCAGCCCCCCCACATTTGTGGGCTAATAGGCACACAGTTTTATGATCTATAAAACATCCGAATCCACCCTCTGCAACATGCGTTCCCCCAATGCAGGACATAATGCTGTGAGTGCATGCGGATGCTGGGACCACACGCCCCCCACTAAACACTGTAGGAGTCACTGCAGGATCTAACAGAAGAGCTCTGTAAAGCAGGAGGTGAGGACCTCCGCCTGTGGATAGGAGAAGCACAAGAGGGGGGCGCTCAGGACTCCCCTCCCCTGCAAACTGATGGGCACGTGAGTGGGGGTGGGGGGAACAGCTGGTGGGTTCGCAGACCAGACTGGCTAACTGGCTGGCTGGTTGACTGACAGGCAGCCCCCTGATGCTCGACTCTGACAGCTCCGAGGGAATTCACAGCCGAGGCTGAGCTGACAGGGAGCTACCAGGCGGCGAATCCTGGTTCCTAATCACGGAGGCGAGGGAACAGAATCATTAAACAAAACAAGCAGCGGTCAGAGCCATCAGGTGTGCATCCGCCCAAAACAGGAAGATCCCCGCTCCCCACCCTGGCAGAGCATCCCAGAGTCCTGCTGGGTGCTGGAGCTGAGCTCTGGGAAACTCTGCTGCTACAAAAAAACCCAGATAATGGGCAGCCAGGAGCTGACAGCTTCCAGCCAACAGCCTCTCACCGTGCCCAGGGCTGTGCCTCATTTGTGGACTTGCAAGATGCATATTTTTAGCTCTTTTTATAGATGAAACAGGTTCAGCAAGGTCGAGGAATTTGTCCAAGGTCACACAGTGGTGCACATACACTTTCTCTCTTTCTTCTTTGTTGCTATGCTGACTCCTCATTAAAGGCTGTCACTCAGAGGGGACTCTCCAGGTGGTGGGGAGTAAGCCCCTTCTCTGGTCTGAGCCAAAGGTCAGGGATCCCCGTATGACCCCACTATGACCAATTCAGTTGTCTCTGAGCAAATGGGAAGAAGTGCACCCTGGAGCCCAAGGGAAGAGAGGGGAGGGGGCTGCAGGGGCCGCATGCTGCATTGCCCAGAAGTGTCTGGCCACCACCTTGCCTCAGGCCACACTCTGGCCACAGAGCCACTTTCAGGGCCCTGGAGCAGCTGGCACCTGTGTCCGGGGCAGCCCCAATACCTGGATCCCCATTTACCTGTCCTGGGCTCTGGGGCAGCAGAAGTGGGTGAGGCTGCAACAGAGGCTGGGTTCCAGGCTACCCCCTGGGGACCCAGCCAGGAATTTAATAAGTCGAATCCTCCTGCACACACAGGGAGAATTTTCGGCTTTCATCTGAATTCTGTGCCTTGAGTCCAGGCTGCCTTCTAATTGCTGAGTGTGTTAAAACTTCCGTTTTGCATCTCATCTGCATATTAACAACCTACCCCAGATGGTGGTAGCAGTTCACTATGAGGCAGAGGCCCTTGGGGGGCAGTTTGTCCTTCACCCAGGGGGCCAGCAGACACCTCACAAGGGCAGAGTGGGAGCTGGTGGAAGGAGAACCAGAGGAGGTGTATCCCAGTCCCAGAGCAAAATGTGTTCCTTCACAGCTCTGAAGGCTCCAGCTCTGGCAGGGAGAGGTGGGCGGAGCTGCACTTCAGGGCCACCCAGCTGGGCCTGGGGCTGGACAGATCCCTGGGCTGGGGCCACTCCTGTGTGTATCCGTTGCCACCTCGACATGGAATTCTGGAAGGTGAGGGCTGGAATTCTACAAGGTGAGGCCCCACACCCATCCCCACCTCCGAGGCCAGCTCTCAGTCCAGGCAGCTCTCAGCCCTTCCACAAGCATTTATTGAGCTCCTGTGTGCTGACACAAGACCACAAGACACTGGTTCTGCCCCAAGAACATCAAGAACTAATGTGGTCCTTCTCTACTCATCAGGAGATGCAACCCAGAAAGTGAACCAGTTTTCACCTCCTTTAGGCTGTCCCTAACCTGCCTTCAGGACACTCTTAAAGCCCCCTGAAATCATATTCACCCCTATTCTGGTTTGCATTGTGTACCCTAGGGATAAAAAAGTAATGCTGAAGTTGCAACTCCGTGTACCTGTAACTGAGACCTTATAGGATCTTTCCAGATGGAATCAAATTAAGATAAGGTAGGGTGAGTGCTCCCTCAGTACAACAGGGGCCTTTGTAAGAAGAGACAAACATGGGAGGAGCTTGTGAATATAGAAGCAGAAACTGAATTCCCCTTCCTTCAAGTCCAGGGATGCCTGGGGCTGCCAGAAGCTGGATGAGGCAAGGAAGGGTCCTTCCTGAGAGGCCTCCTGACACCTTCACTGCAGACGGCCACCTCAGAGCTGTGAGCAAGCACCTTTTTGTTTCTTAAGCTGTTCAGTTTGGGAGACTTTGTTATGGTGATACTGGGATGGCGAATCACATGTATCAACTTGGCAGGGCGATGGTGTCCAGCTGTCCAGCCAAACAACAGTCTAGATGTTGTCATGAAGACATTGAGAGGGTGGGTGGGCCCCATCCAATCAGTTGAAGGCTTTAAGGAAAAGACCAAGGTTCCCCCAAGAAGAGGGCACTGTGCTCTGAGACAGCCTTCCAGCTCAGACTGCAACATCAGTCCTTCCCCAGGCAGACTTTAGATTGCCAGCCCCCATAATTGTGTGAGCCAACTCCTTAAAATAAATCTCTCTCTCGCCTCTCCTCTGCCTCTCCCCCTACCCACCCCTCCATATATATCTCCTATTGGTTCTATTTCTGTTGAACACCTGCAAACTCAGAAACCTCCCCTACTTCCCTCGGGATGGGGCCTGGCAGTTCCCTCAGGGTTCTCTCCGCTGGCCCCAGTGGGCAGCTCACCCATCTGGCTGCCTTCTCCCCCACCAGCACCCCGCACTAGGGCGGGCCACCTGTGGCTTGGCACTGACTGGCGTGTGGGGCTGTGACTGGAGGCCCTTCTCACGCCCTTGTTAGGTCTGCCCCTTTCTGACTGGGAGGTGGAACCTGCATCCTTCTGCTGCTTGGGACAGTAGTGCCTGGTCCCATCTGATGCCTCTGTAGGGAGTCTACAGGCAAGAGGATTGCTTGAGCCCAAGATCTTGAAGTTGCTATGAGCAGTAATGCCATGGCACTATAGTCCAGTCTCTAGTGAGACTCTGTCTCAAAAAGAAAAAAAAAAAGATGCAGTCAGGGCCACACCCTCAGTGCCACACCCTTCAGGCCAGCCAAAAGCCCTGGGAGCTCCCTGGCCAGCTGAGCAGTGTAAGTGAGTGTACATCATTGATGGATGTGGGGTGGCCACACGGCTTAGCCACCACGAAGGCCCAGCCGGTGCAAAGGTGGCCAAGGACACAGCTCCATTGGGAAACCCAACAGATACACAAGTCAAACTCCACACAAGACAGGGACTTGAGGCTGGCACCCACTCCATGCTTCTCCTGACCCCCCTAGTTCTCCAGTGTCTGTCCCCCTGGATTTGATTCTTTAAGGATAGCACTGCCTCCCCTGTCTGCAGTGTTCAGAGTGACAGGACCATCTCAACCTGTGCCCATCAGGGCCAGGGGAGGGACTGGAGCAGCCAGAGAAGCTGTCACCTTCCTGGGCATGAGCGACCTGGAGCTGGGGAGCTCAGGGGCTCATGAGGCAGTTATACCCCTACCCACAGCCATGTGGCCTGTCTAAAGGGCCTGACTGGCTTGGCGCCCATAGCACAGTGGTTACGGCACTGGCCACAAGCACCACGGCTGGCGGGTTCGAACCCAGCTCAGGCCTGCCAAACAATGACAACTGCAACAAAAAAAAATAACTGGGTGTTGTGGCGGGCGCCTGTAGTCCCAGCTACTTGAGAGGCTGAGGCAAGAGAATCGGCTAAGCCCAAGAGTTTGAAGTTGCTGTGAGCTGTTATGCCACAGCACTCTACCAAGGGCGACATAGGGAGACTCTGTCTCAAAATAAATAAATAAATAAAATAAAGGGCCTGATTGAAAGGCTGTCCCCAATCAGTACCACAAGTGGGTCCTGGGCATCAGTGACAGCCATCCAGTCTCTCTCCTGTGCCTCTGGAGAGGAGTGAACTGCCCACAGGCTGACCCTTCCCCAGCCCGGGCCCCTCCCCAGGCCACACAGCCTAATTACTATGAAACTGGCTTTGCACACTCTCATCAACCTTTGTTAGTAACCAGGAAGCTTTTCAGCCAAATGCCAAGAAAAAAACCTTCAGCCAATGAAGAGTTCTCGCCTCAGAGCACGTCTGGCAATCCCAATAACTCACGCCTCGTTCCCTCTCCCCGATGCTCACGCTATCGTAACGCATGTGTTTCAGCCTCTCTGCGAATGTCATCTGTCCAGAAAGAGAAAGTGGTTGTTTATTTCTTACTGTGCGGGGGGGGGGGGATGGAGCTGTCTTACAGACCGTTAACGCAACTTTGAGAGGAGGGGACGGGTAACTCAGATACTGAAAGCAAAATGCGTGTGGCGGGCCTTGGATTCTCCCGTTGTGGGGGCGGAGGTGGGGGGGGAGTGTGCTTGGCAGCACAGTAGCATTGGGTGGGAGAGGAGGCTGGGCGCTGAGACTCATGTTGCTAAGCAAGGTCACTGATTTTATCTAGATGAACCATTTATTGGGAGACCTGATGATGGTTATATTGAGGCCAAAGCCCCCCAACCCCTATAAGCCCTCTACCCCCTATATAGCCTGCATAGCACTTGTACTAGGGACTCACAGGGGTGGGGGTGGGGCAAATCTTCCTCCTGGGCCCTTAGCTGCCCTCCCTATGGCTGCCCAGGGTCCTGAAGTGCAGCCCACCCAGGGGATGAGCAGACCCCAGCCCCAGGAGACCCAAGGCTCCCGGCTTTCCCCTGCCCAGCTCTGGGGTGCACTTTGTTTCTACCATTATCCAAGCAGTGCAAGGAAGGGGAGCTGCCTCCATGGAGAAAGTGGGGATACTGGACTCTTGGCAAGGGGGAGAGCCCTTTATATTTCCTTCATTACCTTTCTGTCTTTATTCAAAAATGGCCTCTTGGGGTTGGGGTTATGCTGTGTCCAATAAGCTGCCTGAGGTTCAGGGTCAGGAACATACAGCTTGTGCCAAGCCCACAGGCTCCACGTAAGATGTGTTGCTGTGATCTGTTATTGGTTCTCTTACTGTCCACGAAACAGTTTTTCCTCCAAAGGGGGCAGTCCAAGCCAGGCTGGCCAAGCCCTGTCTAGCAGCAACTTTTCTTCCAGTCCCAGGGCTCTAGCCTGGCCAGCCTTATATAGGCCAACCTGGGGAACTACTTTAGGCTCAGAGTCCGGAGGTCCAAGCGACAGAGCCCCCTCTGTCCATTCTGCAGTTAGAACAGAACAGACCCACAGCCCACCTCCCACCCAGGGTGTGGGAGCAGTGCCACTGGGAGGTCACAGCCTCAGGGACTGCAGCGTCCCCCCACCATGAGTACATGCTCTTCCGACCTCACCGTCCAGCAGGTGCTTTCTGGAAGTGGCTCCCCAGCCCCAATCTAGGCTGAAGCTGGCATGACTCATTTGCTCCAGAAAAGGGATATAAATAAGCACCATCACACCTTGACGAGTTGACAGGAGTGACAAGCAGAGTAAATTCCTGTATCTGAGACTGAGGAAGAGAGGTGATTTAGCAGAGCCAGCTGCCATTGCCAGAAGAAAATAATTAAGGAGACTGGGCCATGCAGAGGGAAACCAAGTGGTCCGGCGGGTCCCTTCTGGTGAAGGGATCTGTCATCATTGGCTGAGGGAAAGAATCCCCTATAAGCCAGAGGGAAATGAGATGACTGTGGGGTAGACGGGTGAGGACCAGGAGCGGGTGGCTATGAAGAGGGAAGCAAGTAGGCTCGGGACTGAGAGGGGGCTCTGGAGAGGGGCTTGATTCTAAAAGGCTCCTCTCAAGCCCGACATCCACTGTCCACACCCCTACCACGGGGGGCGGGGGGATTTCTGAATTCAGAGGTGTACGAGAGAAATAAAACCAATAGGAGATATATATGGAGGGATACAGCCAGTGCTATACACAGCTTACCCTCAGCCTTCAAGGATGAGGCTAGAGGCCCGTTTCGGAGCTCCCCCACCTGTGCACACACACATGCATGCACGCAGAAGCTGGAGAATACCCAGGAAGGTGGGGACACTCTGCCCTTTGCTGGGAAAGAACAAACCTTTGTTCTCAGCCCAGAGGGAGGAGTGCACAAAAGGACTGGTGTGTTCAAGTTCTGTCTTCGTCTCTGCCTTTTTTGGGACTTGAGGAAGGTTCCAGCAAGCTCAGGGAATTGAGGCTTATCAGTCCAGGAGTGACTGCATCCCCCTCCTCCCTTGCTAATGGATGAAAGAGACCGTGAAGGCACAGCCTCGGACTGTCAGGTCGCAGCCCTGGCTGACCCTGTGAAAACGGGCCCCATAGAGAAGTCTGCAGGGTCAGGGAAGTCCTATGTCCCCTCACCATCTGGGCTTCCAGCCACTGAACCTCTGTCAAGTACACAGAGATGGCAGGGGACATGGAAAGCCACTAGTACCATCCCCCTTCCCCAGGAATCAGCCAGGATTTGGTCTGATGTGGTTGGACACAGTGCCCCGACCTGCCAGCTTGGAAGTTCAAGCTTTGCTTGTCTAAGGGCTGCCTGGTTCTGATGACTGGCTTTTGGCAAAGCCTCAGAGCAAAAATCTCCATCCAGTTGGCACAGGAGGAGAAAGAGCCAGTGACACCTCAGTGGCCAGGCAGGGAATGGGGAAGGAGGCCCAGACTTCTAAATTGATTCCCTCGGAGGGAACCGTCCGTGTCCTCCCAGGTCCTTCTCCCCAAACAGACCAAAGAGAATGTGGAGCAGACTGGCCAAAGGTTTGCCTGCCCAGAACTTGTAATTCTGGGTTACCTTGGCTCAGCCCAGGTGAGGGTCTGCCCTGGTGGGCAGAGGGGGCGACTCTGGAGTGTGATCCCCAGCTTCCCTGAGTTGGCAGTTAGTGCTTATGGGGAAGTCACTACCTGGGCTCAGCCCTTTGGAGACCAGGGTGAGCCAGACATGGACAGCTAGAAGGCCAAAATCACAAGGCAAGTGCCCAGGGTAGGGAACGCCATCCCCTGGTCTGTGTGCGCAAAGGTGTGTGAATGTATTATATTTCAGTACAGAGCACCTAAGGCATGGCTGATAGGGTGTGGGAGACAGGTAGAGCTTTCTGAATGGTCCTTTCCCTGTGACTTAGGGAGGTGAGGCAGCAGGTGGCCTATGAGACCTCTGGCCACTCCTCTGGACAGGTGTGTGGGCACACCTGGGCAGGTTGCCTGTCCAGACCTTGCAGGTTTATCAAGAGGTGTGATATAGAGAAGTGAGTATCATTTGGGAGCCAGTGGGGCAGCATCGTTGCTGCACCCCCATTTTCTGAGAGGGCAGAGGATGGAGGAGCTCCAACAGCGAGCTGTCCCCCCACCCCCTACCCCCAAAACTGTCTTTGCCCAGAGCTGGCCCCAGGCTCCCTGCAGCCTGGGTATCCACAGCCAAGAGTCCATAACAGGCCCCTGGGAGCCACGTGGTACTTCGCGCCTAATCCTGTCCTCTCCTCTGTTTGCTTTTCAGGAATAAAGTTCAACATCAGGCCGCAGCAGGCCCAGGAGGTAAGTTCTGAGAGTTGGATAAATCTCAGCAGGCAGCCTGGGGGAGTAGGGGTGGGCAGGGAAGAAAATTTGGAGCTCACAGTGAATCCATTCTTGGAAAGAAAAATGTGTCCAGTCTTTCCCAGGCGCCTTGGGAACAAAGCACAGGGCTTTGGGTCTATGAATTTCCCTCTGCTGTTAGACTGCTGCTTTGGACCCCTGTAATAGATGCAGTAAATCCGAGCCTGCCTCCCTCAGGCCACCGGCTCCCACCGCCCGTCCCCAAGCGCAGGTTCCTGGGCAGACCGCGCCATCTTGTGGCCGAGATGACACTGGCGCCTCAGGTCCTGCGCTATTTGTGGCTGGACGTGGCCCCCAGAGGGAAGGGAGGCCTCTGGGTGCTGGGCCAGGGTTCAGAGGGGTCACACCTGCAGAGTCAGCCTGTCTCTCTCACCCGGAACAAACTCAGGCCACAAAGAGGGCAGGAACCGCAGCCGCAGTGAGGACTTGGCCTGGGTGACTCTCGGTGGCCCCCTGACCTGTCCCATCCTGGTAACCACTTCTCTTCTTGCCCCCAGGACCTCCCGCCGCAAGGCAGTTCTCAGGATGGTGACTTGAAGGTACCCACAGAGAGGGTCATACGAGATTTGTCCAGCGGAACCCCGAGGGGCCCCGACTGGCCGGTGCCTGAGCGGCATGAACCCCATCTGAAGAGGGTGTCCCCTCTGCGACTCCGGCAGCGCCGCCGCCGGCTGCTCATCAAGAAAATGCCAGCAGCAGCCCCAGCCAACAGCTCGGCCTGGACCTTCGCGCAGCCGCGCCCGCGGGCCCTGGACGGCCGCTGGGTCAGCCTGCAGCAGAGCCAGCGGGAGCGCAAACGGCTGATGCAGGAGGCCTGTGCCAAGTACCGGGCGAGCAGCAGCCGTCGGGCCGTCACTCCGCGCCACGTGTCCCGCATCTTCGTGGAGGACCGCCACCGCGTGCTGTACTGCGAGGTTCCCAAGGCGGGCTGCTCCAACTGGAAGCGGGTGCTCATGGTGCTGGCGGGGCTGGCGTCGTCCACCGCCCACATCCAGCACAACACGGTGCACTACGGCAGCGCCCTCAGACGCCTGGACACCTTCGACCGCCAGGGCATCCTGCACCGGCTCAGCACCTACACCAAGATGCTCTTCGTCCGCGAGCCCTTCGAGAGGCTGGTGTCTGCCTTCCGCGACAAGTTCGAGCACCCCAACAGCTACTACCACCCCGTCTTCGGCAAGGCCATCCTGGCCCGGTACCGGGTCAACGCCTCGCGGGAGGCGCTGCGGACAGGCTCCGGGGTGCGCTTCCCCGAGTTCGTGCAGTACCTGCTGGACGTGCACCGGCCCGTGGGCATGGACATCCACTGGGACCACGTCAGCCGGCTCTGCAGCCCCTGCCTCATAGACTACGACTTTGTGGGCAAGTTTGAGAGCATGGAGGACGATGCCAACTTCTTCCTGAGCCTCATCCACGCGCCAGGGAACCTGACCTTCCCCAGGTTCAAGGACAGACACTCGGAGGAGGCGCGGACGACAGCGAGGATCACCCACCAGTACTTTGCGCAGCTCTCGGCCCTGCAGCGGCAGCGCGCCTACGACTTCTACTACATGGATTACCTGACCTTCAACTACTCCAAGCCCTTCGCAGACCTGTACTGAAGGGCGGGGCCGGCTGGCGGTGCGGCGCGCAGGGGCGTCCCCACTCTCTGTGGGGCCGCGTCCCCAGCTGAGATGTAGAGCCAGGTGTCTGTGGGATGCCCCAGGCCCTAGGTGGGGACAGAGGCCTCTGCTCTTGGGTGGGGACCCTGGCCCTCGTCGTGTTCCCACCTCCTCCTCCTTGGCTGAGGGAAATGCAGACTGACCCCCAGGAGCTCAGCCAGGAGTTCCAATGACCAGGGAATCCTGAGGCCCGAGGACTAGGCCCCAGCGGGAAGGGATTTCTAGCGGTCCCTTAGCCATTGCCTTGTACCAAACCATGCGGTTTGCAGCTTTTCTATGACCCAGGGGGGATGTCCCCTTGGATGGAGGTTACAAATAAAGCACACGGTTTCCAGAGTGGCAATGTCTACTCTGTGGGGGTATGGGAACATCTCCCGCTCCAGGCCTTTCTGGGATAGCCCGAGCAGCTACCAGCAGGCGTCAGTTGCTTCCAGGAAGCCCAGGGCAGGAGCCGCCCTGTGGGAGCGGACAGAGGGCCCAGAGACTCCCTCCACTGGGGCCTGCAGGGGCTCTTCAGGCTTCTTCAACCAACGCCAGCTCTGCCAGACCCTCTGGTCTCAGAATCTGCAAATTCAAAAGGAGAGGAGAGACCTGTCCCCGTGGAGGCCCGTCGAGGTCCCTTCTGGCCAGTGCACCTTGCAGGGGGCAGGAGGGAGCTCTGAATACTTGGAGCCCCAAGGCCCTGTGCAGGCGTCAGTGGGTGTGATTCTCAGTGGGGAGTGACGCCATCCCCAGCTTTTGACACCCCCTGGGCTCTTCAGGGGCTTTGGCCTAAAGCTGTCACTCTCCAACCCTCAGCCCGATCCTTGGCCCCATTCCCCTGTCAAAGCCACCTCAGGGCTGCCAGGATCATCTGCCTGGGAGGAGAAACTGTACAGGAAACCACCTCCAAAAGCAAACATTTACACACCATACGCCATACGTGGTTCTGGAACTGTCAAAAGCTAGGGTGATTCTGGCAAGGTTGCTGAGGAAGTGTTTGTGGAGCTTGGAGAGGGTGTGTGGCTGTGGCCGGGTTTGGGTGTGGCTTCTGATGAGAAGTACTGCCTCTTGGTGGGGTCTCTGCCCTCTCTCCGTCAGCCATGTCAGCCTGTGTTGCTTGCCCTATGGAGTTTCTCCACAGTCCCCCAACCCCAGGAGATGGCTCTCACTTGCTGGGGAGGCACTGCTGGAGATGGGGCTACCCCATCTCTTTTTCTGCCCCCACCTTAGGCTCCGGACCTTGTGAAGGGGGAGCAAGGCACTGAGGCTGCCTCCTGCCTCCATGGAGCCACATCCATCCTGGACCCTGGGTGGGGTGAGCCCTCCCCTTGGATTCCAGCTACAAGTGTCCTGGGCCATTTGACACATGAGCTGGGAGGAAGCTTCTGTCAGGGTCTGAGGGACTCTGGGTATTCACAGAAGGTGGGAAGTTAGCTGCCAGGTGGCTTGAGAAGGCAGAGAGGCTGACCTGAGCCAGGGTCAATGTGAGAGGAGGCAGGGAGGGGCCTGGCTGATGATGACCCAGAGGTAGCTGACCCAGGCTCTGGTGCCCAGAACATGAGACTGGATTCACAACACAATAAAGTATCCCTGGTCACAGATGCCTTTGATGAAGCCTCAGGCAGAGTATTACCATGTCATCTGCTCAGCAAAGTGACACCTGGACGTCCAGCTGGAGCAGCCTGCAGGACAGCTTTACTCCTGCTATGGCAGCTTAGCAATGGTGGGGATTGCCCCCCACCAAGTCTGAGTGTGTGTGAGTGTGTAGGAGACATCTTCCCAGTGTCATCTTGAGGAGACACCCAGGCCTGCACACCCGGGCAGATGTGCACTCACAATACATCCATCAAAGGGCTATCTTTCCTGGTGGTGATGACAGGAGACACAGTGTCCAGGCAGTGACCAGGATCTCCACCTGATGGCCTGTAGCACACCTCCAACGGAGGTCATGGCCCAGAGGCCCAGCCCTGGGACCCCATCCTGAAGTCATTGAGCTGGTGCTGGACCCAGCTCCAGTCCCTAACCCAGCCGGCCTCACATGGACAAGTGTGCACCTGAGTATGTGTAGGGCAGGGGAGGGTGTGTGTGAGGCTGTATCCATGTGTGTGTAGGGGGGGTAGTGAATAGTCCTCTCCTCTCTGGGACCACCTTGTGCTGACCCCTCTCCTACCTCATCCCCCTACCCAGCCCATCGGCTCACCCCTTCCTGGGCATAGTCGGGGTAGGGGGTGACATCTAATCAGGGACCCAAGAAAAGGCCACAGACAGCTCTCAGGGGTCAAGTAGGCACATCAAGTTGGATACATAGCCACATAAGCCCCAGTGCCCTCTCCTGGCTATGTCCCTCAAACAGGGCCTCTCTGGTGCAGCCCCTGGGGAGGCCCCTGCCAGGCCTTTGCCCATGAATGGCTAAAGACTTATCCAGGTGACAAAGCTGTGCCCTGAGTGGTAAAGAGACCAGACATCCTGCAGCCTGGGGTCTCCCTGGGGCCTGTAAATCAAGAAAGCCTTGAGTCTTCTGGGGAGATGGGATTTAAGGTGCGGACAAGTGGGCAGGTGTGAGAGTCAGGTGGCTCTGGCCACTAAGAAATGTTGGCTGTCTCCACTGGGCTTGACGCTCCTTAGGGCCTGTCTAAGGGGACCTGGACAGAGTCAGGCAAGGCAGTGGATGGAAGGACTGCCCTCCAGCACTTTCCCCCAGTCGCAGGGCCTGTTTGCCAGTTTTATCCTCAGGGTGAGCCCCTTGGTGGAAGAGGGGACCCGTGCAGGCCTGGAGGTGGCCTCACCTCACTGCCCCCTTCCCTTGTCAGCCCTTTTCTAGCCAGGAAGCACCGATGGCCAATCAAGGGAATGTCCTCTGGTGCCCCTCATCCCTCCATACATGCAGGAGGACCCAGAGCTGGGCACAGGGAACTCAGCGCTGACCCAGGGGCCCAGGAATGGGCAAGGGTGGGGCGGGTGGGGAGTAGTCTGGGTTCAAATAACACTGCCCCCATCTCCAGGGCCCTGTGCTGATGGGTACAATGACACCTGGGTGAAGAATAAGCAGGTGCTAGGGGAACCCTGGGGAGCCACCCTCCTGTGTGTGGAGAGGGGACACAGTGCTAGTCCTGGCTGCCCTGCTGGCCCAAGCTTGGGGAGGGTATGAGCTACCCCTGAGCCCCAGTTTTCCCCATTGTCCTGGCTGGGGTGAGTCTGTGCTGTGACCTGACTCTTCCCCCTGCCCAGAGGGAACCTTTGCACAAGGGTCTCACAAGGGCAGCAGACGGGGTCGGGCCTGGGCCAGACTGGGCCACTAGGGAATAAACATTTCCACCACCCCCCCCTCCACCCCCCCACCCCCACCCCCACACACACACATACCCAAGTGGCCTCAGAAGTAAAGAAAGTAGGCTGGAGGTCCCAGCCTTGAAGCTAGGGCAGAGGAGTCACTCCCAGCCGTGGGGCCTAGGTAACCCTGCCACACTGCCTGATCGTGCCAGCCTGATGTCAGGTGTATGGTGGGCATGGCCTGCTGGGTGCCCCACACACCTCTCCCTCCAGCCCTCACCCTGCTGGACAGCTGAGAAAACTGAGGCACAGGGAAGCTTTGCCAGACGGCACAGCCACACAGCTGCACACCTGTGGAGGTGGAGCTGGGATTTCCCCCCAGGCGGTCTGGCTGGGGCTTTCTCGCCTTCGGTGCTGTCCATGAGTGCCCCGGGCAGAGTGGGGTGGGGGTGGGGGTGGGATGTCCACAGGCGCAGAGACCGGCCTCGGCCACCAGGTGGGGCCACGTCCCCGCTCCTGAGCAGAGGCCCGGGTATCCCCGGCTGGGCCACAAGATGGCAGCAACGCTCGGGCTGCGCGGGTCCCTGTGGGCGATGCGTCCGCCAGCCCTGCAGGCGTCTGCGCTCCCACCCCTCCCCTACTGTTCTGTCTTCGGTCCCTCCCAACCGTGGGGTCGTGCGGGTCCTGCCTTTCCGGTTGTTTCCAGCCAGACCCTGTAGGTCACCCTCCAACCCACCAGTTCCAGGGACCCACCTGTCCTAATACCAAGCCCCCAAACACCTCCAGCGCCCCTCACGCCTCCCAGGGGTCTAACACACACCCTGTGGAGTTTGTTCCCCACTCTCCGTGAAGGTGACAATAGGCCTTCTCTGACCCAAGACACGCACAGGAGCAGACACACGCAGGCATGCCTGTAGACACAGGCACACACAGCCATCTTCACAAACGCACACCAGACGCAGGTCCAGACGCACAGGCAGGTGTGCACCCACACACTCACATAGACATAGAAGCACCCAGCTTCGGAAGGTGCCTTTGCTGCATTGAACCAAATTCGTAGGTCAAATCCCTGCACTTTCCGCACTGCCCTGTCTCCACCTCTGCTCTGGCACCTGGTCAGAGGTCCCCCGTCCCCCACAGTCCTCAGCCACCAACCCTCCAACACACTCTCTGGACTCTAGCCTCTGAGCTCCTGTCCGACACCCCCGCATGCACTGGCCTCCTCTCTCTCCTGGCTTTCCCATCTTACAAAATGAAGCTGCCCTGCGGCCCCTCCAGCGCCTGCCAGTTGCTGTCCTTCTTCCCAGCAGAACTCATCCTTCCTGCATCACCTCCTTCTACTCTGGAGGCCCCGCTGCTCTGCCTTCCAGCCCCAGCGCTCACAGAGGTGGCTGACAAGGCAGCTTCCACCGCCCGCACGTTCAGAATTGAGCAGTTACGTTACACGCCCTGCACCAGCTCAGTACACACATGCCCTAGACTTCCCAAATTTGCTTCTGTGGCCTGACCTCTAGTCCCCACGGCTACCTCACCACACCTCTGTTGGCCCCTCCCCTCTCCCAGGCCTCCCATCCCAGCCCTGCCTCCTGAGAGGGTCCTGAGTCCGTGTAGTGCTGTCATCAAAACCCGAGCCCAGGCTCAGCGCCCACAGCACAGTGGTTAGGAGGCCAGCCACATACACTGAGCGTGGCGGGTTCAAACCCTGCCCCGGCCAGCTAAACAACTGCAACAAAAAAATAACAGGGCATTGTGGCGGGTGCCTGTAGTCCCAGTTACTTGGGAGGCTGAGGCAAGAGAATCACTTAAGCCCAAGAGTCTGAGGTTGCCGTGAGCTGTGATGCCACAGCTCTCTACCAAGGGCGACATAGTGAGACTCTTTCTAAAAAAAAAAAAACCCAAGCCACAATCACCTCCTGCTTTGGCCCCTGAAGTAAGAACTAACTGTGGTATTTACTGGTTTACCACACTGCTCTAAGCATTTTGTGCTTATTTAATCTTCACTACAACCCTGTATAATAGACACAATTATCATCCTCTCCATTTTTCACAGATGATGAGATTGAGACACAGAGAGGTTAAGTAATTTGCCCAAGGCCACGCAGCTATTAAGGGGATGTTCCAGGATTCAAGCCCGGCTATACACGCTTGTACCCTGTAGTATACAGAACTTAGTGTCTTTCGGGTGCTCCAGTGTGGTAGGAGGTTTCACAATAGCAAATAAGGAATTAAATGGTCACCAGGACAAGGGGAAGGCACACTATCTTGGAAAACAGAGGGACATTTCCAGGCTTTGCTGAGAGCCCCTTGGTGGCTTGTTATGATAAGTGTGCAGGGACACCAGTGGGCCAAGGTTAGAGCTGGACTCCTCCTAGGGACGTGTGACAGGAGAAGGAAAGGGGATAGAGAAATGGTAGCCCAAGGGGGCCTGGCTGGACAAGGAAGGGCATGAAGACAGAGGGCTGATGGGCAAACGGAAGGTGGTAGGGTCCAAGGAGGAAGGGGAGATCTGTGACGTTGGAGATAGTTTGACAGGCAGAGTGTGGCCAGGGGCGGGGGTGGCCAGGATGGGCAGAGGGTAAAGTCACAGATGACCTCTGCTACAGGGTTTGTGCCTGCATCCAGTTCCATCAGATCATACCTGCCTGCTGTCCCCTGTGCCAGCCAGTGTCTACTGCGTGTGCCTATCTGAGTGTTGCCTGTGACAGTCTGTACCTGTCTGTTGATATCTGCTTGAGTGTCTGGGTCACCTGTCTGCCTTGGTGGGTGGCAGTCGCCGGGACGACAAGTTAGGGTTGCCCTGGGGTGCAGTGCCTGGGAGCAGGGCTGCAGGGGAAAGAGTGGGTCCATTCGGCCAGCACCAGCTGACCACGAGACCTGGGCTGCAGAAGCCTGGAGTCTGCCCCTGGGCTGCAGAAGCCTGGAGTCTGCCCCTGGGCTCACAGCAATCCCCTCAGGCCCCGAGGAGCAGCCCAGCAGGGCAGGACAGAGCTGGGCTGGGAGGGAAAGCTTCACTCCTCCCTCTCCAGACCGATGTGCTGAATTTTACTTTTCCTTTTAGTTATTTCTTCTTCTTAAATCCTGTTTCTCTCCCTGAGGCATCTAATCTATTATTTAACATTGGATTGTGCGACTGAAACTCCCAGGCAAATTGAAAATTATTTGTGTTTGAGGTTTCAGGCATGGAGCAGAGGCACCATTTCTAGGAGATCCTGGGGACCCGGACACAGGCAAGGAACCCCCCCGCTCTGCTCCTCTGAGGGGCCATGCGGGGCGGGGTGAGGTTAGGGGTCCACATGCTTGGCAGGTCCAGCTGTACTGAGGCCTTGGGGACCAGACCCTACAGCTCAGACCATTAATCTCCACACAGCATTTCACCTGGGAACTGCTGTCAACACCGCCCACCGGCCAAAGTCCTCCCGAGAGGCCGAGCAGGTGAAATCAGTCACCTGCACCCCGCACTCACCCTGGGGAAAAGGCCTCGGTCACAGGAGAATTAATGGCACAGGGACAAGAGCTCGCCGTCATTTTTTAGGATTGGGCTCCCCATAGAATTGCAGCCAGCGTTCTGGCCTAAGAGTGTCAGGGAGGAGAGAACCAAGGTGCTGGATGGTGACCAAAGGGTGGGACCAGGGTACAGCTGGGGGCGCTGGCCTGGGGAGGGGTGCCCAAAAGCTGACAGGGCATGTGACCTCCTAGGGCTGGTTCTCACCTCTAATTTGGACCTGCCCTGAGGAACAGTGGGCTTGAGCCAAGGGGAGTGTACACAGCCATCTGCAGCCCCGGGGGGTGGGGGCAGATGCCAGGACCTCGTTTTGTGGGGAGAAGTGGGGAACCACTGAAGGGCTATGAGGAGGAGAAGCCCTTGGTCAAGCTTCTATATCTAAAAGCACCCAGGATGAGGCTAGGTGGCTGTCTTAGTCTGTTTAGGCTAATAACAAAAACATTATAGGCTGGTGGCTTAAAGGACAATTGACTATTTCTCATGGTTCTGGAGTTTCAGATCAAGGTACCAGTGAGGGCCTGTTGAGGACTAATTTCCTGGTTCATAAAGGGCCCTCTTCTCAGGAGTCTGAGACCAGCCTGCGCAAGAGCAAGACCCTGTCCCTACTAAAAATAGGAAAACTAGCCCAGCGTTGTGGTGGGCATCTGTGGTCCCAGCTATTTGGGAGGCTGAGGCAAGAGGATGGCTTGCCCCAGGAGTTTGAGGTTGCCGTGAGCTATGACACCACAGCACTCCACCCAGGGCGACAGGGTAAGACTGTCTCAAAACAAAATAAAATAAAAGGAGTAAGGAAAGGAACATACTTACTGCGCTTTAAACTAATTTGATTAATGATTCTTTTTTAATTTTGGCAGCACACCTACGATCCTCTCACACCAGCATGCTGTGTCCCTGAGTCATGACTGCAAATCGGTGGTTGAGGGGAACACGAACACTCAGTCCGTAATGGAGGCCAGCAGCATGTATCCATTTGCCATTCTGGGGAGACACGTGTGTCACACGCTGTGCTAGGCACAGCTGACACATGGTCATGCACCCATGTGCTCCCTGCCAGGACCCAGGACCCAGGATCTGGGACCATAGTGAGGTGGGGGGATTCCACACAGATGTCTGCCACCTACACAGCCACTAGAACTTCCCACTGTCCCTGCGGGAATGCTGACCTGGTGCCAGCCTCTGCCACCAACCCTGGAAGCTTCACAGGCTCTGAAGCTGCCCCCACTCTCCTCAGACCCTACCCTGCTGGGCTCAGTCTCTGCCTGTAGTGGCCGTGGTGTTTGGCCCAGGACTGCAGCGCTTACCCACTTACCCCTCCTAAGGGTGTATGAAGCCTGACCCTGTCCCCCTGCCATGAACTGAGCCAGACCTGGGCACAGAGACCCAGCTGGTCCCACACTCAGGGGCCAAAGGAGAGACTCAAGCTGATACGTGTGTATTTACTGTAAGTACAGCTTTGCATCGCATAGAGAAGACACATACATCATCTTTTCTGGAATATATACAAAAGTTTATTACAGATTTTACATACACGCACACCCCTCAGTGAATTCCCAAGAAAGGAATGTAAAAGCCACAGCGTTAGACAGCGATGACAAGAACCAGAACTTGTTACAGCTGGCGCCCGTTGGTAGCAAGTCTAAATAACATGTTGGCAGCAACTCCAGGTGAAGGAGGACCTCGCTGAGGGTCCCGTAAGATGAGGACATACACAGCTGGATGGCAGGAACCAGGCCTGGGACCGTCGGAGCCACCAAGGCTCTCTGTTAGGGCTCACCCTGGAGAGGTGGCTGCTTTGTGCCTTTCTGTTCCACTGTGGGTTCACTTCCTCTGCCCTCACTATGCAATGGTAGAGACACAGCTGGGGACAGGCCCTGGGTCTTGTGGCCGTCCCTAATCCCAGCCCCAGTGAGACTCGTGAGCCCCACAGTTCCATCTCTACAAATCTCTGCAGCCAAGTGTGGTGGCTCATGCCTGTAACCCCAGCATTCTGGGAGGCCAAGGTGGGACTGCTTGAGCTCAGGAGTTTGAGACCAGCCTTAGCAAGAGCAAGAGCCCATCTCTACTAAAAACAGAAAAATTGGAGCCAGACATGGTGGCTCACATATGTAATCCTAACACTCCGGGAGGTCGAGGAGGGTGGATTGCTTGAGCTCAGGAGTTCCAGACCAGCCTGAACAAAAAATGAAACTCCATCTCTACTAAAAACAGAAAAACTGAGGCAAGAGGCTCACTTGAGCCCAAGAGTTGGAGGTTGCTGCCAGCTATGATGGTATAGCACTCTACCCAGGGGGACAGCTTGAGACTCCGTCTCAAAAATGAATAAATCAATAAATAAGTACAGAAAAATTAGCTGGTGTCGTGGCAGACACCTGTAGTCCCAGCTATTTGAGAGACTGAGGCAAGAAGATAACTTGAGCTCAGGAGTTTGAGACCAGCCTGAACAAGAATGAGACCCCATCTCTACTAAAAATAGGAAAACTAGCTCGGCGCCTGTAGCTCAAGCAGCTAAGGCGCCAGCCACATACACCTGAGCTGGCAGGTTCAAATCCAAACCAGGCCTGCCAAACAACAATGATGGTTGTTGCCCATACCCAGGGCAACAGCTTAAGGCTCTGTCTCAAAAATAAATAAATAAATAAATAAAAATAAAAATAGGAAAATTAGCCGATGTTCTGGCAGACACCTCTAGTCCCAGCTACTGGGGAAGCTGAGGCAAGAGGAGAGGATAGCTTGAGCCTAAGAATTTGAGGTTGCTGTGAACTATGATGCCATGGTACTCCACCTAAGGTGACAGAGTGAGACTCTGTCTCTAAATAAACAAATAAATAGAAAAAGAAACAAAAAAGAAATCCTCCAACAGAAACTCCAGGCACAAGGACAGAAGTAGGTGTGGAAAATTGCAGCATTACGTGGACTGTGAAAGGACTGGACACAGCTTAAATACCCATCAACAGGGACTAGGACCAACAAAGTATGATCCACCCATGTGACCAAATCCCATGTAGCCAGTTAAAAAGAAAGTGGCAGTCTCTTTCATTCCTTTGCTCTATAAATACTTCCTGAGCTCCCACTGTAAAGGGCACGCAATCCCAAGCAAAAAACAAACCCCCCCTTTGCCTTGCAGAGCACAGTCTACTGGGGGAGTCCAGTTCTAATAAACACAGAGGGTGACACCTGTACGCACAGCATCGTGACCTTCACAAGGTCAGAGAAATCAGGAGGGCTTCCTGCAGGAAGTGGTGGTGGAGCAGAGATTAGAAGGATGAGTGGGAGGGAAATGCCCTGGGCTGAAAGCCTGCACAGTCAGGAGAGGGACTGAAGAAGGCCATGGACCGGAGAGCAGGGGGGCTGTGTGAATGCCACTGATGTGCTACCCAGATCCCCTTGGGGAGGAAGGGCTTCTCCCACAAGGCACTAGTGTGCTGCAGGAAGACAGTCCCCAGCTTTCAAGCCTCTTAGGAGATTGTCAGGCTAAAGACAGTGGCTCACCCATGGTTGCACCCTCACCCAGTGATTAACTGACATGGAGATATTAGGGCCCAGCTTCCTCACCCCAACAACCGTGAAGGGTGGCCCCAGCATGGAGGCTGCATATGTGTTCAGCTGTAGGCTTTGTTGAGATTGCATCTATATAGACAGAAAAATGCCACTCCCCAAACACATTCACATCCTGATCCCCAGAACCTACAGACCTTGGGGAAAGGAGACTTCCCTGGAGCGTCCGAGTGAGTGCTGTGTGATTGTGAGGGTCCTGTAGGAAGGAGGTAGGAGAGTTAGTGTCAGAAGACAAGGGATGACAGAAGAGGGGGCCACAGTGGTGGAGGAAGGGGCCCTGCACCAAGGAATGCAGGAAGCCTCTAACTTCCCAGAGCGGCAAGGAAACACAGCCTTCCCTACAGCCTCCAGGAGGACCACAGCTCTGCTGGCCCATTTCAGACTTCTGAATTCCAGAAGTGTGAGATAATAAATCTGTGTTGTTTTAAGCCACTACACTCGTGCTAATTAGTTACAGCAACAATAGGAAACTCACAGGGCAGCAGAGTCCAACTTCTCCCTCTGCCTGGCTCTGCTTTCTTCTTGCTCTCCCAGATGTTGGCCCAGGGGCCTCCCTAATAACCTCTTGCATGCTGATATCTGTCAAGTTCTGCTCCCAGGAACCCATCCTGCCCCCGGGAACCCACCAGCCCAACAGCCTGAGAAAGCAGAACCTGGGGTGGGATTTTGAAGCTCGGTCGTGGTGACCTGCACAGACAGCGTAATTGTTACAACCTTTACCACAGTGGGTTGGGACGGTCTGCGCTTGGGAGGAGATACAGTGGGGAGGGCAGCGCGTCCAGCATGTGAGAAATATCAGGGAAAAATGAAATCAGTGGAGTTAGGTGGCCATTGCTAATTTGACCAACACTTTGTAAAAAGATAAGACGGCCACAGGGCCTCCTCAGTAGCCTAGGCGGAGGCTCTCATGTGCTGTAGTTAGAAGGGAGGGAAGTTGAGGACCTCAGAACGGCCACCTCCCAAAGTCTCCAGTTAAGCAGTTTTGCTCTGCCAAGGCCGTGTTCTGGCTGGAAGGAGTTGATATGCCCCCAATTCTTAAATCCCTTTCAGCCTGCAGAAGTGACCATGTCTTCCTGCTTAAGGGCTTATCCTCTCTAACTTTCTTGAAGAAATGCAGAGGTCTCTGCCCTGCAGGACAGGACACACCTCCTCAGGATCTGTCCCTGCCTCCCCTTCTGGACAATAATGAGGGGAGATTGCTGAGCTTGATAAGGGAGGAAGGAACTGTACCCTGAGGGGATCCAGGACCTACAGCCTGTGAGTGTGGCTACAGCCAGGAGAGTATGCGGGGACTGGACTGTGAAGGTGCCTGGTCCACGGGAGGGGCACACAGGGCTGGACTAAGTCGGAGAGTTTATCAGCAGGAAACACTCTCCTGAGAATATCTGGTGAAGACCAGAGGAGATGGCACAAAACTGCCACTCCAATGGCCCCTAGAAGCCTGGAAAGAGCAATGGCCCCTTACTGTGAGTGGGCTGAAGGCACACAATTGTAAGCGTCAGATGGTAGAAAGGCATTAAAGGGCTCAGAGGAGGGTGGCTTCTGTGGCTCCAAGGAGTACGGCGCAGGCCCCATATAAAAACTCCAAAAAAAAAAAGGGCTCAGAGGACCGGGTATGCTGACCCAGGGCCCCACGTAAGGCCAGGGAGAAAACAGCAGAGCACTGCGTTCCCCAGGGCGCTTACTGTCTCCCCAGGACATGCCACTTACTGTGCAACAGGGAATGTGCTTGTGGGAGGAACACGGCCATCACCACGGGGTTAAGTGAAGACTGGCCTGTTGGCCAGAGCTGCTGGCCAGACGGGCTCTCGTGGGACTCGGATCACACATAGCAATGAGGGCAGAAGAACCCCAAAATAACAGAGGCAGACGAGTGGCAGGGTCAGAGAGGCAGCCAGGGTGGTCTGACCTGCTGCGAGGTGTGGAGACGGCTATTAGGACAAGGCCCTCCCAGGTGGCAAAATGGATGAGTAGCCAACAACCATCCTACTCAGTCCGTAAAATCAAAAGAAATCAAGAATAGCAATCCCTGCGATAAAAACCCACAATTCCTTGCCCAGCTTCCAGACTTGAGCCAGTTTTCAGACCAGGAACTTGGGGCCTGAAGAAGAGGTCAGGCCCCAGGATGACCCCCAACACCAAAGCAAGTGTATATACATGATAATTGAACACCCGATACTTCTCCACTGGGGAGAGGGACTGTCCAGACACAGCCAGGATGGTTGGCAGGGCCTGAGTCCATATATCATCCCGGAAGCAGAGGTCGGAAGCTGTGGTGTCCTGATGGACAGGCCGAGATCTCATGTATCAAAGGGCCCTCCATTAGGGTAGGGGCGTGTGGCTTCCAGATCCATAGGTTCCCTCTGCGGTCATTTCCCCAGTCCCCAAATGGATAGGCGGAATAGATGTATTAGTGATGTCATGACTCCCACACTGACTGCCTGGTCTGTAGCATAAGAGATTTATATTAAATCATAAGAAAGACAGAGGGGAGGGTTCTGAAACCACCCTGTGACCCCTTCCAAGACAGTCAATATAAACCAGTACCGTGGTGGGGCACAGTGGCTGGCAACTGAATCCCAGCACTCTGGGAGGCCAAGATGGGCAGATGGCTTGAGCTCAGGAGTTTGAGACCAGCCTGAGCAAGAGTGAGACCCTGTCTCTACTAAAAATAGAAAAACTAGCCAGGTGTCGTGGCAGGCACCTGTAGTCCTAGCTACTCAGGAGGCTGAGGCAGGAGGATCGCTTGAATGCAAGAATTTGATTTTGCCGTGAGCTAGGATGCCATGGCACTCTATCCAAGACAACAAAGTGAGACTTTGTCTCAAAAAAAAAAGAATAAAAGGAACACAGCAAGAGCCCCCTGGGCCTGAAAGCTGTGGCTCCTGCCTGGGCACTTGGACCAGCAAGGGAAAAGGGGTCTCAATCTTGGCTGGGGTAGCACACCCTGACCCCATCAGAAAGAGGTCATTTTTTTTTGAGACAGTGTGTCACTCTGCCACCCCAGGTAGAGCACCCTGGCATCATCATAGCTCACAGCAACCTCAGTCTTTTGGCCTCAAGAGATCCTCTTGCCTCAGCCTCCTGAGTAGCTGGGACTACAGGAGCCCACCACAACACCTGAATAGTTTTTCTATTTTTAGTAGAGACGGGGTCTTGCTCTCGCTCTTGCTCAGGCTGATCTTGAACTCCTGAGCTCAAGTGATCCACCTGCCTCAGCCTCCCAGAGTGCTGGGATTACAGGCATGAGCGCCCACACCTGGCCCTAGGAAGAGTATTTCTGTTAAACAGCAGGGCAGGGAGAAATCTACTTGGTGCCTGGTTAATCCACTTGGGTGCTTCTTGGTACTCCCTTGCCCAATTTTGACAGGAATGGTCCAGTGCAACAACTCTGGTCTGAGAAGGTCACAGTGCCCACGGCCTCAGGGATGAGGGTCTGGTTATTCCTCCAGCAGAGGCCCTGAGACCAAGACAGCTGTTAGCCGAAGGTGAGGGAGGTCCAGAGCAGATAATAAAAGAGAGGAAGAGGAGTTTCAGTGGCAGCCTCAGGGCCAACTACGGCAGTGGGGGCTGCAGTTAATCCCTCTCACCTTCTCCTTGTAAGATGCCCAGGCAGGGTCACACCAGGACCCTGGAGGAGCTCTCCTGAAGGCATGGGAGGAAGTGGATTCTGGGTGCATGGGGGATAGGCTGTGTTGGACACCGTGATTCCCCAGCCAGACTCCTCTCCAGTGATGGCAGCTTCCGGGAGTGCTGCCTGCAAAAAAGTCTTCAGCCATCAGCTCCCTCCAGAGAATGCCTCAGGTGAACAGAAATGCCTCATCCAAGGTCATAGCCCTCAACTAATGACGCTGCCCGGGGCTGGCTGCAGGAGCTGCTGAGACTGCACAAGAGCCCACCTTCTGTGCGCTCCTTCCTCCTGCACGCTATGCTGCCCTGACAGCAGCTCGGGGGAGCTCCCACTGCACCAAGGGGTGAGAGGGGAGAGGCCGTGGGCCCAGAAGCAGGTGGGCTCGTGCTCACATCCCACATAGTGTGATCTTTATCATGAGGACAAAGGACGCCTTGGCAAGGTTTTAAGCGAACAGTTTTGTGATCTTTTGAAAAGATCCCTTTGCCTGCCTTGGGGAAAGTAGATTGTACAGGTCAGACTAAAAGCAATGTGAGCAGAGGGACAGCTGCTGCCTGCGTCTAGCTGGACCAGTGTGGTGGGGACGTGGGGACGCCTGTGTGAGTCTGAGGAGTCCCTTGCCAGACTGCGATGTCGGGCTGGAGACGGGAAATGGAAAAAGAAGGCGCCTGGATGACTCCCAGGTGCTAAGTGGCACAGGCATGTGCTGGGGTGAGATGGGGCCAGGGGAGAAAGCCAGATTAAGAACATGAGTCTGAGTCAGAACATGTGGAGTCTGGGGAGCCTCTGAGAGGTCCGGGGAGGCAGCAAGAGGGTGAGGAGGGTCTGCAGTGGGGAGGAGGCATGAACTGTAAGTCACTGGCGCTACAGAGCGAGCTGGGGTTGTGTGGGGACAAGTGAGAGGAGAAGAGCAGGAGGCCTGGGCCTGGCCAGGCAGACAGAGGTGAGCCGGCCAGGGAGCTGCAGAGCCAGGCTGAGCAGGGGAGAAGGAGGCAGGTGCAGGGGACACCAGGTGCAGTGGCCGGGGAGGCGAGGTTGTGCTGTGGACATCAAAGGCCTGAAAAGACAAAGCCTCATTCCTCCTTACTGCACAGGTGCAGCGTGGGTCAGCAGGGACTTCGCTCCTCTGGGCAGGCCAGGTGGACGTAGGCTCCACCTGGAACCCACATCTGCCCAGGAGGAGGCAGGAACCTGCGACCACCCCAGCTTTTCAGGCTTCTGTCTCCCATTTGGCTGGCAGAGTAAGTTCTGTGTTCTCATCAAACTCCAAAGGAGGCAGAGAAGGACAAAGCTGTTAGGGAGCCCCCCAAAGGAAGCAGCTGGAAGTTCTTGGGCAGGGAGGAGGGAGTGGCCACCTGAGCCAAGGCTGGACAGGTCAAGAAACCTGCTGGTTGAGAAATGTCCTTTGAATTAAGTGATAGAGACAGATCCTTGATGGCGTGAGAAACGGGTGTTTGGAGGCTTTAAAGGAACAAAATCCAGAAGGCACACTGGGATTGGTTGGGGAGGCGCAGGAGGGATGAGTAGGAGACAGGAAGCATAGACCACCCGCCATGCTGTTGGCTAGGAAGGGCAGAGGGAACCAGGGAAGAGGCTGGAAGGAGATTCTAGGAAAGGTTGGACTTTGCTCTGTGTTTTTGTTGCATTGTTGCAGGCAATAACTTAAATATGCATGTTCAAGGCCCTTGGAAAGGAACAGTGGAAAGGGAGAGGTTGATGGGGTAACTGCACATACGGCCTCCATGGATTGACATCTCTGAGATTTGGGAATTCCCTGCCGAAACAATCCTGAATGTGCCCCCAGGGCCTGCTCAGGCCTCTTTCTTGGGGCCGTTGTCCTGCAGGGGAACAATGTCCACCAGTGAGTGTGTCCCAGGCTTGAGGGGTGGCTGTTTGGGGGCATGTGGGCAGAGCCTGCATGTGTGTCGGACAGCGTGCAAACAGGTACCCATGAGGCCCCCATGGTCGGGATGGAGCCAGGAGCAGGGACAGAAGGGGATTAGCCAGACAGAGCTGGTTAAGATTTCTAAAAAGAAACCCTCAATTCTCAAGTAGGAAGGGCTGGCCCACTCAAAGTAATCTGAGAATTCCAGATGATTCTGGTTTCCTGGGTCCTTATGAAAGTATATTTGTCAAGGTAGGAGGACATCAGGTATTTGACAGTCGTTAGCTTTTAAGTATTTAGACACAGAATATATGGACCTCCATTTATCCTCTTGTTCTGAGCCTTGAAAATATTAGAGATGAGCCAAGATAAGCAATAAACACAATATTCTATACATCACAGAATACCATCTATATGATCCCCATCTAACTTGTGTACGTATGTGTATACACACACACACACACACACACAGAGCACACAGTTTAGAAACACAAAGTGTCAGTGTCAGCCATGAGCATTTATTTTTCCTGCACCTGCCCCACAGGGCATGTGTCATTCTGGGGTTCAGCCCGGAGGGTCTGCAGCCACCTGGAGTGGGTTCTTCCTATGGTGACAACAGAACCTCACAAGGCAAATTCAGCAGGAGAAGCACAGGTCAGGCCTCCGCGGGAAGCTACCGTCTGCTAATTCCCCTTTAGTCAAGTCCGCTATCAGGGTGGGGAGAACCCTGCCAACAATGAAGCTGTAGCAAGGGTGTCGATGTCTCTAGGTACTATACAGCAGGGAGAAATTGGAATCAATAATTTGATCTATCACACATACCAAATTGAGGTTCCCTAGGAAGAAGAAAATGAGATTGCCAGGGTGTGGGGGGATTAATTTGTAATTAGTTCTAATTACTAAAAGAATAGATGTTTTAATTTTTTACAATGTATCTGTATTCTCATATTCTTTCTGTAATAAAGCAAAACTAAGAAGCCTTCAGTTCTCCCCAATTCCAGCCCAAATCCCAATAGAAATTTCTACTAGTTGATTTATCTGACGCCTGGCTTGCCATTTTGAAAAAATTAAATTCTTTTTTAGATCCAGACTTCAAACCATAGGCAAAAGTTAATTCTAAAAGGATGAGGGAGCTAGACGTAAAAACAGAATTGTGAAAAATCAGAGGGAGGGCATATTCTGAAATATATCAGATGCACTTCCTTGGATGACCTTCCAGCTTTTCAGCCAGAGGCTTGCATTGCTAGAGGTGGAGGAAGATGGAGGGAGGGAGAGGAGGAGGAGGAGGGGGAGAGAGGGAAGAAATGGAGGAGGAGGAGAAAAGAGGGAGGTGGGGAGAGAAAGGTGGGAGAGGGAGCTGACTGAGGGAGGGGACTCAGAGACCCCATGTAGATCAAAGGAGTGACCAGGGAGGGCATCTACCACTTTCAGTGATGTGAGAAAAGTGAAAGGAAAAAAAAAAGAATAAATGAAAAAGAAATACAACCAAGATGCAAGAGGATATACACTTCCATACTGATACCATTTATGCACAAGTCCTCACAGGCCACAGGTAGCATGGCTCATGACCACATGCCTATGTTGCAAAAAGTGTAAAAATGTGCGCAAGAGTGATACAACTTCTGGGGAGCAGTTAATGCTCCGAAGAAGGGAGGGGTTTATGGTCTGTAGCCTTTCGTTGTTTTTGTTCTATCTAGTTTTTCTGTTTTTAGTAAAGACAGGATCTTGCTCTTGCTGAGGCTGCTCTGCAACTCCTGAGCTCAGGCAATTCACCCCCCTCGGCCTCCCAGAGTGCTAAAAATATAGGCCTGAGCCACTGCCTCCCAACCTGGTTTCTTTGTTTTTAAAGAGGGATTTGATGTGGAGCTGGTGGTTGTCATCCTACCACTGAGGAAGCCCAGACTGGCAGATTGCTTGAGCTCAGGTGTTCAAGACCAGCCCGAGCAAGATAGAGACCCAATCTCTACCAAAAATAGAAAAACTAGCCGGGTGTCATGGTGGGCTCCTGTTGTCCCACATACTCAGGAGGCTGAAGCAAGAGGATGGGTTGAGCCCAAGAGTTTGAGGTTGCTGTGAGCTAGGGTGACCTCACAGCATTCTACCCGGGGGCAACAGAGTGAGACTTTATCAAGAAAGAAAGAAAAGGAAGGAGGGGAGGGAGGGAAGATAGAGAGGGATTTGAAGCAAATATTCAAAATGGTCATATTCACTACGCCTGGGTGGTGGGTTTATGAGTGTCTGTAACATGATTTTCTCTATTTTGAAATGCATGATGGGGAATTAGGGCTGTGGATTTTTATAAATAGTTGGATCCTATATTTTTAGAATGCACGGATGTGTGCGTATGCGTGCATGTCTGTGTTCAGGCGTGTGCATGCACCTGTCTCTGTTCCCGGGGTTCCGTGTGGCCCTCTGTATCTGTGTTTGTACATTGTGTTTGTCATTTGTGTGCATGTGTATGCAACTGCATGTGCCTGATTGTGTATCTGTGCAAATATGTGCCCGATTGTGTATCTGTGCTACACTAGTATGTGTATCTGTGTAATTGGGTCTGTTGCTGTTTCTGTATGTCTTTGAGTGTGTGTGCTTGTGTGTGCAATTGTGTGTCTGTGAGTGACTGCACATCGGTAAAGAGGGCGAAACCAAATCACTGATGACGGTTCCCTTTGGGAAAGGGAGACGGACGGCATTTGTTTCTCTTTTGCACATTTTACTGTGGTTTATTATTATTTTTACAATGATCATGTGTGCTTTAATAATATATTAAAATATTTTTTTAAAAGACAATAAAGAGTTTCACAGCTGGAATAATACTAAGAATTTACCAGCAGACCCCTGTGCCCTCCGGGGCTCCTCGTGGACCGGCATCACCCTTTGCCTCCTGGGCTTGGGTCTTCCCTACCCACCACCAGGGGCCCTGAGGACACTTCCTTAGGCCTACCTCAGGGACATGGTCCAAAGAGAGCATGGCATTTCTCTCAAGTCTTATTTTTAATCTTTAAATGTTTAGGCAAATTTTACATTCTCCCCTTTCATGTATACAAGTTATTTTAATAATACAATCAGGGGCAGGGAGCAGTGGCTCATGCCTGTAATCCTGGCACTGTGGGAGGCCGAGGCAGGAGGATCTCTTGAGGTCTGCTGTTTGAGGCCTGATCAAGAGTGAGACGCCATAAAAGAATTAGCTGGGTTTGGTTGCATGTACCTAGAGTCCCAGCAGGATTGCTTGCGCCCAGGAGGTTATGTTGACGATGCTACTGCAAGGTGAGACCCGTGATGATGCCACTGCACTCTAGCCTGGGCAACAGAGTGCAGGTAATAATACAATAATTATTATATTATTATTATATAATACAATCATATAATAATGCAATCATACAATAATACAATCATGAGGTAAGGTCAAGGGGGCAGGGCTCTGGGACAAAAGCACCTGAGTTGTGTGGGGCTTGATGGAGCTCTTTGAAAGGCCACTAGAAGAGGAAGCTAGTCATTGTCACCTTGACAACTGCTCACACCTGCAGAGCACTTGCACTGGGCCACGTGTCATTCTCCTGGCAACCCCACCAGCTAGGTACTGTCACTGTTCCCACATTACACACGAGGATGTGGAGATTCCCAGATGTGAAGCCCCAAGTCACCCCGTTGCACTCAAGACTTCCAAGTTCATGCCCTGCGTAGACTGTCTCCTACAGGACAGGCCCAAGGAGAGGGAACTGCCTGTGACAAGGAAGATGGTCAGTGTGCTGGGCTTTCATCCTAGAAAGGAGCCCAGGGCAAAGCTTCTGACTGACCCAAGGCCACTTTCCCCATTGTCTAGATTCTTTGCATGGGAAAAACTCCTCTGGACCTTGGCAAGTGCATCTGTACAGCCCCATCTCGTGGCTCCCAGGTGGTCACTTGAAGCCAGCATGGTAGCCGCACAAGGTCATGTAGGGGCAGGACTTATTGTTCTGGTTTTATTCCTTCTCCCTCCTCTCCCTTTTCTTTTCTCCTACCCTCCCCATCTCCTCTCCCCTCCCTTCCCCTTTCCTTCTCTTTTCCTTTGGTGAGGCTCAGCCAGGGACAGGATTCTCAGTATTCCAGAGAGCCAGCCTGGGCTTATGTGAGATTGAGAAAACCAGAAGACCCCAGAGACGGCCTCCCCGATGCCCTCGACTGCAACAGCCTCAGCTTCTCAGTCAGCTTTTCCGAGCGTTGCACACTGAGGACTAGTTCCTGGGGACTGGCTTTCCCCCACTGCCAGGCCAGCTCCGGGTCCTGGTTGGCATTTTTTGAACATTGCGGGCCCAGCCCTAAAAATAAAGTCCGTCCTCTCCTCCTTCCCCCAGGCAGAGCCTGACTTTGCCCAGTATCCACTTTCCTCCCAGAATTCACAGCAATGACCTCAGCCCCCTTCTAGCCAGGAGGGTGAGCTTGATTGGGCTACAGGGATCCCTTCCCCAGTGATTGGCTAGCAAGTTGGCATGTGGTCCACTTTGGACCAATAGGATGTGACAAGGAGGGCTGTGGGGGCCACTAGGATAATTTCCTTGCTCTAAGAGGTGGATGTCCAG
Organism: Nycticebus coucang; assembly: GCF_027406575.1. NCBI lineage: Eukaryota > Metazoa > Chordata > Mammalia > Primates > Lorisidae > Nycticebus > Nycticebus coucang. Next base: position 128,622,318 of record NC_069789.1, on the reverse strand, counting down.
ACAGACAGGTGTGAAGTGTTGAGCTCCATTTATCTGGAGACCAGAGAAGAGCTGGCATGAGACTAGGCTCCTATGGAGAGGAAGGGAGAGGACAGAGCCAAGACCTGGGTCCTTGAATGTTCTGCCAAGCCACAGAATCAACTTTCCTCATCATGAAGCTATTTTGAGGAGGTCTTTGCCACTTGCACCCAAATTCACATAGACCCTTTAAGAATTTGATGAAAACATTAAAACTCCCCTTGGAAAAAGGCTCAAATGCAGAATTTTGAGCAATATGGGGGCTCTCTGCACCCCCAAGGCCCTCCACAGGCCACCACATGGTAAGCCTTGTAGTTGGGACCTGGTCTTGTGTCATTTTTCTCACCGCAACAGCAGGCTCAGTGAGGGCCTGCAGCCCCTGCTTTCCTGCCCACCAGAAACCACAAGTGCCACTAAGTATGGTGCCAGGAACTGGGCAGAACTCTGCAAGTGTTACCTGGTTTTGTTTTGTTCTTTTCAAAGATAAGTAGGGGCAATCTGCTTGGGGGTGCGGTAAGGTGTTGGCTAACCTTACCATGTTAGTCCCAATCTGCTTGGGGGTGCGGTAAGGTGTTGGCTAACCTTACCATGTTAGTCCCAATCTGCTTGGGGGTGGGGCGAGGTGTTGGCTAACCTTACCATGTTAGTCCCAATCTGCTTGGGGGTGGGGTGAGGTGTTGGCTAACCTTACCATGTTAGTCCCATGTTTCATCCATTTCTTTGCTTCCTTTAATCTCCACGTTCTCTGAGGTCCCCACCAGGACATAAGATTGGAAAAATTTCCATGGTAGAGGCAGAGGTCAGGCAGTTGTCAGACTGTGCATTCTTGGCCAGTCTGGCTCAATCCTACCCTGGACAAGGGCTGAGCCTTGAGGTGGGCACAGACCTAGGAGGGTCTGGCTTGTAAGCCAGGAAGCCTGGAGGGTAGTGGAAGAGACACCCTGGCCTAATCCCCCAGCCCCCCACTGCTCCCCCAGGATAGCAGCAGCTGGGTCCCATAGTCTATTCATCTATTGGTCTGGTCACAGCCTTCCCAAGAAGGTAGGGTTTAGCCAACTGCAAATCTTATTTTGGGTTCATTTTCCTTAAGACCTTAAGGAAGACCTTATCAAGGTCTTAATTTTTATTTATTTATTTATCTATCTATCTATATATCTATTTAAGACAGAGTCTCAAGCTGTCACCCTGGGTAGAGTGCTATGATGTCATAGCTCACAGCAACCTCAAACTCTTGAGCTTAAGTGATTCTCTTGTTTCAGCTTCCCAAGTAGCTGGGACTACAGGCGCCCACCACAACGCCCAGCTATTTTTTGGTTGTAGTTGTCGTTGTTTGGCAGGTCCCGGCTGGATTCAAACCCACCAGCTCAGGTATACGTGGCTGGCACCCAACTGCTGAGCTACAGGTGTCGAGCTGAAGGTCTTAATTTTTAAAGTCTCTAAACGATAACAACAAAATACAAAATCACACTGGAAGCCAACCTGAAACATCTGGAACCTGGAGGTCTTAATCCCACAAATGATCCTGTGCTTCTTATGAGAACATGCAGAGCAATCTGCAAGCAAGCGCAGGTTTGAATTTGCTGCTTTTTAAACTATGAGCCTCAGTGGCTCCTGTGCTAGTCCCATCTTAATGACAGAGCAAGTCCTGATTAGATTCACATCCAATTTCATCTCTTGAACCACAGTAATGAAACAGGATGTATTCCACAAGATGTTTCAATACATTTTCTGCCCAAATAATACACCTTCAATTAAAAAATGCATTACCATTGCGTTATATAGCACAGATCATTAAATGCCTATCATGGTCCATGGCCAAGCCTCTTGGTGTAAAAGGTGGTTGGCATTTAGCTAGAAACATGTAAAACACTTGAGAATAAATTACGACCCAAACTTACTCTTCTTAATGACACATATAAAGTTCAGCTTTTTAATAAAAGGATTCAGGAATATGAAAACAAAGTCCCCAACAGTATTAAGGAAAGAAAAATCTTTGAAAATGGTCAGTTCCTATTTCAACTAAATTGTACATTTTTAATATAATTGGTATAAAGTGAAACTCAAAAAAAAAAAAAAACCATGGAGGAATTTAAAATAAAGTGGAACATCCTATTTTCAGGGTCACCAGTGCTGTGGTTGAGATTTGTCTCTTAAACAATGACACTTAGTATCTCTGTAGTTCTATGAATACTTTTGAAGTGTCATATTAAAACCAATCTCATGGCCTTGAGGCAAAGAGAAGCAATTAGTCTTGGAGTTGTGAATAAATAAAAATCCATTTATACACCCGTCCTTGACATGTACCTTGCAAATCTTAGAAACTTCATCTAGTGGGAAAAGAAATGTTAAATCATGAATACCAATACTAATCACATTGCCATGTGGCTTCCTAAAACAGTTTAGCTTATATCAATCTTTTAAGTATTAATTTATATGTATATATTCACCCCTACTGCACACAAAACAAAGGCACTCTAGCAGCCACCTAGAAAAGGAGAAAGAGGCGTGAGGGGCATCGAGGGACACATGGACTGTGGCAAGCGGGTGATCAGTGGGTCCCTTGCTCCTCAAATAGGAGCCTGGCACATTTTCCCTCATTACGGCCTCCTCAAAGGTCTGGGAAGGGGGGAAGGGTCTGTCCAGGTGGTCCCAGCCAGCATTTAAGGGAGGACTGAGGAGGTCAAAGTATGTGGACACCTGCTTCTCTCCTTGTTTGGGTCCGTTCCTTCAATGTAGAGTGGGTTGTGAGTGGAAGGGAGGTTTGCTGTTCTGAGTCCTGCTGGGGGCACTTGGCCACAGAGCTGAGCTGACCTCTAAGGCCCGGCCTAGCCTCAGGGGTCAGTGCAGAGTGTGGTGCTCTTTAAGTTACTCACAGCTGGGGAATAGAAGCCCGGGGGTTGGGGGTCGCTGGGGCTTCAGGACAGAGTGGGCAGCCCGAGGGCCAGGCTGGAGCGCCCTCCCCTCCCCCCAGATCCCTGACCTACTTCCAGAGCCCCTTTCTGTTCCAGGAGCAGCTCAAAATCCATAAATTAAGGAAATTAACTGATGGGGCCCGCGGCATCTTTGTAAGCTATTTAAATCTATAAATTTACAACATCTTCTGCATATATCAAGTAATTGAACTAACTGCGGGGATGTAACTTTAATGAGAAAATTTCCCCCCTACTCTGGTAGTTCGAGCTCTCAAATAAATAAATAACGCCTTCCCTTTGGAAAGAAAGTTTCTGCTCATCCCCACGTGGAGGAGTTACAGAAGTGCGGTCCAGACGCTAGTTCCACAGGGACAGCCCCCTCCATCCTCTCCTCTCTAACCCCCCACCTTGACCCGCCGGGCTCCAGGCCGGTCCCTAGAGCCCCCCGGGAGTAGGGCCGCTAGAGGGCGCCCAGGCGACCGCAGCGCGGGGTGGAGGCCGCGGCGCCGCTCCCGGCCGGAGCCCGGGCATCCAGGGAGCCAGGCGGGGGCGCAGTGCAGGCCCGGCGCGCCGGCGGCTCCGCGCTCGGTTTCCTAGGAGCCGAGAGACGGTCGAGGAGGAGGAGGGACGGGCGGGGCGCTAGGGAAAGAAGAGGAAGAGGAAGGGGAGGAGGAGGAAGGGGCAGCTGATGCGGTGACCGGGTAGGGGCGCCCCGGGCACCGGCCCGGACGCCGCAGGGAGTCTTGGCCGCCGCCGTCTCCTTCGAGCCGCGCGCGTAAAGGAAATGGCGCGTCTGGCCGCGGGCGGCCGGGCCGGTGCCTCCCGCCAGTCCCTCCCCGCGGTGGCTGACCGCGTGTCCGCAGACGTCACAGCAGAGGCTGCTCCTCCGGAGAGGGTCAGCCGGGGCAGAGACCCTGCGAGGGAGGCCGCGAAGGGGGAGGGGCGGCCCTGGCCCCTGCTCGGCTCCAGCCCGGGCCGACTCGCAGCCCAGTTTCTTCCCAAGTCCCGCCCCCAGCCCCGGGCGCCGCGGCGGCGGCCGCTTTCCTCTTTGTAACCGAGGAGTCAAGAAATGTGAGAAACGTGCCCTGTGTTACTTATTTGGGAACCGAAAATTTATGCCCAGCTGAAAGCGCCCGGGGAAATATTACATCAGATGAAATGACAATGATTAAAATCAGCCTCTCCCCCGCCCCCTCCCCGAGCCCGGAGGAGGCCCGGGCGCCGCGTGGCCGGCCGGCGGGGGGCGGGGGGCTGGGCCGCGCAGGGCGCTGGGGCCTGGGCGCACCGTTCCCGGGAGGGTCCTCGCCGGGGCCCCGGCGGCGAGGCGCGGGCTGCGATAGAGGCAGGAGAGGCGGGCGGCGATCGCCCGGCGAAAGGAGGGGAAACAGAGCATTTTTGTCGCCGAGCGCGGCAGGCGCGGGCGCGCGGAGCTAATTGCGACTCTAATCCTCTGCCCCGCGGCGCAGCCGAGCCCCGAGCCAGGAGTCGCCGCGCGCGCCCGCTCGCGCTCGCCGCGCTGGGTAATTTGGAGCCGGATCGCTGCCCTTTGCGTCCGGGCTGGGCCGCGGCAAGGCGCCGGCTACTGGCTGGGGCGAGGGGCTGATTTTCTCTCCAGCGATTGAGGGAGGCCGCTGGAAAGAGGAGGGAGAGGAGGTGGGAGCGGCGGGAGGGCAGCCGGAGAGCGGCGCGAAGAGGAGGAGGTGGCGGCGGCGGCGGCGGCCGCGAGGAGGGGAGGAGAAGAGGGGAGGGCGGAGAGGGGAGGCCCCGGCGCGCCGCGCCGCGAGGGGCCGCGCGAAGCGGGGGCCGGGGCGGGAGGGGTGGGTGGGGGGAGGGTTGGGGGCGAGAGAGAAAGTAACTCCAGGACGGCACCGGAGCGACCCGCGCAGCGAGCATAGGCGGCGAGGCTGCGCCCGGCGCCCGAGACCGGCGGCTGCGGGGGGCGGGGGCTGCGCCCTAGCCCGATCCGCCTCTCCGGCTCCGAGGTAAGCCCAGCGCGGGCGGCCACCGTTGAGCACCGTGCACCCTTGTCCCCAAAGTGGCTGAGATAAGGAGAAAGTCGCCCGGCCAGGGTCCGGACCTGGGCGGGGGCGGCTGCTTTGTCCCTCTGCCGGTCGGCGGGGACTGGCGGCGCGGGGGCGCCCAGCACAAAGGCCTGGTGCGGGGGGGGGTGCCCACGTGGGCTGGTCCTGGCCGCGGGTGGACCCTCACCACGCGGGCGGGCTCAGAGCTTTCTGCCGCAGGGTGTGTGTGTGTGTGCGGGTTCCCTCACTCTGGACCCAATACAGGGCCGAGAGTCCTGCAGAGCCAGCGAGTTTCCGGGGTCAGAAACCAGCTCCCGCAGCTCCGGCTCAGGGGCGCACAGGGCCCGGCTTGGCGCCCAAATCTGAGAAAGAAAGTCTCCAACGGGACAGACGTGCGTCCTCTTGACGCCCACCGTTGCGAGTCCGAAGCCGGGCGGGAGGGGCCAGCGCGCCGTGGTGGTCCCAAGGCGCGCGGGGCTTGGGTCAGGAACGGGCCGCTCTGCGACCCGATAGCCGCCTTAAGGCCCCTGCAGCCCACCCGCACCCGCTGACCGCGGCATGTACTCGCCGACGCCCCCACCCCTTGGCAAACCCTCGCCGCCGCAGCGCCTATTTGCCCTTCTTCAGCCCCCACCCCCGACTGCAGAAAGATAAGCTTCAAGTTTTCCCTCCGTGTCTCAAAATGTGTACGAAGGAATTTAACTGCAAGAGTGAATAACAGCATTAGTTTCAATTATTTTTTTTTAATCCCGGCAACAATAAACTTTGAGAACAAAAGCGCTTTTACGTTCTTAATTAGGCGAGCTTCCCATCTGTGGTCTCCCAAGTGTCTGCCTCTCGATTTAACTTTGTCCCCGCCCCGCCCCCGCCGCTCATCCCTCCCCGCGCTGCCGGGCGCTTTGGGTGCAGCGGTCACCCCGCCCCGCGGCGCCTGGAGCATCGGCCCAGCCGGCTACCGCCGCCCCGAAGTTCGAACTGGTCGGCTGGCTCGGCTGCGGGGGGCTGGCGCACACCAGGTGGCCCGCTTGCCACTCCCGGCCCACCCCCAGGACACTTCTGCAGGCTCCCGGCACTTTCGCCCCGGGCCAGCGCCCAGAGCTCAGAGCTGAAGGGAGCTCGAGAGGCGCCTTCTGTTTACCTTTTATGGTTAAAATAACAGCTTAGCAAAGAAGCGACTTCACCAAGAAGCGATTTAGTGAAATCGTCTCAAGCTGCCGCAGCTCAGCCAGTTTAATCACCCCCAGAGAGCCGAACAACTGCGAGCACAATGGGACACAAAATCATTTTGTGTGTAAATGAGCGTGGCATTCTGCTCACTTCTCTCTGCTCGGGCGGGCGGGGCTCGGCGGCGGGCGGGCGAAGGACCCGGGCCTCCCGCCACAGCTGGAGGAGCGGGTCGCCACCGGGCCAGTTTGGAAACCCGAGGGCCGTCTGCAACAGGCGTTTCGGCCGAGCCTCTGGACGGGCTGGGCGGTGGGATGGATGCTCGTGTCGGTGGAATGAACTTGTATCTCTGATTGCACCCACTCTTGTGCTTCTGACCTCAGCAGTGGTCTCGGGGGAAAGGTCTTGGTCCGGCACAGATGCGTTTGTCGGAGGGAGCACTGGAGATTCGGTGGAAGGCGCAAAGCCTGGGGCTTCCAATGGTGAGTTTCTGGTTTGCCAAGGAAAAGAGGCTGAGTGAGAAGAGGGTGGAGCGGCGTTGGTGGGGGGTGCTTGGTGTTAAATGTCACTTTTGAATAGTGTCTGGGTTTGGGGGAGAACCTTATGCAGCCAGCTTTAGAATTTCAGTCAGAATTCCTTTCCGTTCATCATGCCCTGGGAGGATCCTCCCTTCTGACTCCTGCCCCAGCAGAGCCTCCTAGGGTCTGTTTTGGTTCCCAGAACTTCTTTGAGCTAAGTGACCTGGTTTTCTTTCTTTAAGCTTTCTGAAACTCAGGAATGCTGAAAGCCTGGGACCCTTGAGCAGCTAGCCCCCACTCCGGGTATGGATTAGACATCCCTGTTTGCTAATGGCAACCTTCCATCCAACCCCCACCCCCACTGCAAACAGTTTCATGGGAGAAAAGTTGTCAGGACACTCAGGGCAGAACAAATCACAGGAGAGTAACCTTACCTAAATTTGCAGGATTTGATTCTCATTGGACCCTGCCTCCTGTTTTAAGATTGACTGAATTGCAAGGCACAAATTTAGATGCCAGAGTTAACAGGAGAAAAGCAGTCCCTTGGGTCCCAAGAAGCTCATTTGGGGGGTGGCGCCTGTGGCTCAAAGGAGTAGGGCACTGGCCCCATATGCCAGAGGTGACGGGTTCAAACCCAGCCCTGGCCAAAAAAAAAAAAAAAAAAAAGCTCATTTGGTTGTTCTCTCAAAGGTTAAACCTATGAGAGAGAGAAGTGCAGGATATGTGTGTGTGTGTGCGTGCGCGCACGTGTGTGAGTTGTAATGCTTAACTGTGCAAAGCTCCCTTGGAGACAGCCTGGAGACAGTGGAAGGGGCTGCAGAGATCTTCCCCCTCCACTCCTCCTGTATAAGAACCTGCAAAGTGCCCCAGGGATGGCTTCCAGGGACTTAACGACAATCTTATTTCAGGTGGTTGTAGCACAGGGAAAAGTCAGTGAGGAACGTGGAGGAGCAGAAGAAAGGGTACATTTGCTAATGGGCTGGCTGGCTGGCTGTTCCTTCTGGCCAGCTCTTTGACGCCCTAGGGCGTGCGATCCTGAGGGGTCTGGAATATATTAGGCACAGACTACACCACTGTGGTTATCAGGGGAGAAGCCCTGAGGTGCAGACTAAACAGACAAAGACAGGTTTTCTGTGCTCTTAGGAGCCCTAGGGGAGAGGTGGCCTCTCAAGTGACTTTGCCCTTGTCCCTGTGCCCTGACTTCTGCTGAAGGGTTTCTCTGTGTCCAGCCAGTTGCAAACTGCATCTATCATGTAACACCATGGGGACAGGGTTAAGCAAAGTCCCAGGCTCCCCAGCTCATTGGAGGGTGAGGGATCCTTCCTGAGCCTCTGGTCTACAAGGTTCTCTGCTGCTGCAAGAGGAGACACGCTTGGTAACGTGGCTCTAAACCAAAATACCAGGAAAATCAGATTTGTTCTGAAACATTTCGGGGCAATAATGGTGAGCATATGTTTCAGTACTGTCATTAGCTGAATTAGCAGACATGGGGCTGCCCAGAAAACACATGTTTGAGTGTGTGTATGTGCGCGTGTGAGATCTTCTATGGCCAGAAGACCTGCTTTGGGGTGTGGAGACAGATGCTGGTGGTGGGTGGAATCTGGGAGGGCTGCGTGGAGCACGTGGGGTCCTAGAGAGTGTGCAGAAAGGATGATTCTAAGCGTCTTTTGCTCCATGGGAGACCCTGTGCCCACATCTGCTGAGGAGCAAGCCCCCTCTGGTGTTGTCGATGCTTCCCACAGATACTCTGGGCAGCGATGGAAGCCTAGATGCCTCACCGCAAGGAGCGGCCGAGCGGGTCCTCGCTTTACACACACGGCAGCCCCAGCGCCGCGGTGAGCCTGCTGGGTGGGCTGGATCAAGGCTGGGGGGGCCCCTTCTTCACCTTCTTCCTGAGCGTCTGCTCCCTGAGACTGCTCTTCCTCAGAGCCACGCACTCAAGAGACGGCTGTTGACTGGCTGTACACAATCATATATTTTTTGAAACAAAAATGCTCTTAATTTGATGTGAAATTTACTACATGTATAAAACTCAGCGCCTTAGGTGCTGAGGAAGTCACTAATTTAGAGGTGTCTCGTTACTGAGACAAACTTGCAAAAAACCCCTGAATCCCAATTCACAAATTGGTGATTCGTTTGTCAGGGGATATTTCACATCTAACACATAAGCCTGCGACCTTTAATTAGAATTTTGCAGTTTGTTTTATGCCCCCGGAGGCTGACACCTTGAAAAAAAAAATTTTTTTTTTTTTTTTGGGGTCTTGATTTCTTATTGCTAATAAGCATCTTTCTTTTTCCCTCTGGTACTTTGAAGAAAATGATGCAAATACACTTAATTACAGTGGTGGCCGTAATTTGTCAGTTGAATATGTGATCAGGCACAGGCAGAAGTGATCTGATTAGATCTGTGATCACACTGCCAATAAAAGGAACACACGGCTGTGTCATGGGGAAACTCTGGTTTTCTGCCTTGCTTCTGTCTCTAGGAGGGAGGAAACATGTCCCGGCTGTCTCTCACCCGGTCACCCGTGTCTCCCCTGGCTGCCCAGGGGATCCCATTGCCAGCTCAGCTCACCAAGTCCAATGCACCTGTGCACATCGATGTGGGCGGACACATGTACACCAGCAGCCTGGCCACGCTCACCAAGTACCCTGACTCCAGGTAAGAGCCGAGCCCCTGGAAGCAGCAGGCGTGTGGTGAGGAGGGCAGCTACCCACAGGCTGGTCTCCCCTGCCAGCCCCCTACACGTGGCTCTCTGGGTTGTCTGGGGTGGTATAGACCTGGGAATGTAGGGCTTGGGAGGCTGGGGCCACCTGTTGAAAGCTGCCTTAAGCAAAAGCTTGTGACCCTGATCTGGAGACATTGGTCATGCAAGGTGGAGCTTGACTCACTGGCAGAGGCTTAGGACTCATTCAGAGCCAGCCCCACCTGGTCAGCAGCTGGCCAGGGAATCTCACGGACCTTCAGGGTCCTCTAGACTGCAACTCAGGCCTGGCCTCTGCGGTGGGGGGGAGGTCATTTGTGAGTCATGCTAAGTAGGTAAGTCTTGAGGTCATGACATGGGAGTCAGACATTTTAACCCTATTTCCTATTCTAACCTTGGGAAGGGGCACCAGGGGAGGGAGAAGGAGCTCCAAATTGCCATCTTTGTTTGTGTGGTCACTGTCGTGCCCTAAGGGCTGGCAGCAGGCTTCCCTGGAAGGTGGGTGTTGCAGTCAGTGGCTGGCAGGAATTCCAGGAAATTCAGGATATACAAGGCTGTGGCTGAGCAAGAGCCTCATACCCCATCAGTGGATAAGGTCTCTCTGATTGAGACCCTGGTTGGGGGCTTGTAGGCTTCTCCCAGCAGGGAGCCCCGCAGCTGCTTGGCTGACCTGACTCTGTGCCTATTTAAGACTCTCCCACTCGCCTGGTGTTGTGGCGGGCGCCTGTAGTCCCAGCTGCTCGGGAGGCTGAGGCAAGAGAATCGCGTAAGCCCAAGAGTTAGAGGTTGCTGTGAGCCATGTGATGCCATGGCACTCTATCTGAGGGCGGTACAGCGAGACTCTGTCTCTACACAAAAAGAAAAAAAGACTCTCCCACTCTGGCCTCTTGGGTGTTTCCCTCCTGGGCGGGGGACCTGGTTTCCCTGACCTGAGCTGCCGGCATCCTTGAACAGCTGGCCGAGCCACAACTGTTTGCTCTTGGCATAGCAAGGCAGCAAGGCACTCTGGGACCGCCAAGGGCTGAGCATGGGAGAGCCAGGGCTGCAGGCATCACCCCTGCTTTATATGGGTAAAATAACAGGAGGAGTTAGTTAATCCCCCAGACACCGAGGCATCGTGTCAGCCCGCCTTGTCCCCTGTATGGTTGCTCAGAGCAGGGAGGATTATAGTGAATGGAGGTAGCTTTCAGGGCCTGTTGAGGGCAGGGGCAGAGCCCTCCACAGGGGCAGGAGTGCTCCCTTGAGCAGGTAGTACCAGAGGTGGACGCAGCGTGTGTGGTTCCAGATTTGGGGAGTCTGGCCTACAGATTGTGGTTGGGGTTTCCATTCCCTCAGCCCAACAGTCTAGGTCTGGGCCTCTGAACTTGGGGCTTTGGAGGGGCCAGGAGCCGCGAGACCAGGTCAGCAGCATGGGCCTGCGTGTTTGCTTTCAGAGCCTTGTCTAGGATGGGAGATGGATTCTGCTTATTTAATTTCAATTTCGCCTTCTGCGGCATTCCCACGTTGTTTGAGATAGATCATCCCTTAATCGGTTGACGACATTTGTGAGTGAAATTCATAAAACCTTTGCCCACAGACCTCTCTCTGAAGAGTGTTTCTAGTAATCAGACATTTGCCTTTCTAGAGTAATCACAGCTCCGGTCCTGGGGGGGAAAAGGGAGCCTTCCTTCTTGGGGCAGGAGAGCAGGTGGTGGTCTTCCCCTCCCAGGGCCATTGCTCTGTTGCTGTGGGGTGGGGATTGACCTCTCTTGGGGGAGGTGAGGCCTCAATGGCCCTCTGATCTGGCATGTTGGGACCCTGGGGGGTGGCAGCCTGTGTCCTCCCCAAGGCTGAGGCTCAAGATGAATCTTTTTTCTGCCTGGGTGGTTCTGGCTGTGGTAAAGCTGCTCCCCAGGCCTGAAACTTTGGCCTAGAGGCCAGGGACAGTGTGAGCGATAGAATGGGCAGGGTACAGGGGCTTAGGGGGGCTGAGAAGAGAGTTGGACAGCTGTGCTGACAAAGGCCCTCCCCCCAGATTTATCCCATCATTCTTTTAGTGGATTATTACAGTTTTAAAATTGTTTTCCACCAATTCTAGAAAAGAAAATAAAACCCTCACCCCGGTCACTGATCTGTGAGTCTCCCCGAGATGGAGAATTAAGTGTGCCGAAGTCTCCAGGGCACTACTGGATGTCAACGTGTCCTGCCCTGGGCAGCAGGGTGAGAGCAAGGGGACTCACACCCCTGGCTCCCTCTGCCCTCTGATCTAGGCCTGGGGCTTCTGGTTCCTTGCGGGTCAGGGTGGTTTAGGTGCCTCCTCTGGTCCTCAGCCAGAGACAGCTGAGCACAGCTTCTAGAGCCAAGAGTAGACTCCCTGGGGCAGCCCTCTGCTTGCGTCCTGTCCACTGGGGCCACTGCCATCACAGTCATACTCTGACATTCATCCTACCTATGGGAAGCAAGAAATGAAGATGGCTGGCAGCTTCAGAACTAATACAACCTTTCACCAGGCATCCAGGAAATTGGAACTGGAGCTTAAAAACTAGGAAAAAGAAAAAAAAAAAAAAAGCCTCCCCGTGGGCACACAAGGCAGGTAGCTGGATCACACCTTTCTGTCCCTGAGGGTCCCAGCTGCTGAACCAAGTAGGAACTAGCTAGCTTACTCTGTGGAGGACTTCTGAAGTTGGCTCTGCAAACCTGCTGCAGCCTCTCTCAGAGGGTGGCCTGGACTGGCTTCCTGTGGGATGAGTAGAGCCGAGGATGGAAGGAACCCAGGAGGTCCTGACATGAGCTCACTCCTACAGTGCGGCTGGGGGTTCCTAATCTGCCCTCATCCCGCTCATGTCCTTGGCAGCCTCAAACACTGAGGGCCATGAAAGACCTTTGTCCTGGAAGGGGCTGCACAGCTGTTCTTTGATCCTGGAACAGACATTGAACCATCAAAGATCTAGAACTACCCAGTCCTGAAGTAAGGCAGATTGGGAATCTCTGGCCTTAGACCCGCAAGACACCTAGAACCCATCCAGCCCTAGCATGTGGGTGGGTCAGGAGGCTCCCAGACTAACAGAGCAGGTTAGAGCCTCCACCAGCCCTGCTGTCCAGAGACATGGACTCTGCCAGGCCTGGAATGATGCTCTCTGCACAGGATTTGATCTCAGCTGGGAAAAATGGGGCTGTTCCCAGGAAGGCTGAGGCTTTGGATTTGTTGACTCACCCATGGACATGGGTCTTCCTGCTGGTGCCGCATGTGGGTGCTTGACTGTCTGCTGACCACTGCCCATGGCAGCTGGCAGCCTGGCTCTGTCCCCGGGGGTGCCAGGTGGCCCTCACTCTGATGCCTGAATGTTAAGCTCCGCTAGGCCAAGTTCTGGGGGCTTCAGAAGCTGGAACCAGCCATTAAACCCATAAAGCTTTCCAGTAGGGGCTGTGTCCCCAGTATCATTGTCACTGTGCCAGGGGTGGGGGTCGAGATTGGCAGGGCCCAGTAGCCTTTGGAATCCTGAAATGAGCAGTCCAAGTGGCTGCTGTTCTGCTTCCACAGGCCCGTGCCTCCCCATGCCTCACAGCGGCTCTGACCCGTCACACCCATCCGCAGGGAGCCTTGCCCTCTACTGATCCACTGGTACAGGGACGGGGTGTAGCGGCAGAGTGAGAACAGGTGACTGCATGGCTCCTCCATACCTGGGTAGACCCTCATGGCCAACGAGAGTGTGTCAGGCCACTGAAGCATAGGATGGTACGGATGGGAGGTACTGAGAAGAGCTCTAATCCCCCAAGCTTCTGCTCAGCTAACTCGTCCTGGGCACAAAGGGCAGTGCTTCGGGAGCAAGTGACTCAAGAGTGGCAGGGGAGTGGGCTGCCCTGGGGACACAGTAGCACCCCTGGAGGGGCCCTTGCTGGTGCAGGTAAGGAGTGAGGGGGCTTAGGCACTGGCTTGTGTGCAGGCGGGGCTGGAAGACCTGGGTCCCAGGTAAGGGCTACCCTTCTTCCAGCTTTACAGACAAGCTGCCACCTTGGCAGGGACTAGCTGGGCACAAGTGCTGGCCCCACCTACTAAAGATGGCTGATTCTGATGGTGCTGATGTTGGGGAGATGCTGCCAACCCCTGTTCTGTTCCCAGGCCAAGCTCTTGGCTGCCCCCATCCTTCTTTGGGACTTAGTATCCATGGCTCAGCCTGGGGTCTGCCGGGACAGTTAGCCAGGCCAGCACCTGCTACCTGGACATTGGAAGGCACCCGCCCTGGCTCCGAGGCCTGCTTCTTTCTTCCTGGAGTGGGCAGGGACAAGTATCAGGGGCTCCCCAAGACCTTCCCGCAGGCTCTGCTGTGTCCTTCAAAGGACAGCACCTATCTTCTCTCCCCATCGGCCCCCCAGTTGTGCACATGCTGTGGCACCGTGTATGCGTATGTACATGCCGTGGTGTGTGCATTGTGGCACACGTGCTGTCCTTCCTGCCTGCCTCTGTCTCTCCCCTACAGCTCCCAGAATGAGTGGCTGTGGGGTGATCATGACTGTGTCTCTGGGTGCCTTGTGCTGGCAGGTGTGTGCCCTTTGGCTGTGTCTAGGTCTGCCTGAGGTTTGTGTGGGGGCTGGGGGGAACGACCGTGTGAGCCTAGGCTCGTTGCCTAGCTGTGTTGCCTACGGTGCTCATTTACCTGGGTAGGTGAGGAGGGCGTGTGTTACTGAGGGCTGTCCTGGCTGAGGTACTGGATGGCCACGCGCATTTTCTAGGTGGCTCTCTCTGGCAACGGTGTGTGTACTGGGGGTGGGGGTGGGGGCAAGGTGGCTGTGTGTTTTGCTGCAGTTTTCCAGGCCTGTGACATGTGTGGGCCCTCTGCAGTGTACAGCTGGGCGTGTCCTCTGGCTGTCACTTGTGAGCATAGGTATATGACTATAGGCATGTCCTGTCTGAGTGTGGCCTGGCCACCCCAGGTGTGTGTAGACATTGTCAGGCCTGACACAGTCCCAGAGTCACCCACATGAGGCCCCTTGCCCCTCCAGCAGGGTGGGTCCTAAGGAGTAGAGAGGTGGGTGGCTGGAGTTTGCCCCTTTCCTTTAGACTTCTCACCTTGCCTGTCTCTCCCAGGATAAGCCGCCTCTTCAATGGCACTGAGCCCATTGTTCTGGACAGTTTGAAGCAACATTATTTCATTGACCGGGATGGGGAGATTTTCCGCTATGTCCTGAGCTTCCTGCGGACGTCAAAACTGCTGCTCCCAGATGACTTCAAGGTAAGTCCGCAGCTGGTGGCTTCACTACGCTGCCGGTGCGATGGCATTGCACAGGGGATGCTGTGACTTAATAAATGGACCCGCGGTTGTCATGGCAACCATAAAAAGTTAAACGATGGCGCCGAAGGCTAAATCAGTTTTTCTAAACTAATTTTGTTTTCTCACGTTTTTAGCTTATTTATCAGGGTGTAACAACAATTAAGCTTAGGCACTTACCCCAGTTTAACGTTGGTTGTGTTTAAGAACTGTTATGTGCTGGAGTTAGAGAAGTTAGAGGTTCATAACTCTGTTCCTCCTTGGGAACTGGCAGGGGACAAACTGTGATGGTTTAAACAGATGGCCTTAAAAAAAAGGTCACGTCACCCCTTCAGTCCCCAGGTCTCAGGCTGTCAGGGTGGGTGACCTGGTTCCCTGGGTCCTGCCTCAGTGTGCTGAGCCCTCTGAACCGGGGAGCCTGGGTGGAAGGAAATTCAAGTTGGGGCCACATTGGCTCGTACTGGCAAATGTCTGTCCTTTCTTCTCACAGCTGCCTAGCGGACCAGTACCCCTTGGGCTCTTTTGTCCTTCAGCTAACTTGGTTACTGAGACCCAGCAACTGAACTTGGGCTGAAAATACAATGAAGTACAAGGCAGATGTAGGGCCTGTCCCACGACGCTTAATAGTCTCTGCTGGGAAGACAGGTGTTGAACTTGAATTCCATGTGGCAGATGCTTCAGGGAAGCAAAGAATTCTGTGAGAGTGAACAGGGGGGACCAGGACCTGGGTGGGTTTGGGAGAAACTGGTATTTACCTGGGTGGGGAAGGAGCTTGGGGAGGGGCTGGGGGCTCCAAAGGGCTTGATATATTCCAGAACTAGAGAGAAGGTGTCAAGCTTGGGCCTGGGAGGGGAACTGCCATTAGGAGTCAGGACCTTGGTGGGCAGCGCACCATTTGGCATTTTACTGTGAATGCAGTGGAAGGGTGCGTGGGGGAAGGACAATGAGATTTGCAAGCTGGAAAGATCACACTGGCCATTGTGTGGAGAAGGGTACAAGGAGGGCAGCTGGGGATAAAGCCACTTCCCCAGGCCCAGGGAGGTCTGCTGGAGGCTTTGGACCAGGAGGGATGGAGGCCGAGAAGGTAGAGTGAGGCAGCAGATCACACTGATGTTCAAGAAGAGACTGCAACAGCACGTGGGTGTGGACCGGCAGAACAATGGAGCTCCTGGGGGTGCCTGTTGGCATGAGTCCTGAATCCAGAGATGGACCCTGCTGTGGAAGAGTGGCACCCTGTTTCTGTGTGGGAGAGCTGGTGGGGCATCTGATGGAGACATTCTGGGCAATGAAGAAAAATGGGGTTCAGTGTGCAGGTGTGATTTATAAAACCTCAGGAGCAGAGGCTCGGGATGGAACCCTGAGGAACCCTTGCAGAGGGGCAGGATGGCTCCCTGACTGGTGTCAGCCCCAGAGGAAGGGTTAAAACTTGGGCCTCCCTCAGGGCATCTCCAAAGGCCAGGCCAGCAGGCTGGGCTTCCTTGCCTTCCGTGGAGACCCGCCAGACTTGCTTGCTGATCCCCAGCAAGTGGCGTGAGTCATGAGACCTCAGCCGCTCAGGGCTGAGGTGGGTGTGGGTGAGCTTATGTTACGCACACCTGTGGCCTGGAGCGTGGGGCCAACATCAGGGCCTGAGGCATGGTTAGCGTGAGCCTGCCCAGCCAGAGCTCAGGCTCCTAGGGTCCTCAGACACCTCACCACACTCCCACCTGCTGGGACAGCAGCTCAGCCAGGCCCTTGGCAGGCCTCCTGCCCTTTAATCTCCACTCCCCTTCTCTGAGCTGGGTGTTTACATCCATTTTATAGATGAGGAAACTGAGACTCAGAGAAGGTCATACACTGAGATTCAGAGGTCTCCGGGCTGGTAAATGATGAAGCTGAAAATCCACCCCGGGCAGGTCTGGCTGGAGAGGAACTTGTATGCCTCTGAGCTGGGCTGTGAGCTCCGCCAGCGTGGGTGAGGCCCGGCTCCCCGGTGCCCTACGTCATCTCTCCTCTCCGTGGGATTCTAAGAAGACAGGAGGTCCCCAGGAATAGGGACAGCAGATCTTTCCATAGGTGTCTCTCTGCCCCAGGGCGCGGGGCCAGGCGAAGGGCTCAAGGGGTCTGGAACGGTGCACATCTCCAGCTGTGCCCTGCGGCCGAGGCTGGAGTGCTCGTACTTGGCGCACGCTCTCTTGGTTGCGTCTACGCAATGGGGCTGAGCATCTCGGCCCACCACGCGCCCCTGGATGCAGAATTGGTAGGAAAGGGAGCCCGGCCCCCCCTTACCTCTACGCGCCTGTCCGCAGGACTTCAGCCTGCTGTACGAGGAGGCGCGGTACTACCAGCTGCAGCCCATGGTGCGGGAGCTGGAGCGCTGGCAGCAGGAACGGGAGCAACAGCGCCGCAGCCGCGCGTGCGACTGCCTGGTGGTGCGCGTGACGCCAGACCTGGGCGAGCGCATCGCGCTCAGCGGCGAGAAGGCCCTCATCGAGGAGGTCTTCCCCGAGACCGGGGACGTCATGTGCAACTCAGTCAATGCCGGCTGGAACCAGGACCCCACGCACGTCATCCGCTTCCCGCTCAACGGCTACTGCCGGCTCAACTCGGTGCAGGTAAGGGCCGCGCGCCACCTCCCCGAGCCCCGGGCCCCTGCGCGAGGTGGAGGGAGGCCCAGTCCCCGGAAAGGCAAAGCCCTTCGTGCCATCTTACAAAAAAGGCGACAACGTGTCGATGCATAATTTATGTCCCTCTCATAATTAAATGATGGTGCCTGGGGGATGGACTTAAAAAAATTGATCTGTACTTTTCTTTTTCCCCAAAAAGATGTTCTATAAAAAATGGCCCAGAGTATTTTCAACTAAGCATGCTTCCTTCGACATACAGAATCTGACTTTGGATTCAAATTAAACTCAGGCAGCAATGGAGGCAAGACGGGCCTAGAGGAAAGGTGGCCTAGGACCCTCTCCTTACCCTGCTGTCCTGGGAGGCAGGTGCCCACCAGCTGCCCAGGGGGTTCTAGACGGGCCTTTCCTGGACAGGTCTTAGAACTGGGAACCCCACAGGGAGTGGGATCTTTTTTCTAACAGCTCTTCCCAAACCACCTCTAGTATTTTGGGGTTAGGCCAGAATGGACTTTGGCAAAAAGTTTTCCCCAAGCACACGTTCCAGAAAATTTGTTAGCTGCAGGTCGTAGATGTCAGACAGTGGCCAGACCCCATCCTCGCAGACGCCCAAGCCCATGGAGGCCTGCAGACTCAGAGCTGAGAGGACTCCTCCCCCTCCTCTCCCTGCTCAGCTCCCCAAGCTGCTGTGCCCCAGGCCTCAAGCCATCTGGGACCCGCAGCTCAGAGAAGCAGGTGGATGCCCGGAGGCTGAGGGCCAGGCATTCTCCATTACTGAGGCAGCACTCAGGGAGGGGATGCCCGAGACCACGTGTGTGGAGCGAAGGGGTGGGCTGCACCCTTGAGAAGAGACCCAAAGGCTTTCTGTCTCTAGAAATCAAAGCTGTGCATCTCCCATGCAGCAGGGTGGTAGCCAAAGTGGGGGAGCCAGAGGTGTGGTAACGTGAGGGGCCTCTGGGCCTAGCTGCATGGCCCACCTATAGTGGAATGGGACAGATGGTTCTGTGGGGACATTTGTCAGTGAGTAGGATGGAGCTCTTAACAGGAGGAGGAGGCTTACACTACTGGCACCTGCCTGCCTGCCAGGCTAAGCCGGGTACAGCATTGCAGCTGGGCATCGCTGACCCCTGTTTCTTCCCTAACAGGTCCTGGAGAGGCTGTTCCAGAGGGGCTTCAGTGTGGCTGCGTCCTGTGGGGGGGGCGTGGACTCCTCCCAGTTCAGCGAGTACGTGCTCTGCCGGGAGGAGCGACGGCCTCAGCCCACTCCCACTGCTGTCCGGATAAAGCAAGAGCCCCTGGATTAGGCCCTGCCTCAGTGCCCACCTGGGACACCCCAGGGACCTGGAAACAGCACTGGGGAGTTGTGCCTGTGCGTGTTCAGCAGTGAGCATGAGACCAAGGGTGGGGCTGGAGGGTCCAGAGTGGCCCAGGGAGCACCAGGGCCCCCAGCATCGTGCCAACAGAATGTGGGATGCTGGACGCGGGCCCAGCAAAGGACAGTTGATGTGACCCAAAGATGCTGCAGTGGGAACTCCGTTGCCGGCTCTCCCAGCTCCACAGCCTGGTCCTGCCCCCTCCGAGGCTGCAGGGGCCTGCTGAGGTAGGGTCAGCAGAGGCGTCCGCAGCTATTCGGGTGGAGCTGTTCTTCCTTCTCCACGCATGGTAGACCCTGGTGGGTCTCCTGCGTCAGGGATGGCTTATTTTTTCTATAGTATTTAAAATGGAAGCATTAACTGCACAGGTCAGGGAGGCCAGCAAAGACCAGCGCTGCTTTATCTGGTGCTCAGTTCTCAGTTGGATGTGTGGCACGCCCACGCGGTGGATGGGCTGTGTGGCCCTCATGTCCAGGCGCACACAGAGCTGGGGCTCTCGGGGCAGATGCAGGGGTAATTGCTGCAGGAACCAAATCGGGCCCCTGGGAGCAGGGTTGCCAGCAGGAGCAGGCAGGGGGCTAAGAGACTCTGTGACCATCTGAGATCTTCACATTGCTGCTGTCTGGGGCTCAGGCTGCTCTTGGCAGGTCACCTGACCTACTCATGCCCAGGGGCTTCCAGTCCTGTCTGCCTGTCCTCACACCTGGGCTCCTGGAGAAGTATCTTCCCTTTAGGACCAGCCACCGGGCCACAGCTTACCTCAGGAATGGGCCCCACCAGGTGGGGGCCCATCTGTCAGCAGTGTCCCCAGCTCAGGGAGCTCTTCCCAGCTCCAGTTTTCTTATGCTAATCTGCACACTGAATTTTAATTACACCTGTCTCACTAGCCTGCCAGTAAGACCCAGACACAGGCATACCTGGCCCTTGTGACCCCGAATTCCAGTGAGGACTGGCCCTGCCTGAGGGGTCCTCACAGACCTGCTGCCTCCCCAGATGACAGGCCCAAAGACAGACCCTCCCTGGGCTTGTCACACTTCCCCATGTGCTGGCCCTTCCTGAGTGGACAACCCCTGCGGAGAGCTGGTGGGTGGGCCCCCAGCCTTCTCCACCCCGTGTACAATGCCTGTAGACTTGTATATGACTCCTTTAATATTGTAAAGATGCTGATGTATAATTGTCATGTGTTTGTGTGGACACATTCCACTACTAGTCCATGCCATAAACGATGCTATAAAGCAAAAGACTGAGGCTCCATCCTGTGCAGAAGAGTAGCCGGTTTCCCACACTTGAATTTGGGAGTAGAATTCCTCCCCCGGTTCTTTCAGTTCAAATCAAGGAATAACCAGCACTGGTAGCTGGGGGAGGGGCAGGGCCAGGCTAAGTCCTGAAATGGGTGTTATTTATTGCATTTGGGATTTTCCTCACTGCGGCTGCCCCCTCTGGGCAGCACAGATTCTGAATTCTGATTCATAGCCCCCTAACGAGATGGGAAGCAGGGGACGGTAGACAGAAAATGTCCAGGGGCTTTCGAACCCAGTCTTGAAATGTTTGGGATTTTCTCTCTCACTGTCTTTTGTTTGGGGGTGACGTCCTCATTAGAGCCCCATGTAGCAGTATGGTGGGGCATGGCTCACACCAGCCAAGGGACAGAGATGTGCAGCCAGAATGAGAACCACAGATCACCAAAACTCAGAATAGGATCTCAACATGTCCTTTTCTATGGAGGAAGTTTGAATGAATTCATATCAATCTCCAATTTTATTTTATTTTGTTTTTTGAGACAGTCTCACTCTGTCACCCCGGGTAGAGTGCTGTGGCGTCACAGCTCACAGAACCTGAAATTCTTGAGCTCAAGCAATCCTCTTGCCTCAGCCTCCTGAGTAGCTGGGACTACATGTGCCCACCATAATACCTGGCTAGTTTCTCTATTTTTAGTAGAGATAGGGGTCTTGGCTGTGCCCAGGCTGGTCTCAAACCCCTGAGCTCAAGCCTTGGCCTCCCAGAGTGCTAGGATTACAGGTATGAGCCACCACGCCTGGCCCAGCCTCCAATTTTAATGAGCCTTTTTGGTCTTTCCTCAAAGCCCTTATGTCCTAACCCATGAGGACCTTTTTACCTGCCCCCTAAGGGCCACCAGCCTCAGCCTGCCTCAGAGGACAGGTGCACAGACCAGCTGCCTCCTGTCTGAGGCTGCAGAGCAGACACTTTCCCACCACACACTCTTAATTTGCTGGACAAACTTGCTGGGCAAAGCACCTACAGTTGGCACATTCGAATTTTGGCATCCGTGGCTCACATCTGAGAGGAGAAAGTATTGTGTTTATTAGAAAGAAAGTCTTGCGCAAACAGCTCAATGCTGCCTGTGTGTATGGATTTTGCTGGTATCATAGCCAGCATGGTTATTTACTGATTGGTGGAGATGCTCTAACTTTCTCAAGCAAACTGTATTTTTGATTAAATAAATCACCATACTAAAAAAGAAGGGAGGAAAAAAAAGAGTAACTCTACCTGAGTAAATGTTACTCTATTTATTTCTTTACTAGTTAAGTAAAAAATCAGGATGTCTGATTTTATATCAACTTGGGGATTTCTGAATTTGTAGGGAAATAGTATGCTGCCATAGTAATGCTATAATTCTTTTTTCTTTTCTTTTTTTTTTTTTAGACAGAGTGTCATTCTGTCACCCTGGGTATAGTACTATGGCATCTTAGCTCACAGCAACCTCAAACTTGGCTCAAGCGATTCTCTTGCCTCAGCCTCCCAAGTAGCTGGGACTACAGGTGCCCGCCACAATGCCCAACTATTTTTAGGGAAGGGGTCTTGCTCTTGCTCAGGCTGGTCTCGAACTCCTGAACTCATGTAACCCACCCACTTCAGCCTCCCAAAGTGCTAGGATTACAGGTGTAAGCCACCATGCCCGGCCTGTAATGCTGTAACTATAATAGACCTAGTCTCCATAAACGAGAAGTGCAAATGATCCATTCCTTTGAAGGATTTCTACACTTCCTGGAATGAATATATTTATAAGGATTCTTTTGTCAAATACCAGCAGTATAAGTGTTATTTGTGCTCTTTATGATCCTCAAAACAATTCTTGTTTATAAGCAAATGGGAAGAGCTGTGCCAAAGCTTCCCTATTTGCCACCAACCCCCTGCCAGTGACTGCAGAGAATTCACAAAGCCACCATCACTCTCACCTGGGGCTCAAAGACAGGTCACAACACTAATAATACCTTTCAAAAAGTGTGTTGGTTTTGTTTTGGTTTTGTTTTTTTTTTAAACTACTACTTGACTGTGTTCCTTAGAATAAATAAAGGATATTTTATAAATTACACACAGCTCTAGTGCCTTGTTTATAATCCACTGAGGCAGCCCCGGGAAGACACTCTGGCACGGGGGATGCTGGAGCCACTGCTCTTCACACTTGGGACTTGGTTACTGAGGACCTTGACTATCTCAAATCCCAAAGCTTCCTGATCTGAGGGCCCCAAGCAACTTCAGGGTCCCCAGGCACCAGGTGCACAGACCTGGGAGTGAGTGGGGTGCAGGCACAGACTTCCTTTGCCTCTCCCAACCCTCCCCCTGTACCCGGCTCCAGCATTCAGGCCTTGGTGGGCTTTTTGCCCTTTGTTGGTTTTGCATGCGTGTCTGGGGGAACCATACCACTATGACATTTGAAAGGGTCCAGGGAAAGCACAGATGTGAGAAATGGGGAAATAGTCTCCATCAAGCCCCTGACCAAGAGAAGACTGAGTTGGCTGAGCCCAGCAGAACCTACCCTCTTTACTAGCCAGGAGGCTGCATTGCACTCTCCAGAGAATAAGAAGATGTGGGGTGGAGCCTTCTTCCTGCAAAGAAGGCTCCATCCCACAGGAAAGCAGCTGCTTTGACCTCAGAGGAAGCACTAAGATTGGAGTTTCTCCCTAAATAGGTGATAAGCTGGAGAATATAAAAACTCTACTGCCAACGAGTTTTAGTTGGAGACAGGAGACTTGGTTCAAAATAATAGGGAGCTCTGGACAGAGCCAGAGGGATAACTGATGGCCACCGAGGGCGGCTACAGGATTTGAGCTTGACATCTGGCCTGATGTGGAGTGCTGTAGGAAGTGTGAGGTCCTAGTTTGATGGCCATCACTTTAGCTGGTTTTAAGAAAGGTGGGCTAATGTGTTTAGCATGAAGCTCAAAGCAGTCAGGTAATACTGGTCTTGTCTCATGTGTGACGAGGCCCTCTTTCTGCTCACCCCAAGCCACCCAAAGGAGGTGGCTCCTTGTAAAGAGAGGGCTGGCCCCTGCCTAGGGATTGGCACCCTGACAGCTGTTTTATCTAGCGGAGGCTTCAATTTGGATTTACTTCCACTGAAGAGACTGGGTCACTTCATAGCAGTGGTTCTCAACCTTCCTACTGCCATGACCTTTTAATATGGTTCCTTATGCTGTGGTGACCCTAACCATAAAATTATTTTTGTTGCTACTTCATAACTGTAATTTTGCTACTGTTATGAATCGCAATGTAAATATCTGATATGCAGGAGACCCTCAAAGGGGTCTCGACCCAAAGTTTGAGAACCGCTGTAGGGTAAAAGTCCACACTTAATTGCTACAGGTTTTTAAATTATCTACAAGTGGATGTCTTTATAATGTAAGAATAGAGCAATGTTTTTTAACCTTTTATATCTCGTGGCATACTTAAACCTATAGTTAAACTTCCGTGGCACAGATTATGTTGATCAAAAAAAAAAAAAAGGAAAATAAGAATATATTTACTGGACTTAGAATTTCTTTTAAAATAATTTAATTAATCTTTAAAATTTTTTACAGCACACCTATGATCCTCTCACGGCACACCAGTGTGCCATGGCACATAGGTTGAAAATCACTGGAATAAAGGAATGATTTTAACATATATTTGTCAAAAGCAAATCCTTTTTTAGTGAGAGATTTCTCATTAGACCAAATGAGGTTTGTTGTGAGTATCCATGGAAACCTGCAAAGCTCTAATGTCCAATGTAAAGCCCAAGACAATGTCCCTGCTTTATTTCCTAACCCCTCCCCCATTCTGAGGAAGCCGGCCAAGGGCACCTGCTTAGAGGAAACTGTACCGTGTTTAGATAAATTCCCCCATTGGAGTGGAGAATCTGAGAAACATTCTCTCCAGAATCCCTTTCCATTAAGAGCTCATCCTGGGCACTACATTCTGGGCAGCCCTAGAGGGTCTATGAGGTAAGGTAACCATTCCTGGACCAAGAGAAAAGAAAAGGTGTGGTGCCCAATTCAGGGCAGCTTCCTGCCAGGAGCAAGGCCAGCACTGGAGTTCTTAGAAGCACCAGAGTTTTCTAAGGCAACCCTGAAACACAACCCCAGTGAGTGTTGAGTGTCTGGAAAGAAGGAATTGACCCCGCTCTTCTGAACCTCACAGGCAGCCCCCCACCCTCACATCCTCTGTAACTATGGGGGCATTTCTCTGTGAGCTCTCTGGGAGACCTCAGCCCCAGGGAAGCCCACCCTCTCCCACATCCCAGGCTAATCCCTGGATGGAGTCTGGCAGCCTTGGATGGCAGTTCTATTCCTGTGAGCCCCAAAGCTAGCCAAACAGGGCACCGGCCTCAGAGCTGCAGGCAGAGTAGGGGGCTCGCTCTTGGGGACAGGGCCATTCCTGGGGCTGTACATACAGTCATGACTACCTCTTGGTAGCTGGTTACCCACAGGAAAAGAGGTCTCCTGTGTTTCTATTCCCACCACTCCCACCCCCTGGAAGGGTGTGCTGGATAGGATTTATGCTATTTTAGGGTGAGTCATACTAGACTGTGATTTGGAAGGCTGGGCCCATGTGCCTGCTGAGGGTTTGTACCTTGGTTATCAAGGGGTTGCAGCTTCACTGCAAAGATCCTTATCTTCCTTAGCCTGTGCCAGCCACTGCAGGTACATGGAAGACAGGTCAGCCTGTGAGGCTAAAAGAAGGCATTTGTTTATCCACAAGAATTGTTTACTTTCCGGTGTTTACTTGAAGCTCTGTAAAGTTATCCGGAAGAGAAACCATGTTATCCTTCTCAAGCTGGTCCTAACACCAAACATGGATTATTGCAAATTCATTAATTTGCACCAAGCGTCAACAACCCCACAGGGTCTCCATAGCAAAGGAAGCTTCTCTGAAATTCTAATGAAAGACCCAGAGAAAGAGGCAGGCACGCTCCTAGGAGACCACGAAGGATAGGGGTTGGAGGTCAGCCCCGTTTGGGTTTTTGTCTTTTATTTCCATAACACAGAATAGCCAGTCCCGACAGCCAGCCCTCGGCCTCCGGGCCAGCAGGACAATGCTCTTTCTTGACCCGGGAATGACAGATCATCCGGGCCCGACGCCTAAGATCCTACCTACACAGAAATCGCAAACCAGGCCAGTCTAAAGAGCAGGGCGGAGCCTGGGAGGGGCAGGGACGCTTAAACCCAGCTGTGCGGGGTGGGATGCCCGCCCTGCCCCCGGGAGAGCAGGGGCTGCGCATCCCTGCGGCACCGGCACGAGGTGCGTCCCGGCCAGGCTCGGCTTCCCTGGGCCAAGCCTGCTGCTGGAAGCCCGCTCTGCTTCCCTGGGCCAAGCCTGCTGCTGGAAGCCCGAGTCTAGAATGTCACTAGAGCTTCCTCCTCTGTGTCCTGGCCCGGATCCAGGGCTCCCGCGGAAGCTGCGGTTTGGGGCGCACAGACGGGTCGGGCGGGGCCGGGCTGCTGCCCCCGCGGCGGACGCCGCCCCGCCCTCTGGGACGCGGACACACCCCCATTTCCCGGGGCCCACGGAGACTTGCCAGGCCCCGCGGCCCAACAGCAGGAAGGCGGATTGGTACGAGTACATACAAGGGCCTGGAATTCTCGCCCGGTTGCCACACAGCATAAGAAGTGTAACTGGGGGAGGTTGTGCAACTGCCCGAACGCGCGACGAGAAGCCGGGACGTGCAGCCAGGGCTCCCCCAAGTTCCCATCACAGCCGTCCGGGGAGCCTTGCGTGGGTCAGAGCCTGACAGCCCTCTTCGGGTGGCCCCGATCGCCTCGCTCCGGCAGGGGAGCGGTGTGGCTCTGCCTAGAGCTGGGGAGCGCCGGGTCCCTCTGGGCTCCCGGGAGTGCGGGCGGGCGGAAAGGAGCTGTGGCTGCGAGCCCCGCCTGGCAGTGCCTGGGGGGCACAGGGCCCGGCTGGCGCCCCGCAGGTCCCGAGGAGAAGGGAGGTGGGGGAGGCCCTACCCGATAAGGCCACAGACTGACAGCCACGGGCCTGCGCCTGGGCAGCTGAGCTGCATGCTGAGGCCCACGGAGCCCCCATGGGTGGGTCCATTCTGGGGCCCAGTGAGTCACTTCCCCAGGCCCCCGAGGCCTAAGTTGAAGGTGCCTCCCTCTCTAGCAAAGCCCCTTTGTTCTTCTTGTCTGCTTCACTTCACAACCCTCTTCTCTCTGAGTCACGAACTTGGGTCCTGTGGGGTTTGGGGGCACCAGCTGTGAGCGGCACAGAGGTAGGCAAATGAAAGCCTCCTGAGGCTGGAGACGGCTTTCTGGTTGCCTCGGTCCCCTCCCTCTCAGGGCCACGGCTCTCCCACCTCCCCAGGCTCCTGGGGGAGGCCCCCACTCTCCTGCAAGGGCTGAGCTGATCTTGGGGGTGACTTGATCGTGACCCTGATCCCGGATGCTCTCACCCTGCTGCCACCGCCCTGAGCTGCTGCTGGACTGTGTCAACACTTCTCCTGCGTCAACACTTCTCCTGAGTCAGCGGGAGACTTCCAGCACCCCCTCTCACCTTCCCAGCCCAGGGAGGGAATCATCAAAGCCCCTTCAGACAAAGCCTCTAGTTTGCCTCCTCTCTGCTTCTACCTTCCAGCCCCATTCTGCCTGGCCACGTAGGGCCTCCTGTCCTGGGCAGTGCTCAGCTGCCCGGGAGCAGAACAGAGGGCTGGAAGGCAGCAGTCTGCCAGGGGTATTGTATGCGTGCTGAGTACCAGCCTTGCAGCCTACTGAGGCTCTTGTTTTGAAGAAGTAGAAGACTAACTTAAAAACAAAACAAAAAGAACCTGTGTGTGCACAAAGAGATTCTCAAATTCTATGTATAATAGTGAAAAAAAGTGGGGGGGGGGAGTTGTGGGAAGCCTCAGTGTCCTAAAAGCAGGCTCACACCTGCAGTCCTAACACTACAGGAGGCCAAGGGAGGTGGATCGCTTGAACTCACAAGGTCGAGATCAGCCTGAGCAACTAAAAATGGAAAAAGTAGCGTGTTTGGTTAAAGCCCCAGCCACTTGGGAGGCTAAGCTAAGAGGCTTGCTTGAGCCCAAGAGTTTGAGGTTGCTGTGGGCTATAATGCCACCCTACCCAGGATGGCGGAGTGAGATTCTGTTTCAATGAATTAATTAGTCAATCAATTACAAATAAAAGCAGGAAAGATGAAGTGTATTATGGAACATCGCTTGATAAAATGCATTTATCCTTCCACAAATACTTATCGAGGGTCTGCAGTCTGCCAGGCACTTATAGGATCTGTGTTTTAGGAGAGGAGTTATTGGAGGCCAAGCTCTGAACCATGACATGACACGTGACATGTGATGTGTGTGTGTGTGTGTGTGTGTTATATGCATTACCAGCTCACCAAATCCTTACAACTTCTCCCCCAACCCTACCTCTCCCAGGAAGGAGCAATTAATAGTCTCATTTGTACAGAAAAAACAGATACAATTTCTCTCCGTAAGGAGGGGCAGAGGAGCAGCCACCACTGGCTCTACCCAGAGCCTGTGCTTCTGCCATAAAAAGGAAGCCTAGTGTATTGGTTTCCTAGTGCAGCTGTGACAAATGGCCACAAACTTAGTGGCTTAAAGTAATACAAAACAAATTAAAAATGCCAACATTTCCTCTATAATTGTGGAGGTCAGAAGTCTGAAATGTGTCTCACTGAGCTGAAATCAAGGTGTCAACAGAACTGTGTCCCTTTCTGGTGGCTCTAGGGGAGACCCTGTTTCCTTGCCCTCTTCGCTTCCAGAGTCTGCCTGCATTCTTTGGCTTGTGGCCCCTTCCTCCCTCCTCAAAGCCAGCAGTGTAGCATCTTTAAATCTCCCTGACTCTAACTCTTCTGTACTATTCTGATTCCATTAGGCCTACCTGTTTAATCTCTGATCAACCTTAATTCCATTTGCAATCCTAATTCTGCCTTGCTGCATAAACAGACATATTCACAAATTCGCAAGTTTAGGACATGCACATATTTGGGGGCATTGTTCTGCCTATCATGGCTAGGTAGCAACTTTGTCTACTTAAAAAAATCTTTATTGGGGGCGGCGCCTGTGGCTCAGTGAGTAGGGCGCCGCCCCATATGCCGAGGGTGGCAGGTTCAAACCCGGCCCCGGCCAAACTGCAACAACAACAACAAAAAAAAATAGCTGGGTGTTGTGGCGGGCACCTGTAGTCCCAGCTACTCGGGAGGCTGAGGCAAGAGAATTGCGTAAGCCCGAGAGTTAGAGGTTGCTGTGAGCCGTGTGACGCCACGGCACTCTACCTGAGGGCAGTACAGTGAGACTCTGTCTCTACAAAAAAAAAAAAAAAATCTTTATTGAACACATACTGTGTGTTCTAGGCCCTAGTCTGGGTGCTGCCACAGATAGAGCAGTAAAGACAAAAATTCCTCACCTGGTGGAGTTATACTCCAGTGGAGGGAGAGGAACAATAAGCAAAATGTGTCATAGGTTAGGAGGTGCCTAGTGCTAAGGAGGAACATGGAGCAGGGAAAGGAATATGTGTGTGTTGCTATTTTGGACAGAGTGCTGGACATCTACCATTTGTCCTCATCTTCTGCCAGTGCCTAGAAACTGACCTCAGGCACAGTGCAGAGGAGTCCTTTATACTCAGGCTTCTGATGGCCATGGCTGATGGGAAGCACCTTCAAGAGACCAGAGGGCAGAAAGCAAGTGAGTCAGCATCCCTTGTCTCTCCTCCAGCAACCCCGACCCTGCAGGAGGCTTTTCCCACCTAGCCCACCTGGCTCTGCGAACATCTCTCACTCCCTCCGGCCTAAGAATGGTAACTATCACTAGCTATACTGGCCTTGGAGGAGCGACTCATTCCTCCTTCTGATTTCCCTGTATCCTGCTCACACCCTCATAAAAATAGGTTGAGAATCCCTGTTCACACGAAAATGCTTGGGACTAGAAAGAAGTATTTCAGATTTTAGATTTTTTCAGATTTTGGAATATTTGCAGAACATAATGAGATAGCTCAAGGATGGACCCACGTTTACTCCTGAAATTCATTTATGAAGGCAATTTTTTTCTTTTTTTTTTTTTTTTGAGACAGAGTCTTACTTTATCACCCTCTGTAGAGTACTGTGACGTCACAGCTCACAACAATCTCCAGCTCTTGGGCTTAGGCCATTCTCTTGCCTCAGCCTCCCGAGTAGGTGGGACTACAGGCGCCTGCCACAATACCCAGCTATTTTTTTGTTGTTGCAGTTTGGCCAGGGCCGGGTTTGAACCTGCCACCCTCGGAATATGGGGCCAGCACCCTACTCACTGAGCCATAGGTGCCACCCTTATGAAGGCAATTTATACACTATTTTAAATAATTTGTGGCATGAAACAAAGTTTGTGTCCTCTGGGCCATCAGAAATCAAAATGATGGCTCGGCACCTGTACCTCAGTGGCTAGGGCACCAGTCACATACACCAGAGCTGGCAGGTTCAAACCCGGCCTGGGCCTGCCAAACAACAATGACAACTACAACAAAAAAATAGGCATGCATTGTGTTGGGCACCTGTAGTCCCAGCTACTTGGGAGGCTGAGGTAAGAGAATTGCTTAAGCCCAAGAGTTTGAGGTGGCTGTGAGCTGTGATGCCACGGCACTCTGCCGAGGGTGACATAGACTCTGTCTCAAAAAAAAAAAAAAAAAAAAGAAAGAAAAGAAGTCAAAATGACACTATCTCAGCCACCCATGTGGACACCCCAGTTGCTCGACGTCACCATCATTCCTAACTATGAATGCATATACTTTCAATAAGCAATCATTTTCTGACACTCATTCATACATAAGTACTTAACATCAACGAATGTGACACATCTTTAACAAAGTGAAAAAATAATGTGTGCAGGGTAACCAAGCAGAACAAAATACCTGCATTTTATGTTAAATAGTAGCAACAGCAAAAAAGGAGCAGGCCACTTTGTCTCCTCCTAGAAAGCTTGTTTAAAAGGTAACTGTAGGCCAGCACAGTGGCTCACACCTATAATCCCAGCACTGTGGGTAGTGAAGTCGGGTGTATGGGGTGGATCGCTTGAGCTTAGGAGTTCCAGACCAGCCTGAGCAAGAGCAAGACCCCACCTCTACTAAGAACAGAAAAAAACTAGCTGGATGTTGTGAGGGTCACTAGTGGTAGTCCCAGACACTTGGAGGCTGAGGCAAGAGGATCACTGGAGCCTAGGAATTTGAGGTCGCTGTGAGCTATGAAGATACCTCAGCACTCCACCCAGAGCAACAAAGTGAGACTCTGTCTCAAAGGGAAAAAAAGGTTACTGTACACTGTATTTTATTTTTTTAGGCAAGAAAAGTTGATATGGTGATGATTCCATCACTCTACTCTTCGGTGAGATGTTTCACACTTACGCTGCTGTCCACTTTCTGCAACAGCTCAACTTTCTCTGTTGCAGATAAACACAAATTCTTTCTCTTTTTCTTATCGCTGTTACCCATAAGGGTATCTGCGGGCCTTTTTGACATTTTAAACAATATCTTTACACTATGAGCAGAGAATAAGCAAAAAAGAGCATGGAGAGTAATGTACACAGATCTTGGCCCCGTGGGGGGCGTCATGGGGAACCTGCCATACCAATGTCCGGCCTATGTTCCTGCATTTTATTACCCTTTGTGTGTGCACTTGCCTGGGGTGGGGATCTGTGCCTGCGTGGCAAAGATAAACTGCAGCCAGAGGGGGCTGGGAGGGTCTTTCTTCCTTCATGCGCTTGCGTTTTGACCATGAACTGTTACGTGAGGTCAGGTGTGGGACTTGCCATTGGTGGTGTCTGTCATGCTGATGCTCCAATAGTGTCAGATTTGGGAGCATTCCGGATTTCGGGTTTTCGGACTGGGAATGGTCAACATATAGTCCTTTATTAAAATGTGCTCAGATTGCCCTAATGAGAGGGCCCCGGCTGTTTTACCAAGAAGACCTCACTGAGCTAAAGCCCCAAAGACGAAAAAGTGTGAGACCTGCGGATACCTGGTGGAAGAGGGTGCGGGGCGGAAGGTACAGTGAGGGCCAAGGCCCTGAGGGTAGGAGCGCGCATGACATGTTAGACAGCGAGGAGGAAGCTTGTGTGACTGGAGTCCATGAGGCACAGGCAGCAGGAGGAGAGGGCACAGGGGTGCCTGGGAAGGAGGAAAGTGGTTCTCAACCAAGGTGGAGATGGTGAGTGAGTCCTCTGCGGGTCTCGCCTGCCCTAGGCAGTCTCTCAGAGTTCCCGGTCAGGGTGGGCTCCACTTGCCCCACTCGTTAACACACCCTGTCTCATGTACCCATCTCTCTTGCCATATGCCCTGGCTTCACCGCCCAACGGACTACTCGCACTCAGGACCCGTCTCAGCGTTGGCTTCTGGGCATCCCAGTCTAAGACACCACCATCAGGACTTGGACTTTTCCTGGGAGTCAGATGAGCAGCAGCAGCTGTACCCCGTGGGCCAGCTGAGAAGTGACACAGACAGACTGAAGGGCCCAGGGGAGCAGGAGGAAGACCAGCGGAAGGTGGCTTGGAGTAGGGTCAGAGCAGCAGAGGTTGGGAGGGGGTTTGGTTTCAGATATACTTTGAGGGAGCAACCAACAGGATTTGCTGCCTGATCAGATGTGAGATGGGCGAGACAGGTAGGTATCTAAGGTGACTTGAAGAGTTTGGGCCTCATGACCAGGTGCCGTGGCTCGCACCTGTAATCCCAGGACTCTGGGAGGCTGAGACAGGTGGATTGCCTGAGCTCAGGAGTTTGAGACCAGACTGAGCAAGAGCGGAAACCCTTCTCTACTAAAAATAGAAAAATTAGCCTGGCATTATGATGAGTACCCATAGTCTCAGCTACTCGGGAGGCTGAAGCAAGAGGATCTCTGAGCCCAGGAGTCTGAGAGCTGTAACACCACAATGCTCTACCTAGTGTCACGCTCTGTCATAAAAAAAAAAAGTCTGGGCCTCAGCAAAGGAACAGTGGTGTTGCCATGGGGGTAGAACTAGATGGGGAAGGATGAGAGCTCAGTTTTGGACACGTTGAGTTGAGAAGCCAGCTAGACACAGGAGCGGAAAGGCTGGACGGGTGGGTAGTCAGGTCCTTGGGATACAGGAAGGAGTCCCGGCTGCAGGGGAAAGCTTGATAGATAGATAATCCCCAAAGCCAAGAGTAGACGAGGTCTCCAAGCCAGTGAGTGTCAAAACAGAGAAGTCCCAAGGATGTGCCCAGGACCCTTGACGCTAGGGAAGAGGAGAGAGAGAAAGGACCAGCAATGGAGTTCTAGAAGAAATGGCCACAGGGTGGGAGGAAGACCAGGGGGAAGAGAGGACAGGGAGAATTAGACACAAATATGTACAACATTCGAGGGAAAATTATCTTGCTCAGCCCCAACTCATACATTCTAGCCTGACTTGTTTGGGAAGGAAGGAGGAAGAAGTACTCTGATAAAACATTAAGTGTAAAAAGCAGACTGACAGACCATATACATTGTCTGTTTACAGTTTTTAATTTTTACATGGAAAATAAACTGTAGAAATTATACTAAAATTCTAATTGTGGTTGTGGGTTAAAATTATAAAGGTTTTTCATTCCCTTTGCTTATTTTACAAATTATCTGCAACATAGTTAATGTTATTTTTCAATTAAAAATATAGTTCAAAAAATTGCACTTTCTGAATCATCTCAGGCCGCATTCAGGGATGCTCACAATTCATGGCAACGATTCAAGAAGGTGCCCACAATTTTTGTTTTGTTTTGAGACAGAGTCTCAAGATGTCCACCCTGCGTAGAGTGCTATGGCATCACAGCTCACAGCAACCTCAAACTCTTGGGCTTAAGCGATTCTCTTGCCTCAGCCTCCCAAGTAGCTGAGACTACAGGTGTCTGCCACAACACCTGGCTATTTTTTGTTGCAGTTGTCGTTGTGAGCTGGCCCAGGCTGGGTTCAAACCTACCAGAACTGGTGTACGTGGCTGGCACCCTAGCCGCTGAGCTACAGGCACCGAGCTAGTGCCTACAATTTTAATAGAAGTTCTGGAGAAGAATAGTTTTCTATCAAAACAAACCTGGGTCAGAATACAAAGTTCTTATGAATTTTAAAAATAAAACATGAGCTCTGGTTCTGGAATAAGATGATGTTATAATTTTCTTTTGCTCCTTCCTATGGTGTAGGACCTAAAATTAAGGCTCATTGCCATGTGCTGCCTTGGATCTGGTAAAATCTGGAGGGCCTTGACTGGCTTACCTGCCTATTCTCCTCCTCACTCTGGTCCTACTCACACAGTCCAATAGCAAAACAATCCTCCTTATCAGAGAAACCAGTAGAAGTTCCTGTTTGTCTTTGAGTATCAGGTTTCAGTTCCTGCCAGCCCAAGGAATTGTCCAAACAAGCCAATCACATCCTCCCTCAAAAACCAAGAAGCACCCCACCCTCTTAATACAACAAAGACTGCCTCCCACGATCCTGGGGTGTTCATTCTGTTCCCAAGTGCAAACCCATGTGGCCCTGCACAGCACGTGGTGGTCTCCAATTCCAGGCTGTGGCTGGACGTGACTGTTAGAACTGTCCATCTCATCTGTCCAGTCTCACCAGTTGTATATTCGACCATTCCCAGAACCCTAAGGCAGAAATTCCTCTCTCACCAGTGGGGTGAAGAGGAGGTGATTAAAACATTCTGCTCTCTAAATACAGCTACATGCACTAGGAATTATAATATTTAACAGACAATGATCAAAAGACTTACAGCTGAGAAGGAAAAGGGGAACTAGCTAGAGACCTCAGGACTCAAGGAACAACAGCATGGTGAGTTCCCTGAGTTTTCTTTTTTATCTTTCATATACCCTAGACTAGGTGCTAAAGATTCTTACAACCTGGAACTTCCATGGGTATTAAAAAAGCAAAAGACCAGAAAAGCCTACTTTTCTCTGGACAGATAGACAAAAGGCAAGTTAAGGGAAATGTAAAAGATACCTAGTGGGAAGCCCCAGTGGTCCCTCCAGAAGAGAAGCCCTGGCAGGCAGTCCAGTCCTCCTGCAGCAGCTGTACCTCAGACCACAGGTTGCTTGGCTAGTCAACCTGATGCTGAGCTGAGCTGAGCATCAGCTTATCTCTGTCTTTATCTGCCTTCCACCCAGTGGCATGTAAAGACCCAAGACTCCCAAGCCTATTAGCAAAAGAAGGTAGCCCACAAACACTAGGCAACCAGGAAAGCGCCTTCTGCCTCAGCAGATAACACCAACCAGAGATCGAGCAGTAGCCCAGCAGTGCTAGAAGAGTGAAGCAGTCCTGAATCCCAGTGAAAGTATTCTGATAACCAAACTGTCACCGGAACTGAAGCCTATAAATGTATGTCAGAACCGGCTCGGCGCCCATCGCACAGTGGCTATGGCACCAGCCACATACACCGAGGGTGGTGGGTTCGAATCCCGCCTGGGCCAGCTAAACAACTGCAACGACAAAAACAATAGCTGGGCGTTGTGGCGGGCACCTGTAGTCCCAGCTACTTGGGAGGCTGAGGCAAGAGAATCGCTTAAGCCCAAGAGTTTGAGGTTGCTGTGAGCTGTGGCACCACACCACTCTACCAAGGGCAACATAGTGAGACTCAATCTCAAAAGAAAAAAAAAAATGTATGTCAGAACCTATATACTAAACCTAAGTTTCCTGCTAAAACAGATCTGAATAAGAACAAGAGTGCTCTAACATATTAGCTAAAATGTCCACTAAACAGAAGAACCACCACTGGAATGAGAAAAGACCAACTGACTCTAATACTTAGATAAATCAAATGTTGGAATGATCTCATAAGAATTTTAAAACAGCGTCATAAAAATGCCTCAACAAATACTTACAAATTCTTTTGAAACAAATGGGGGGGGGGAACTTAGCAAATAAAGAGTAGTAATAAAAAAGAACCAAATGAATATTATACATATAAGTGAAAAATAATAAATATCTAAAGATAAATGTTAAAATGTCCGTTAGATGGGCTCAATAGCAGAACGGAGATGGCAGAGGATAGAAACAATAAACTTGAAGACGGATGGAAATAGGATTTACTCAAAATTCTGAGTAAAAAAAGCGGACAGAGGTTCAGCATTCTGGGATGTCATAACAAAAGATATAACACATACAATCAGAATCTCAGAGAAGAAGAGTGTGGCACTAAAAAAGTACTTAAATAAATTAAAAGAAATCCACACCAAGAGATACCATCATCAAACTTCTAAAAACTAAAGACAAAGAAAAAGACATCTTAAAAAATAGCCAGAGAGGGCGGTGCCTGCGGCTCAAGGTGTAGGGCGCCGGTCCCATATGCCGGAGGTGGCGGGTTCAAACCTAGCCCCGGCCAAAAAACCAAAAAAAACAAAAAAAACAAATAGCCAGAGAGATGGGTGGTGCCTGTAGCTCAGTGGGTAGGGCGCCAGCCCCATATACCGAGGTTGGTGGGTTCAAACCCGGCCCTGGCCAAACTGCAACAAAAAATAGCTGGGCATTCTGGCAGGTGCCTGTAGTCCCAGCTACTTGGGAGGCCGAGGCAAAAGAATCTCTTAAGTCCAAGAGTTAGAGGTTGCTGTGAGCTGTGTGACACCCCGGCCCTCTACCAAGGGTGAAAAAGTGAGACTCTGTCTCTACCAAAAAAAATAATAATAAATAAATAAAATAGCCGAGAGAAACAATGTGTTAGCTATAAAGGAACACCAATTGCAATGACAGTGGATTTCATCTGAAACCATGGAGGCCAGTGCACAACATTTTTCAAGCGCTGAAAGAAAAGAACTGCCAACTGCAAAACCTCGATCCAGTGAAACTATCCATCAGGAGTGAAGGCAAAAATAAAGTCATTACCAGAAAAATGGGACACTTAGAGAATTGTTGGTAGCTGATCTATCCTTAGAAAAATCTCTCCAAGCAGAAAGCAATGGTAACAAAAGAAGGCTGCAACATTCACAAAATAAAAACAATGGAATGGATAAAAATAGAAATAAATATAATAGACTGTCCTTCATCTCATGAGTTTTGTATTTTGCAATTGAAGCAAAAGTTGTAACACTGTTTGAGGCAGTGTTCAATGCGTGTAGAGAAAACACTTCAAACAATTATATTTAAAAAGCATGGATGCTAAAATTATCTAAATGGAAGTATAGTTTCTTTTTTTTGTTTTTATTTTATTTATTTTTTATTTTTTGTAGAGGATAGTTTCTATACTTCACTTGAGGAGGTCAAATGTTGACACCAGTCAACTGTAACAAGTTATATATGTAGTAATACCTAAAACAACCACTAAGAAAACTATAGAAAGTAGCACAATGAAATAAATTACATAGAAACCACAAGGGAGGGGCTGGGCCAGAGCAGCCAAGATGGCCGACTTTGAGAAGGACACAGCTGCTAAATTCATCACTCATGCACCCCCAGGGGAATTTAATGAAGTGTTCAATGATGTTTGGCTACTACTTACTAATGACAATCTCCTCAGGGAAGGGGCAGCACCTGCATTTGCCCAGTATAACATGGACCAGTTCACACCTGTGAAGACAGAAGGCGATGAAGATCAGGTCTCAGTTACAGAACACGGTGACCTGGGTAATAGCAGATTTTTAGATCCAAGAAACAAAATTTCCTTTAAGTTTGATCACTTAAGGAAAGAAGCAAGTGACCTCCAGCGGGAAGAAGCGGATGGAGGTCTGAAGTCTTGGAGAGAATCCTGTGATCGTGCTTTAAGAGCCTATGTGAAAGATCATTATTCCAATGGCTTCTGTACTGTTTATGCTAAAACTAGAGATGGGCAACAGACTATTATTGCATGTATTGAAAGCCACCAGTTTCAGCCTAAAAACTTCTGGAATGGTCGTTGGAGATCAGAGTGGAAGTTCACTGTCACACCACCTACAGCCCAGGTGGTTGGAGTGCTTAAGATTCCGGTTCACTATTATGAAGATGGCAACGTTCAGTTGAGTAGTCATAAAGATGCGCAGGATTCAGTAACTGTTTCAAGTGAAGTCCAAACTGCCAAGGAGTTTATTAAAATCATAGAGAATGCACAAAATGAGTATCAGACAGCAATTAGTGAAAACTATCAAACAATGTCAGATACCACATTCAAGGCTTTGTGCCGGCAGCGTCCAGTTACCCGCACCAAAATCGACTGGAACAAGATACTCAGCTACAAGATTGGCAAAGAAACGCAGAATGCTTAAAGGCTGAATGTAGGATTCTTCGGTATGTGGAAAGAAAAAGGATTCAATGTGTGGTCATATGATCAATAAGTGATTTATAAACAAGAGGGATATTTTGCTAGGGCTTTCACAGTTATCAGGTTTTCTAGCCTCATTGGAACACTGTTGAACTTGTAGCATTGTTTTGATTCTTTTGTGTTCTCTGCTTTGTAATTTTCTGTTATCATTATATCTACTTGTAAATTTGTTGTTGTTGTTAAATTTTGCTACATTTAATGTTAAGAGAAAGAGGTCTATCCTGGAGTCATTTTACTATTTAGAACATTTTCCTAGCCACGAAGCCCTGTTACTGATTTGGACAAGGTAATAATGTTCAGTACTTTTCTGCCCCTGTCCTTTAAAGAACTTCTGGTACTTCAGTGGTTTTTACTTACCCACCAACAGCTAGAAAGGCTGTGCCACACAAGCTGTAGCTAAGCGGAAGACACGTTCACCCTTCTCCCTCCAACTGCTCTGATCATCATTTACTAGCATCTCATTACAGTGGTTTTCCAAATTTGGATTAGGACTTCTCAGGTCCTTCTTGGGAGCAAAGGAAGTTTTCTGGAAATTCCATAATAGCCAGCTTCTCTGGGGAACTTGTTTCTAAATCCAAAGACTGGACCCACAGTCCTGCACCTGAACATGTTTGCTTTC
Source organism: Nycticebus coucang (assembly GCF_027406575.1). Classification (NCBI taxonomy): domain Eukaryota; kingdom Metazoa; phylum Chordata; class Mammalia; order Primates; family Lorisidae; genus Nycticebus; species Nycticebus coucang. The sequence continues at coordinate 128,584,674 of NC_069789.1, read as the reverse complement.
TTCCCTCCCTCCTAGTCATCTTCTCATCTGGTACCATTGTAGTTACAGACATCTGCATGTTTAGAAAAGTTTTACCCCTTTATTATTTTAAAACATTTAAAAACTACTGACATACTGTGGATGTAGTAAAATATAAAACTTGAAAAATGCAGATGTTGAAGAAATGAGTATCTTGTGCTTTAATATTTTATGGCAGGATTGTGCTGTAAGCAAATGAATCAATCAACTATGTAAATCACAAACAGAAAGTAAAAATGAACCAAAGTGAAAAGGTTAACTTCCAGGCAGAATCTTTCTTGTAACCTGTTATTTAAGGGAATACTAGTGATTTCTTCTGAATAGGATGTAAAACGTGTTCCAAATTACCCCTGCTCAGTCCTGCCTGCCAAGAACTCAAATGTAACTGTGATGCTGCAACCCTTCCCAGGTATGCCGGCAGGTCTGTGTGTGATCTCAGAATGCCCAGGTGACGTAGACAGGATATGACGGCTTGTAATGGTGGATTCATTTACATTGTTTACACTTCTATGACCAGACCTTAAGGGAAGGTCAGTTTTTTAAAAACCAAGTAGGGTCTTCTTAAATCTCCAAATAAATGTCAAAAAAGAAGGGTATTTCTGCTTAAACTTTGTTTTTGCTCAGTAGTACAGTCAAGCAAGTTTGTTTCCAAGTGACCCATTGAGCTATGTAAGCATTTTTTGTTTATTTCAAATAAAATATATTTGTATTAAAAAAAGGAAGAAAGAGGGCGGCGCCTGTGGCTCAGTCGGTAAGGCGCCGGCCCCATATACTGAGGGTGGCAGGTTCAAACCCAGCCCTGGCCAAACTGCAACCAAAAAATAGCCGGGCGTTGTGGCGGGCGCCTGTAGTCCCAGCTACTCTGGAGGCTGAGGCAGGAGAATCGCCTAAGCCCAGGAGTTGGAGGTTGCTGTGAGCTGTGTGAGGCCACGGCACTCTACCGAGGGCCATAAAGTGAGACTCTGTCTCTACAAAAAAAAAAAAAAAAAAATCTTTAGATCGGGGCGGCGCCTGTGGCTCAGTGAGTAGGGCGCCGGCCCCATATGCCAAGGGTGGCGGGTTCAAACCCAGCCCCGGCCAAACTGCAACCAAAAAATAGCCGGGCGTTGTGGCGGGCGCCTGTAGTCCCAGCTACTCCGGAGGCTGAGGCAAGAGAATCGCTTAAGCCCAGGAGTTGGAGGTTGCTGTGAGCTGTGTGATGCCACGGCACTCTACCAAGGGCGATAAGGTGAGACTCTGTCTCTACAAAAAAAAAAAAAAAAGAAAGAAAGAAAGAAAAGAAACCACAAGGGAAGTTGGGAAGTGTTTCAATACCCCCAGGAAGGCAAAAGAAAGAAAAAACCCCAGAGGAATGAGATTCAGAGACAACAAGAAGAAAACAAGTAATAAAATGCTAGCCTTGAAACTCTTAACAGACTAAGTACCTTTTTTTTTTTTCAATTTTTTGAGACACAGCCTCAAGCTGTCACCCTGGGTAGAGTGCCATAGCATCACAGCTCACAGCAACCTCCAACTCCTGGGCTCAAGCGATTCTCCTGCCTCTGCCTCCCAAGTAGCTGGGACCACAGGCACCCACCACAACACCCGGCTATTTTTTGGTTGCAGCTGTCATTGTTGTTTGGCGGGCCTGGGCTGGATTGGAACCCGCCAGCTCAGGTGTATGTGGCTGGTGCCTTAGTTGCTTGAGCCACAGGCACCGAGCCCAGAATAAGTACTTTTTAAAAAATGTCCTAAATTCGGGCGGCACCTGTGGCTCAAGGAGTAGGGTGCCGGTGCCATATGCCGGAGGTGGCGGGTTCAAACCCAGCCCCGGCCAAAAAAAAAAAAAAAAAAAAATGTCCTAAATTCACAAATTAAAAGACAAATATATTAAAAAGGCCAACCCAATTATATTATGTCTACAAGAAACTCATTTCAAACATAATGACATAGGTGGTTTAAAAGTAAATGAATGGAAAAAGATATAGCATGCAAATTTTTTTTTTTTTTTCATTTTTTGGCCAGGGCCGGGCTTAAACCCACTACCTCCGGCATTTGGGGTCAGCGCCCAACCCTTTGAGCCACAGGTACTGCCCATAGCATGCAAATTTTAATTTTTAAAAAGCTTGAGTGGTTATATTAGTATCAGATGAAGTAGACTTCACTATTACTTAATAGTAAAGAATCAATCTACCAAGAAAATCTAGCAACTTTTATTTATTCATTTATGTATTTAGTTTAGACAGAGTCTCACTCTGTCACCCTGGGTAGAGCGCTGTAGTGTCATAGCTCACAGCAACTTAAAATTCTTGGGCTCAAAACTAGTACAACCTTTCTGGAAGGAAGTATGGAGAAACCTCAAAGCACTCAAGCTAGACCTCCCATTTGATCCTGCAATCCCATTACTGGGCATCTACCCAGAAGGAAAAAAATCCTTTTATCATAAGGACACTCGTACTAGACTGTTTATTGCAGCTCAATTTACCGTTGCCAAAATGTGGAAACAGCCTAAATGCCCACCAACCCAGGAATGGATGAACAAGCTGTGGTATATGTATACCATGGAATACTATTCAGCCATTAAAAAAAATGGAGACTTTACATCTTTCGTATTAACCTGGATGGACGTGGAAGACATTATTCTTAGTAAAGCATCACAAGAATGGAGAAGCATGAATCCTATGTACTCAATCTTGATATGAGGACAATTAATGACAATTAAGGTTATGGGGGGGAAACAGAAAGAGGGAAGGAGGGAGGTGGGTGGGGCCTTGGTGTGTGTCACACTTTATGGGGGCAAGACATGATTGCAAGAGGGACTTTACCTAACAATTGTAATCAGTGTAACTGGCTTATTGTACCCTCAATGAATCCCCAACAATAAAAAAAAAAAAATGAGTAAATAATAAAAACCAACAGAAGTACTTCTCACCTCTAGCTTGGCAGAATAAGAGAAGCAAGTGGTGAGAAAGGTGGAAGGGGGCGCCGGCACTGGCAAGCTGCCTGTGTCTGGGTGCTGACAAGTTTATGGATAAACAGATCCTTTCTTCAAATAAGTGAACACTGAAAAATGCTTATGAAGCCCTTTCTATAGAGTCTACAGTGACAAGGAAAGAACAGGTATGAACTGAGGTTTGTGGAGCAGGCCTGGTAAGCCCTGAGGAGGAGACTCGCTGTAATTCAGTCTATCGACAAGTGGAGCTCATTGAAGAATTTCAGATAGGGGCATGACATAGTCCTACTTCCACATCATCAAAAATGAGTCTGGCTCTGGTATATGTACACCATGGAATACTATTCAGCCATTAAAAAAAATGGAGATTTTACATCCTTCGTATTAACCTGGATGGACGTGGAAGACATTATCCTTAGTAAAGCATCACGAGAATGGAGAAGCATGAATCCTACGTACTCGATTTTGATATGAGGACAATTAATGACAATTATGGTTATGGGGGGGACAGAAAGAGGGAAGGCGGGAGGTGGGTGGGGCCTTGGTGTGTGTCACACTTTATGGGGGCAAGACATGATTGCAAGAGGGACTTTACCTAACAATTGCAATCAGTGTAACCTGGCTTATTGTACCCTCAATGAATCCCCAACAATAAAAAAAAAAAATTAAAAAATAAATAAGTAAATAAAAAATTCTTGGGCTCAAGTGATCCTCTTGCCTCAGCCTCCCCGTAGCTGTAACTACAGACAAAAACAATATACCAGAAGTTTTAAGGTACAGTTAAAGAGACAGTGAAAGGGAAACTTATAACACTAAACACTGATGTTAGAAAAAGGAACAATTGCAAATTTAATTACCTAGGCTTCCATCTCAAGAACCTAGAAATAAGAACAAATTAGTACCATAGAAGTACAAGGAAGAAAACCATAAACATAAGAGCAAGAATCAATAAAATTTTAAAAAGAAAATTAAACTGTGCTGGTTCTTCAAAAATATTGATAAAATTGAAAGGATAGACTGTATGATTCCATTGATATAACGTTTGTGAAATTGTTCAATTATAGAGATTGGCAATAGATCAGTAATCACCAGGGGTTAAGGATGATGAAGGCTGGAGAAGAAGGGACGGGTTTGTGAATAAAGGGTGGAGAGTCTTGTGATGGTACAGTTAAGTATCTTGATCAGAGAGATGGTTAGACAAAGCTATACATGATAAAATTGCACAGAGCTACAGGTGTGCACATGCACCCTCCACACACACACACACAAGTACACTGATAAATGGTAAAATCTGAATAAGCTGCAGATGGGGTGGCGCCTGTGGCTCAAAGGAGTAGGGCACCAGCACCATATACCTGAGGTGGCGGGTTCAAACCCAGCCCCAGCCAAAAAACTGCAAAAAGAAAAAAAAAAAAAAGGTAAAGTGAATAAGCTACAGATGGAACCAACATCCATTCCCTAATGCTGATATTTAACCATAGTGATGTAAAATGTTACCATTGGGGGAAATTGGGTGAAACAAACACAGGAACTCCCTGTACATTTCTTTGCAATTTCTGGTGAATCTATATTTCAAAATAAACAGTTTTAAAAACTGAAACCTGAGACTTTGACCCACCAGTGGGCAGCATGGGACTTACCCCCACCTCTGAGAGGTCTGTCCCTGCACTCTCATTGCCCTTCAAGAAGGGGCTCTTCGGCTCGGCACCCATAGCTCTGCAGTTAAGGCGCTGGCCATATACATGAGACTGGCAGGTTCAAACCCGACCCAGGCCTGCCGAACAACAGTGACAACTACAACCAAAAAATAGCCAGGCGTGGTGGCGGGCGCCTGTAGTCCCAGCTACTTGGGAGGCTGAGGCAAGAGAATCGCTTAAGCCCAAGAGTTTGAGGTTGCTGTGAGCTGTGACGTCACAGCACTCTACCGAGGGTGACATAGTGAGAAAAAGAAAAAAAAAGAAGGGGCCCTTCATTTTATTCTGTGCCCTTAGAGGAACTCCTGACACCTATGAGGTGTTTGGTAAACACTTGCCCAGTAACAAAGAAAGAAATAAGGACCTTTGGCTCCTCAGGGCAGAGCAGGAGCCTGGGCAACTCAGCTTCTCAGGGGGTGCTGTCTGCTGTCTTAGCCTTGATGTCTGTCTGTCTACACCAGGGTGCATCTAAATCAGCACAAGGAGCAGTAGAGAGCTCGCACTATTTCAACAATGCATACCTGAAAACCACTCCACGCAGGAGTCAGTTCGTTCCTTTGCAACCTCTGTGCTGGCTGGGAGGTGAAAGCATCACACAGGTAGGGTGCAGGAGATGTGGAGGGCACTGGCCAGGTGCAGGGGCTCACACCTGTGATCCCGGCACTCTGAGAGTTCAAGGCAGGTAGACTGCTTGAGCACAAGAGTTCAAGACCAGCCTGAGCAAGAGTGAGACCTCCCCTGTCTCTACTAAAAACTAGAACAAACTAGCCTGGTGTTGTGGCAGGCTGAGACAAGGGTGATTGCTTGAGCCCAAGAGTTTGAGGTTGCTGTGAGTTAGGATGTGATGGCACTCTGCCCAGGGTGACAGAGTAAGACTCTGTCTCAAAGGGTGGCGCCTGTGGCTCAAGAAGTAGGGCGCCAGTCCCATATGCCGGAGGTGGCGGGTTCAAACCCAGCCCCGGCCAAAAACCACAAAAAAAAAAAAAAAAAAAAAAAGACTGTCTCAAAAAAAAAATACATAAAAGTTTCTGAGAGGGCACCTGGAAGGAAGGCTGGTGCTGGAAAAGCTCGTTAGAAACCAGGTGAGAGGGTGGCACCTGTGGCTCAGTGAGTACGGCGCTGGCCCCATATACCAAGGGTGGCGGGTTCAAACCCAGCCCCAGCCAAACTGCAACAAAAAAATAGCCGGGTGTCGTGGTGGGCGCCTGTGGTCCCAGCTACTCAGGAGGCTGAGGCAGGAGAATCACCTAGGCCCAGGAGTTGGAGGTTGCTGTGAGCTGTGATGCCAAGGCACTCTACCGAGGGCGATAAAGTGAAACTGTCTCAAAAAAAAAAAAAAGAAAGGAAGGAAGGAAGGAAGAAAGAAAGAAACTAGGTAGTGGCTCAAAGGAGTAGGGAGCCAGCCCCATATGCCAGAGGTGGTGGGTTCAAACCCAGCCCTGGCCAAAAACTGAAAAAAAAAAGAAAAAAATACTAGTTTTGGGTGGTGCCTGTGGTTCAAGGAGTAAGGTACCAGCCCCATATACTGGAGGTGGCAGGTTCAAAACTGGCCCCAACCAAAAAAAAACTGCAAAGAAAAAAAAAAGAAAGAAACTAGATGAGAACAGAGACACACACAGGCATCGGAGGACATGTGGCTAAGAGAGGGGCATTCGTTGTTTGGTGGGCGCTGAGGGTGCAGGAGAGGAGGCAGAGAGGTAGAGATAGTGGGAATCTGTCCCCACATGGCCAGGAGAGAAGGCATAGCCCTGGCAGATAGCGGCTGGTCACACCTCTCAGCATTCCAGCCCTGGGCAACAGTCCCGGAGAGGGCAGCCTTCTGGCCTCCAGCCTCCCTCCCTCCCCTAAGCCCCAGGAATCAAGCCCAGTCTGTAGCTGGCTGGCCACGCCGTCCTTCCTGCCTTCTCTCTGTCTACTCTCTTCCTCATCACGTCATCCCCTCCTGCTCTCTCTTCTCCCAGTTACATAACTAGAGTCCCTGTGTGTTGCAATAGATGTGAGTAGATAGAGGCGGCGGGCATGGAGGGTCTGTGCAGACACTTCACAGGGGCCCAGCACACGGTGTCTCCCGGGCTGTAAATCAGGCCTGCTGGGGGGCGGGGGCTGTGCCCTCACCTCAGCTTTCCATACACAGTGTGGGTCTGTCTCTAGCTAGGGACACTGATTCAGAGCATGTGACCACACTGGCCACCCACGGTGATTGTTTGAGACATGGAAATGTTCCCCAAGCAATGCCGAGGGGATCTTTGGCAGGTGCATGAGACCTCATGCTGCTGCTGGGGCTGCTGGCTCTTTCTTTGCCTCTAGAAATGTCTAAGAAGGAAATAGATGCCCCAGGGGGAGAGAGAGAGAGAGAGAGATCTTAGCCTGGGGGAGGAGACTAGGCCCTGATGAGGGTCTCTCCTGCCTCCAGCCACGTCTGAAGTAGCCTGCACCATAGCCTCTGGGCTTTTCAGCTACGTGACCAAATTTATTTCCTTCTTTTGGCCTAAGCTAGTTTGAACTGGGTTTTCTTTCCTTTGCAACATAGTGTCCTGGCACAAGAATTATCTGCCTTAGTGTTGTCATGGGCCTAACATGTCTAATGCTTCCAAAGTCGTACCTACAGCTTAATATAATAGGGAGAATTTTCTGTCACTATTGAAAGTGAAGTCCCAGCTACTCCAGAAATACTGTGAGACTAGACTGTGATTCCCTGCAAAGGGAAAGAGCAGAAAAATAGCAGAACAATGTTAATACGTTCCCAGAATTTCAGGGGCTTGAGATGAGGGTGAGCTCTGGGGCAGCTATTAAGTCTTCTAAGAAGGTCAGACGTGGTGGCTCACGCCTGTAATCCTCACACTCTGGGAGGCTGGTGAATTACTTGAGCTCAGGAGTTGGAGACCAGCCTAAGTAAGAGCTAAACCCCCATCTCTACTAAAAATAGAAAAAACTAGCAAAGCATGGTGGCCGGCACCTATAGTCCCAGCTACTTAGCAAGATGAGGCAAGAGGATCACTTGAGCCCTAGAGTTTAAGGTTGCTGTGAGCTATGATGCCATGGTACTCTACCCAGGGTGACAAGAGTGAAAATGTCTCAAAAACAAAAACAAAAACATTTTTTTAAAAGAAGTATCCTGGGCCTTGGAATCCCCCAATTTAGGATTTAGGATGGTCCAACCAAGATATGTGAAAAAAGAGGAAAAACTGTTAAGACTCTAATTCACATTCATAATTTTGAGAGGTGATTGCATCTAAAACATAGGAGCAAAAAGTCATGAAAGTGAGACAATCTGGGGACAGAAACATGCTTGGGAATGAAAAAGCTGATCACTGAATTTTAATGCAACAGGGGCAGCAAACAGCAGAGTACACAGTGGAAAAAGAAAACTGAACCAGTGAGTTAGAATCCAGACTCAAGAAATTCTGTCAGGGAAATTCCAAGACAGATACACAACCATATAAGACTTATAAAGTTAGACTCAAGATAGCTCTCAGCTAGAGGAAGAATGATCAGTGGAAGAGATGTGATCATCAGAGAAATAGCAAAGAGCTCTCAGTCCCAGCAGCACAGTGGGCTGAGCTGATAAGAAGCCCCCTGCCCACTATACACATGAAGGAACACAGGAACACAAGACAAAATATAACAATTGTTTTTTTTTTGTTTGTTTTGCAGTTTTTGGCCGGGGCTGGGTTTGAACCCACCACCTCCGGCATATGGGGCCGGTGCCCTACTCCTTTGAGCCACAGGCACCGCCTGAAATATAACAATTCTTTTTCTCACTCTGCGCCCAGGCTAGAGTGCTATGGCATCATAGCTCACGGCAACTTCAAACTTTCGGGCTCAAGCGATCCTCCTGCCTCAGCCTCCCAAGTAGCTGGGACTACAAGTGTCCACCACAACACCCAGCTAGTTTTTCTGTTTTTAGGAGAGACGGGGTCTCTCTACTGCTCAGACTGGTCTTAAACTCCTGAGCTCAGGCGATCCACCCGCCTCAGCCTCCCAGAGTACCAGGAGTCTAAATATATGGCAGAATGTGAAAGAATAAAAGAAATTTAAATCCCTGAGCACCAGAAATAGAGCAACAAGTCAAGGGCAGAGGAGCACACCCAGGGCAGAAGCTGAAGCTGAGCCTAGGGCAGGGGTTAGGGGAGGGGCAAAACCTGCCTGACCTGGAGGACATGGCCTTGAGCTACTGAAGGTTGGGAACTGGAGCTAGGACCCCTGTATAAAGTTGGAACCCAGAAACGCTGCCCTCGACAGTGAAGGGAAACTAGAAAAATGCTCCAGGGTGGAGGTGAGGAGTAAAATAGAAATACCACTGGAAGGAAACAAGAAGGAAGATTGTCTTTTTCTGGAGTAGGTGGTAAAAAACTAAATAAAGCAACAACTGCCCAAACTTTCCATGAGAAACACACCAAGACTACATATATGTAAGGAAATGTAGTACACAAACTAGCCCAGAGTGGTGAAACTTACAGGCTTTCTGGTATTAAAAAACATAGTTCGGGTTCGGCGCCTGTGGCTCAAGCGGCTAAGGTGCCAGTCACATACACCTGAGCTGGCAGGTTTGAATCCAGCCCAGGCCACCAAACAACAATGACGGCTGCAACCAAAAAATAGCCGGGTGTTGTGGTGGGCACTTGTAGTCCCAGCTACTTGGGAGGTGGAGGCAGGAGAATCGCTTGAGCCCAGGAGTTTGAGGTTGCTGTGAGCTGTGATGCCACAGCACTCTACCCAGAGTGACAGCTTGAGGCTCTGTCTCAAACAAAACAAAACAAAAAACATGGTTCCGTGGTACTTATAACTCATTTTCATAGGAGAAAAAAACAAATAAACAAACCATCTCCACTGAAGATGGGTTCACAACTTTAAAAAGTACATGTATGTGGAAGAAATAATTCAGCGTGAAGAGAGTCAGCAGACACACCATACATGGAGACTCATGCACAAAAGAACAAATTGAAAAAAGACTGTGAAATAATTGTGTAAAAGAACAATTTGAAAGGACTCTAAGGGTATAGAGTGATAAAGATAAAAGGACTAGGAATTATAATAAAATAATTAGACTCTATAAGAAAAAAGGTAAGTTGGAAAAAAACATAATTTTAAATATATATCAAATCAGCACACCTGAAGACATAGCAATGGAAAACATAAAATAGAAGCAAAACAAAGCAGAAAGAAAAAAGGCTTTAACAAATAAATGAAGTCTCAGTGACCTATGGGACAATTTCAGGCAGTAAAATACCTATCAAAGGAGCTAAACAAGGAAGTGGGAGCTGCATTTTTTCCCAAGAAATAATAGTCCAAGATTTCCCAGAATTGATGAAAAATTTCTACTTACAGATCAAAGAATCTCAACAACCCCAAAGCAGGATAATCACAAAGAAATCATAATTAAATGGTTGAAAACAGGTAATAAAGAGAAACCTTAAAAGCGGCTATATTAAAATTTTTAAAAGGCACATTACATATGGGGATTGCAAAGATAAGAGTTAATGCTGATGGTTGTCAGAAAAAATGCACTCAAAAGAACACGAAACATCTTATAAGTGCTAAAAGTAAAAAAGGGTTACCTTTGTTGCATATAGAATTACAGGCTGACTTTTTTTTTTTCCTTTCAGCATTGTATGAGAATTTGTCACTAGCAGACCTTCACCTCAATACATGGTTTTTGTTTTTTTTTTTGCAGTTTTTGGCTGAGGCTGGGCTTGAACCCACCACCTCCAGCATATGGGCCCCGTACCCTACTCCTTTGAGCCACAGGTGCCGCCCTTTTATTTTTTGTTTTTGTTTTTTGTCACCTCAATACCTGGTAAAGGAAGGTCTTTAGGCTGAAGGAATGGAATACCAAACGGAAATTCAGACAAACACGAGACAAGAGAGGCGGAAATGGCAAACAGGTAGATAAATGCAAGCCCTTTCTTTTTTTGTTTTCAAAAACTTCTTTAAAAGAAATTAGATTATGGGCGGCGCCTGTGGCTCAGACAGTAAGGCACCGGCCCCATATACCGAGGGTGGTGGGTTCAAACCCGGCCCCGGCTGAACTGCAACCAAAAAATAGCCAGGCGTTGTGGTGGGCGCCTGTAGTCGCAGCTACTCGGGAGGCTGAGGCAAGAGAATCGCCTAAGCCCAGGAGTTGGAGGTTGCTGTGAGCTGTGTGAGGCCACGGCACTCTACCAAGGGCCATAAAGTGAGACCCTGTCTCTACAAAAAAAAAAAAAAGAAATTAGATTATTTAAAGCAAAATAGTCAAAATGAATTTGGGGGTTTATAACATACATAGAAATGAAGTATACGATGAAAACTGTCAAATTTTCATTATAAGGACAGGAGGAGGTAAAAGGAAGAACTACAGTCTAAGTTCTCATTTATGAAGTTGTATGATCCTAGTTGGAGGCAGACCACGATAAATTAAAGATGTACAAAGCAAACTCCATAGCATGACTAAAAAAGTCAAAAGAAAAATTGTAGCTACTTAGGCAACAGAGAGGTGGAATAATATTTTTTAAAAAGTTAATCTAAAAGAAGGATAAAAGAATGATGAAGACTGAACAAAAATAAAATAAACAAGAAGATAGTGGACATAAATTCAACCATATCAATAATTACTTTAAATGTAAATGGTCTAAACACTAAAAGGCAGAGATTATCAGGCTTGGATAGAGTAAGATGAAATTATATGTTGTTTAAGTAACACTTTTTTTTCTTATTAGGCAGAGTCTCACTATGTTGCCCTGGGTAGAGTGCAGTGGTGTCACAGCTCACAGCAACTTCAAACTCTTGGGCTTAAGTGATTCTCTTGCCTCAGCCTCCCAAGTAGCTGGGACTACAGGTGCCTGCCACAATACCCGGCTAGAGTAACACTTTAAATATAAAAACATAAATTAAATTAGAAAATAGAAAAATAAATATTATATAAACACCTAGTTACAAGAAACCCAAAGTAGCTATGTTAATATGATACAATGTAGGCACAAAAGCAGAATTTTTTTTTTTTTTTTTTTTTGCAGTTTTTGGCCTGGGCCAAGTTTGAACCCACCACCTCCAGTATATGGGGCCGGCACCCTACTCCTTTGAGCCACAGGCACCGCCCTAGGGCAGAGTATTATTGGAGATAATGATAAAAAGATCAATTCATCAAGAAGACATAAAAATGTCAAATCGTATGCACTTAACAGAATTTCAAAATGTATAAAGCAAAAAAAATAACTAAAAACAGAAATAGTTAAAATTAAAAGGGGAGAGGGAGGGGAGGGAGGGGGGAGGATGGGCGGAGGGAGGGTGATTGGTGCATCTTACAAGGGTACATGTGAAACTTACTAAGTGTAGAATATAAATGTCTTAACACAATAACTAAGAAAATGCCAGGAAGGCTCTGTTAACCAGTGTGATAAAAATATGTCAAATGGTCTATAAAACCAGTGCATGGTACCCCATGATTGCATTAATGTACACGGCTATGATTTAATAATAAAAAAATTTTAAAAATAAAGCAAATCTAACACATAAAAAATAATAATAAAATTAAATTAAATTAAAACTGCAGCTGCATATTTATTATGCATTAATATGCATAATAAAACTGCATATTATTCTTTGATAATTGATAAAAAGAAGTAGACAGAGTATCAGTAAGAATATAGAAGATTTGAATAATATTATCAACCTTGACAGAACTGACATTTACAGATCCCTATAACTAATGATGGCAGAATACATATTTTTTTCAAGTGCACATGAATCATTTATTAACATAGATATAAACAAGTCTCAATAAATTTAAAATGTTTGAAATCATAGAGTATGTTTGTTGACCACAGAATTAATAACACTAAGATATCTATATTAAATCCTCAAATATTTAGAAATTAAACAATAAACTTTTAAATAACGTATGATACAAGAAGAAACCACTTAGAAAATAGCTTGAATTGAATAAATGGAAATGTAACACACTAAATTATTAGTACACTGTTAAAGTAGAGTTGAGTGGCGCCTGTGGTTCAGCGGGTGGGGCGCCGGCCCCATATGCCAAGGGTGGTGGGTTCAGGCCCAGCCCCGGCCAAACTGCAACAAAAAAATAGCCGGGCGTTGTGGCGGGCGCCTGTGGTCCCAGCTGCTCAGGAGGCTGAGGCAGGAGAATCGCCTAAGCCCAAGAGTTGGAGGTTGCTGTGAGCTGTGTGATGCCATGGAACTCTACTGAGGGCGATAAGGTGAGACTCTGTCTCTACAAAAAAAAAAAAAAACAGTGCTTAAAGGAAAGCTTAGAGTTAATGCATATATAAAGAAGAAAAACCTAAAGTCAATAATCAAAGCTTTCATTTTTAAGAAGCTGGGGGGGAAAGGCAAATTAAACCCAAAGGGAAGGATGCCTGTGACTCAAAGGAGTGGGGCACTGGGCCCATACACCAGAGGTGACAGGTTCAAACCCGGCCCTGGCAAAAAGAACATGCAAAAAAAAAAAAAAAAAGAAGAAAAGAAAGTAAAAGGAAGGAAATAATATGATTAAGAGTGGAAATCAATGAAATCGAAAGTGGAAAAATAAGAGAAAATCAATGAAATAAAAATCTACTTTTTCGAAAAGACCAATAAAATTGCGAAATTCTGATTAAAATGATAACAAGAAGAATAAAATGATCAACATCAGATATGAAACGGGATTCGTCACTGAAGATACCACAGACATTAACAGAATGATAAGGAAATATTATTAACCAATATGCCAATAAATTGATAATGTAGATGAACTACACACGCTGCTTGGAAATTTAAAATATCAAAACTGACCCAAAGGGTTGCCTGGCTAGATGCATCTGGTGTTTGCCTCTTCTGCAGACAGGAACCAAAATAGTGAGTAAATGATCAATCACATTTTGAATATATCATCTAAAAGAGAACTCTGGCATTCAACAGAAGAATGACGGAAACCACCAAAAACAAGGAAGGGGAAGGAAATGAGGCGGCCTACTTGGCAGGATCAGTCTAGAATGGCTACCTGGTGGAGGAACAGGGTATGTGACACGCGCCTTGCAGACCTCATTCCTGCCATGGACTCCTATAGTGCTAGCAATGGGAGAGGCCCTCAATCCTCATGGGCCCTAAGACTGACATAGGTGATCTGCCTGGGAGATCATATGAAGGCATCGCTCCAGAGAGTTCACACTGGGACCTCCAAACCCCTGTGCTGTGGGCAGCTACAGCATAGTGTCATTTTGAGAGCACATACCCCACCCCCACTGGACTGTGTCCTGCCCTGCCATCAGGGCCAAGGCGGGAGCCACAGGCATTGATCCCAACACCCCCAGCAGAGAGTGGCCACACGTTTGCATGTGCCCTGAAGACAAATTCCACTGCTTGTAACTCCAGATGCTTCAGGCTTCTGCAAGGCTGAGGCATGAGGGAAACGTATGCCCCTCGGTGTTGCCTGAGGCTACTCTCAGGGAAAGCAACCCTACCTTCCCCATTAGCAGGGCTGCCACACACTTGCTGACACCCCCACTTGAGATTTCTGCCAGCAGCCTAGGACTCATCCCACCTCCAACTACCACAGCCAGTGCCTACAGGTACCAGCAGGGGCCTGAGGACAGATCTGCCTGGCCTGGCTCCAACCCCTCCCAGTGCAGAATACACTGTGCCTAGGTTTAGGGATCACCCATTCACCTCCAGTGGCTCCTGAGCACTTCTCTCTGGGTCTGAGGTTGGACCCACTCAACCTGCCACTACCACCACAACTGGCACCCACCTACACATGCCACTTGCTGTTAGGGGAGTCAGCCCAACCCAATCTGTTCTAGCCACGGCCAACACCAATGTGAACCATTTGAGTCCCAGAGGATAGTACCACCACTGCTACTGCCATAACCCTCCCACCCACCTGACCCGCCACAACCATTCCTGGCACCCAAGCAAGCCACTTAGTGGCCCAAGAATTCTCCTGCCTGTCTAAATCTTCTAAGGCTTGTCCCAGTGTGTGCTTCTCTGGGATAGGCATGTTCAAGGATAGGCATGTTCAGCCTACCTCTAACACCACTGGGGCTAGAAGACTGGCCCACCTGGTGCCGCAGACCCCAGCAAATTTTCATCACAGCCTTCACTAACATCTGCACCCTAACCCACAGAGGAAACCACAGACACCACTAAGGCTGTTTACACCTGGAGAAATCCTACAGAAAACCACACTGCTGCATGCACCAAGAATCAAAACCAAAGAGCCCTACTCAACCAGCATCACAGATGCAACTTCAGGAAAAAATCCTTCTCTACAAAAGCAAATTAAAAAAAATTGGAAGAAGCAATTGTTATACCACATGTGCAGAAATCAACAGAAAGACACAGGAAACATGAAAAACCAAGGAAATATGACACTTCCAAAAGGAACATAATAATTCTCCAGCCACAGAATCCTTATTGAAAAAAAGTTTATGAAATCCTAGGAAAAAATTCACAAAATTGATATTTAAAAATCAAAATATTAATATTAAAGAAACTCAGTGAGTTATTTAAAAAATCTGAAAAAATAATACAAAGAATTAGGAAAACAATTTAGAATATAAATGAGAAATTTACCAAAGAGGTAGATATCACAAAAAAGAACCAAACAGAAATTCTGGAACTGAAGAATTCATTAAATGAAATAAAAATACATTTAAAAGCTTTTGACAACATGCTAGATCATTCAGATAAAAGAATTTCAGAACCTAAAGACAACTCAGTCAGACACCAATAAAAGAAGAAAGAAAGAAAGAAAATTGAAAAAGAATGGGGTAAGCTTACTTGACATAGGGATACTATAAAACAACCAAATATTTCAATTTTGGGTGTTCCAAAAGATGAAGAGAAAATTAAAAAAAAAAAAACAGAAAACCTAATTTAATGAACTAATAGATGAAATCTCAAGTCTAGCAAGAGATTTAAGCACCCAAATACAGAGATGCAAAGATCTTCAAATAGATACAATTCAAAAAGTTCTTTTCCACGGCACAGTATACTCAAACTGTCAAAAGTCAAAGACAAAAAGAAAACTCTAAAAAACAGAAAGAGAAAAATGTCTAGATACCTGTAAAGGAATCTCCATCAGACTAGCAGCAGATTTCTCTGCAGAAAACTTAAAGGCCAGGAGATAATGGAGTAACATATTCAAAGTATTGCAGGAAAAGGATGCTAGATAAACATACTATAGTTAGCAAAATTATCCTTCATGAATGAAGGATAAAGAAAGTCTTCTTAGATAAGCAAAACCTGAGGGCTAAGGGAATTCATCACCACTAGACTGACCCTCAAGAAATGGTAAGGGAGTTCTACACCCAGATGCAAAAAGTAACTACCATCATAAAAACACACAACAATATAAAAATCACTGTTAGAGCAAACAAACAGACAAGGAGAGAAAAACCTCAGATGTTAGCACTACAGATTACCACAATGATAAGCAGTAAGA
The DNA here is from genome assembly GCF_027406575.1 of Nycticebus coucang. Classification (NCBI taxonomy): domain Eukaryota; kingdom Metazoa; phylum Chordata; class Mammalia; order Primates; family Lorisidae; genus Nycticebus; species Nycticebus coucang. The sequence continues at coordinate 128,568,608 of NC_069789.1, read as the reverse complement.
GTGAAACAAAGGAATAGAACCTATATAAAACAATCAGAAATCAAGTACTAAAATGATAGGAATGGCCTGGTGTGGTGGCTCATGCCTATAATCCTAGCATGCTGGGAGGCCAAGATGGGTGGATTGCCTGAGCTCACAAGTTTGAGACCAGTCTGAGCCAGAGCAAGACCTCTTCCCTAAAAATAGCCAGGCGTGGGCAGCACCTGTGGCTCAAAGGAGTTGGGCGCCAGCCCCATATACCGGAGGTGGTGGGTTCAAATCTGGCCCTGGCCAAAAACTGCCCAAAAAAATAGCCAGGCGTTGTAAAAAAAAAATAGCCAGGTGTTGTAAACTGTGATGCCACAGCACTCTACAAAGGGTGACAAAGTAAGACTCTGTCTCAAAAAAAAGAAAAGGAAAAAGAAAAGAAAAGAAATGATAGGAATAAGTCCTCATATATGAATAATAACCTGGAAGGTAAACAGATTAAATTTCCCACTAAAAAGATATAGAATGGATAAATGGATTTTTAACAATGACCTAACTCAGATGGCACCCATAGCTCAGTGGATAGGTTGCCAACCACATACACCAAGGCTGATGGATTCAAATCTGGCCTCAGCCTGCTAAACAACAATGACAACTACAATAATAATGACAACAACAACAAAATAGCCAGGGGTGTGGTGGCTGCCTGTAGTCCCAGCTACTTGGGAGGCTGAGGCAAGAGAATCACTTGAGCCTAAGAGTTTGAGGTTGCAGTGAGTGGTGACGCCACAGCACTCCACTGAGAGCAATGAAGTGAGATTCTGTTTCCAAAAAAAAAAAAGAAGATCCAACTCTATACTGCCTCCAAGAAAATCATCTCACCTTAAAGACACATAGACTGAAAATAAAGGGATGGGAAAAGATTTTTCATGTAAATAGAAACTGAAAGTGATCAGGAATAGCTATTCACACTCACATCAGATAAAACAGCCTTTAAGCAGAAAAATAGAAAAAGGGGGCAAAGGAAGTCATTACATAATGAAAAAGGAATTGATTCAACAAGAAGATGGAACAATTCTAAACATATACTCACCTAACAGTAGAGCATCCAGATATATTTAACAAATATTATTAGATCTAAAGGGAAAGATAGATGCTAGTACAATTAAATATTTGGGGACTTCAACACCCCACTCTCAGCATTAGACAGATCATCTAGGCAGAAAATTAACATAGAAACATTCAGTTTAAACTGCACTTTAGACCAAATGAACCTAACGGACATTTACAAATATTTTATTCAACAGCTACAAAATAGTCATTCTTCTTAACACACAAAACATTCTCCAGAATGGACCACATGTTATATGGTGTTATATGGTATACAAAGATTTCAAATAAACAATCTAATTACGCGCCTCAAGCAACTAGAAAAGGACAAATCAAACCCAAAATTAGTAGAAGGAAAAAGATCATAGTAGAACTTCGTGAAATAAAGGGGGAAGGGGGAATAAATGAAGTGAAAATTTTATTTTTTGAAAAGATAAACAGATTGATAAACCACTTGCTAGAAAAATCATGAAAAAAAGAGAAATGAAGAAAATTTTAAAAATCAGAAATGTAAAAGGAAATGTTCCAACAAATACCACATTAGTATATAAAACAAATTTCAACAAATTTTTAAAAATAAAAATCGTATCAGGTATATTGTCAGACCACATGGAATAAAACTAGAAACTAATAAAAGAGGAACTTCAGAAACTATACAAATACATAGAAATTAAACAGGATGCTCTTGAATAACCATTGAGCCAAGGAAGAAATTAAGAAAGAAATTTAGAAATTTTCTTAAAACAAAGACTCAAAGACAACATAATAAAACCTATGGGATACAGAAAAAGGGGTGCTAAGAGGGAAGTTTATAGCAAAATGGTACAAAGATTTCAAATAAAAATCTAATTAGGCGCCTCAAGCAACTAGAAAAGGACAAATCAAACCCAAAATTAGTAGAAGGAAAAAGATCATAGCAGAACTTCATGAAATAAAGACTAAAAAGGGGGAGGGGGGAATAAATGAAGTGAAAATTTTATTTTTTGAAAAGATAAACAGATTGATAAACCACTTGCTAGAAAAATCATGAAAAAAAGAGAAAAGAAGAATATTTTAAAAATCAGAAATCTAAAAGGAAATGTTCCAACAAATACCACAGAAATATGATAGATTATCAGAGACTTTTACAAATGACTATACGCTAACAAACTACAGTCTAGAGGAAATGTATAAATTCCTGGACACCTTAAACCTAGCAAGATTGAATAAGGAAGAAAAAATAAACCTAAAGAGACCAATAATGAGTAATGAGATTGAATTAGTTATAAAACATTTCCCAACAAAGAAAAGTCTAGGACCAGATGGCTTCATGGCTGAATTCTACCACACTTTCAAAGAAAAACTAATACTAATTCTCCCCAAACTATTTTTATTTATTTATTTGTTTGTTTGTTTGTGACAGAGTCTCACTATGTCGCCCTCAGTAGAGTGCTGTAGCGTCACAGCTCACAGCAACTTCAAACTCTTGGATTTAAGTGATTTTCTTGCCTCAGCCTCCCAAGTAGCTGGGACTACAGGTGCCCGCCACAACACCCAGCTATATTTTGGTTGCAGTTGTCATTGTTTTTCAGCAGGCCCAGGTCTGGCTCAAACCCGTGAGCCTCGGTGTATGTGGCCGGTGCCCTGCCCACTGAGCTATGGGCTCCGCCTCCCCAAACTATTTAAAGGGGAGAGAATTCTCCCTAACTCCAATGGGGTTTATTTCAGGAATGCAAGGTTGGCTTAACATTTCAGAATCAATCATGTAATTTATTATATGAACAGAATCAAGGAGAAAAATCCATGTGATCAAGTAAATAGATGCAAAAAGAAGAATGTGACAAAATCCATCATTCATTCATGCAAAAAACAAATTGCTCAACACACAAGGACTAGGAAGGAACTTTTTTTTTTTTTTTATTGTTGGGGATTCATTGAGGGTACAATAAGCCAGGTTACACTGATAGGAAGGAACTTATAAAACCCAGCAAAGGGCATTTGTGAAAAAAATCTATAGCTAAAATCATATTTAATCAGGAAAGAGTTAACATTTTCATCCCAAAGTCAGGAATAATGAAACAAGACTTTTTTTCACCACTTCTATTCAACATTGTAATGTATATTCTAGCTAATGCAATAAGGAAAGAAAATGAAATTTTAAAAATACACAAAGTATATAGAATGAGGTATATTTTTCTTTCCTCAAAGAAAGCTCATTAGAAATAATAAATGAATTCAGTAAAGTCTCAGGATACAAGCTCAGTACACAAAAACCAGCTTTTTCTCAGCATACTCACAACAAACAATTAAAAATAAAATTAGAAATCATTTCAATAGTATCTAAAACCATGAAATTATCAGGCTAAAACTTCAAAAACATGCAGGATCTTTCACTTAAAACCATTAAGTGATAAATTAGGGAGCATCTAAATATGTAAACATAGATTCTAAACTATAGATCAGAGGAGAGTTCTAGAAATAGACCCACACTTGTGTGATTACTTGATTTTTGACACAGTTGCCATGGCAATTTGATCAGGAAAATGATGGTATTTACAACAAATGGTGTCAGACAATTGGACATCCATATGGGAAAAAATGAACCTAAACCCTATGTCTCACCTCACACAAAAATTAACTTGAAATGGATTAGCAGACCTAGATGTAATATTCAAAATCATAAAATTTCGGTAAGTAAAACAGGAGAAAATCTTTGTGAACTTAGAGTAAGGCAAAGATATCTTAGACAAGACACTTAAGCACTAATCATAAAAGAAAAACTTGACAAATACTCTTTGCTTTATAAAAGTGAAAAAAACTCTACTCTTGGAAAGACTTTTTTTTTTTTTGAGACAGAGTCTCACTTTGTTGCCCTTGGTAGAGTGGTGTGGCATCACAGCTCACAGCAACCTTCAGCTTTTGCGCTTAGGCAATTCTCTTGCCTCAGGCTCTTGAGTAGCTGGGACTACAGGAGTCTACCACAACACCCAGCTATTTTTTTGTTGCAGTTTGGTCGGGGCTGGGTTTGAACTCACCACCCTCGGTATATGGGGCCAGCACCCTACTCACTGAGCCACAGGCACTGCCCGGAAAAACATTGTTTTAAAAAAAAATTAAAAGTCAAGTCACAAAGTGGAGAAAATATTCTCAGTGTACATATCTTATAAAAGACTTGCATAATCCTTACTAAAGACTCAATAATAAGACAAATGGCTCAATTTTCAAATAAGCAAAAGATGTGAACAGACATTTCACACTCTAAGAAGGGCATAAACAAATACTAGACATTATTAGTCATTAGGAAAATATAACTTAAAACCACAAGAAGATTCCACTAAACAACCCACTAAAATGGGCTGAAATTTATAATAGCGCGTTTTGGTGGAATGCCTAAAACTCTCATCCATTGCTGAGAGAAGTATAAAAGGGCTCAACTACTTTGCAAACAAACTTAGCAGTTTTTATAATATTAAGCGTACCCTCATTATGTGACCTAGAGATTCCATGCCTAGAAATTTACCCAAGGGAAAGCAAAACATACAGCCACATGGAGACTGTACACAAATGCTCAATAGTAGCTTTATTCCTAATGGCCCCAAACCGGAAACAACCCCAAAAGCAGAGAGGTGGGAAAGTTAAGTTGCGGTATGTCCATGTAACAGAATACTATTCAGCAATGAAGAGGATGAAGTGCCTGTACCTTGCTGGCATAGACAAATCTCGAAAGCATTACACTGGGGAAAGGAAGCCAGGTCTGAGAGAATCTGTGCTGAATTATTCCATGGGGGAGAAAGGTAAATTGTGACACAAAGCATATTGGGGATGGACCCAGGCAGTGAAGGCAAACTCTTTGAGAAGGGACAAGAGGGAACATCTTTTTCTTTTTTTTTTTAATTTCACATTATTATGAGGGTACAAACAATTAGATTACAGTGTTTACATTTGTTAGTGAGGTCACTGTTGTACCTCTTCTGCAACAGCTGTGCCATGTACCCTTATGATGTCCATTGGGGGGAGCACGGCGAGCCCCTTCCCTCTTTTCCTCTGCACCCTCCTTTCTCCCCCTCCCCTCAACTTGAATTAAAATTGAGTTTTTCTCTTGTGTGCAGGTGTATTCGTTCATCTCCTGGCTTCATGTTAGTATTGAATACATTGGATGCTTGCTTTTCTATTCTTGTGATATTTTATTAAAGACAATGTTCTCCAACTCTATCCAGGTTAATATAAAAAGTTTCCATCTTTTTATGGCTGAATAGTATATTCGGTATATTCGTACACTGCACTTTACTAATTCATTCATGGGTTGACGGGCACCTGGGTTGATTCCACATCTTGGCAATTGTGAACTGAGCTACGATAAATAATCGAGTGCAAATGTCCTTATGATTTTTTTTTCTTCTGGGTAGACACCCAGTAATGGGGTTGTGGGATCAAATAAAATGTCTATTTTGAGTTCTTTGGGGATTCTCCATTCTACTTTCCCAAGAGTCTGTATTAGTTTGCAATCCCACCAACAGAGCAAAAGTGTAAGAGTGAACATTCTCCAGGGGCGAGGTATGTATGGATGTGGAAATGCCCTACACCTGCTTCGGATGGGAGGTGGTTACATGGTTGCAAACATTTATCAAAATGCATGAGACGCTACACTTAAAACAGATGCATTTTACTGTGTACACATTATACCTTGATCAATTTGAATTAAAAAGGAAAAAAGATACAAAATAATTTTATGCCATTGGGGGTAGAGAAGGTATTTTTGCATAAGATATAAAACCTGTAAACCACAAAGTAGAGGGGGCTTGTACTGCATAAAAATTCAAAACTTCAACATGACCAGGTCATATACATGGGGGTGGGGAGAGACAGCTACAAAGAAGATACACACTGCTCAGAAAGAGGGGTGCTTAGCAGAACCCCGAGAAGGGGCGGCCACTATAGCCTCCCAGAAAGGTGCAGTGTTGGAAGAAACGGACAGGTGAAAACTGCCTGCGGATAAGGAGTTTCCCGGACTCTAGAGGCCCAATCCCCAGCTCTCTAACAAAAGCCAGGCAGGTCTTTTGAACGTGCGGGCTACTGCCCGCGCCACCCCCGTGGCAATGAGCTAGGAAGCCGCTCACCAGCGTTGCGAGCCCGCAGCACCTGAACATTACAGAATGCAAGATGAGCCAGCCCACCAGCCTCCAGCGCGCAGCCTCGCCTGCGTTTTTCTTCCCTGCTACCACCCCACTTACTTTGGCTCCACACACTTGCTTTGAGGTTTGGCACTTCCACATTTTAAATATAAACTCAGATCCTTAAGACTCCAACATCAAAACTTATAAAAAAGAAAAAGAAAAAAGAAAGAACACTGACTCCTTAATTCTCCACCCACCCTTTGTCTCCCATAAAAGGAAAGGTGTATGAGGAGCGTGCAGGCTGTAACTGTTTCCTAAAAGAGAAAAGAGGGGTCTACTTTCTGCTTCCCAGGCAGTCAGACCCCAAACCAGTTTGGGGATGGAGCTCAGCTGTGATTTGAAACGCGTCACTGAGTCCGATCACCCCCTTGGTTGTGGGACGGTGGAAGATAGGTCTGCAGGTTGCCTCTGAAGGTGTCCCTACCTGCGTCTGCCTTGGCCTGTCTTCTGTGACTGAGCTGGAGAGGATCAGCAATGCTGTGGCAAGTCCCCTTCTGTACTTAACAGACTGCTGAGAACTGGGCGCCACTTCCCTCCCTACCCACCAGGGCCAAGGTGCTCCCCTGCCCTTCACTGGACTCCTGTGGATGAGGCTGGCCCATATGGACCACAAGAATAGCACCTTCACCACTGGCTTCTTTTTTTGTTTGTTTTGTTTTTTTGTTTTTGGAGACAGAATCTCACTTCGTCACACTGGGAAGAGTGCTATGGCATCACAGCTCACAGCAACCTTGGATTCCTGGGCACAAGTGATCCTCTTGCCTCAGCCTCCCGAGTAGCTGGGACTATAGATGGGCACCCACCACAATGCCCACCTAGATTTTCTCTCTCTCTCTCTTTTATTTTTTTGAGATAGAGTCTCATTATGTCACCCTGGGTAGAGTGCCATGGCATCGCAGTTCACAGCAACCTCAAACTCTCGGGCTTAAGCAATTCTCCTGCCTCAGCCTCCCAAGTAACTGGGACTACAGTCGCCTGCCACAGTGCCCAGCTATTTTTTTGTTGTAGTTGTCATTGTTGTTTAGCAGGCCTGAGCCAGTTTTGAACCCACTAGCCCCAGTGCATGTGGCCGGCGCCCTAACCACTGAGCTACGGGTGCCGAACCCCAGCTAGATTTTCTATTTTTAGTAGAGACAGGGTCTCACTTTTGCAGGCAGGTCTCGAACTCCTGAGCTCAAGCGATCCACCTGCCTTGGCCTCTCCAAGTGCTGGGATTACAGGTGTGAGCCACCTCACCTGCTGACCTCTAACTTTTAGTTGGGTCTGGCCTCTAGGAATCTCTGGCCCAAGATGGGGAGGAGGAAGGAGAGAGAGGGATAGCATCTATTCCTTCTGGGGCCACCCTCACTGAGGGTCACAGCCCAGAAGGGCTTCCTGTGGCTTTTGTTTTCTTTCACACTCACAAGGAGACTTCTGTGACAAAATTCTAAAAGTCATATAAACCTGCATTGCCATTTTCTCAGCAACCTCTGCCTCCCTCTCTGCCCCCTACTCATTCATGGCACCTACCCATGCAGCATCCTGGGAGGAGTTGGACACAGTCCCTGCTTCAGAAGTGGAGGGGCTATGTCTGCTAGAGGAGGCCGGGGTCACAGCTGTGAGGACCGGCAGGTGAGGAGGGTTTCTGAGCACCTGACCACCTACCTGAAAGGCGGCCTCACGGGCTTTCTCTATCGCAAAGTAAAGACTGACCGAGAAAAGTGAATGACAACTGCTTGGCATTCCTGAGTATTATCAGTCACTACATTTACCCAGCACTTGCCTGAGATGAGACCCTGCCTTGAGGTCTGCCCTCCTCCCTTGCAGTTGTGCAAGTTGGAACAAGGCCACTTTGCTGCCCTCTAGAAGTCCACAGTCTGGCAGGGGGTGTCAGGAGGAGGGCAGTCAGCACTGCTGAAGGATTTCTCGTGAGGAGGTGTCCACTTGGGAAGAGTAAGGAAGCCCTTGGAGGAGGTGGGATTCCACCAACGCTCTTCTCGTCTGAGGCAGGAACTCATTTAGTCAAGTCAAGTCCACTAATGCATTTACAAAACAAAGAGGTTTAAAAAGATCCAGTACATTATTGCGGGACTCCACGGTCATCCGAGGTCTAGACAGTCGCTGACCAGGTGTTCTAGCTGCCGGGAAGTCGCCACTTGAGTGCCCCACAACAGACGTTTCTGCTGTCCTGGGGGTGGGGTAGGGCCTGGGGACAGCTCCACCCAAGGGACCTGTCAGTAGTCCCCGAGGGGTTGATCCAGGCTGCTTTGTGGGAGAGCCCTCCTGGCTCTTCCCTCCTATTAAAGACAGCAAAACCCTTAGTCACAAACCAACCTACCAAAAAGTGCTCTCTAAATATCTGCTGCCTGATTCTGCAATCCCATTACTAGGCATCTACCCAGAAGAAAAAAGAATTGTTTTATCCTAAGGACATTTGCACCAGATTGTTTATCACAGCGCAGTTTACCATCTCCAAGTTGCAGAAATAACCCAAGTGCCCATCAACTCAGGGATGGATTAATAAACTGTGGTATATGTATACCATGGAATACTATTCAGCCATAAAAAGATGGAGCTTTAGATCTTTTTTATTAATCTGGATGGAGTTGAAACACATTCTTCTCAGTAAAGTATCACAAGAAAATAAAAGCAAGTATCCAGTGTACTCAATATTAATATGAAGCCAGTAGATGATCTAATACACACCCACACAAGAGAAAAACTCAATTCAATTTGGGAGGATGGGGAAGGAGGGAAGGAGAGGAGAGAAGGGGAGGGTGACTGCTGTGCTCCCACCTAATGGGTACAGTTTAAGGGTATATGGCTCTCCTCCTGGGTGGGGGGACAGGGACTTTACCTAACACCTGCAAGCATTGTAATCTAATGGTTTGTACCCTCATATTAATCTGAAATATTAAAAAAAGGGAAAAAAGAACTATCTGGTATCATGGACACTTCCTTGACCTAGGGGAGGTGTCCAGTTGAGATGGGGGGGTGGGGATCTTTGCCGAGAGGAGGTGACACAACTGGGCCCTGAGGTGGCATAGAATTTGGAGAGCTCTGGCGGCACCTGTGGCTCAGTTGGTAGGGCGCCGGCCCCATATACCGAGGGTGACGGGTTCAAGCCCAGCCCCGGCCAAACTGCAACCAAAAAATAGCCGGGCATTGTGGCGGGCGCCTGTAGTCCCAGCTACTTGGGAGGCTGAGGCAAGAGAATCGCTTAAGCCCAGGAGTTGGAGGTTGCTGTGAGCTGTGTGAGGCCACGGTACTCTACCGAGGGCCATAAAGTGAGACTCTGTCTCTACAAAAAAAAAAAAAAAGAATTTGGAGAGCTGGTGGGAATGGTAATAAAAATAAAGGTAATGCACAGCAGCCGTTAGCTGCATCCTAGGCGCTGTGCTAAGGGCTTCCCAGGACTCCTCTCATTCAGTCCCTGCCTGAGCCCTGTGGGGTAGGTGTTGACATCCCCTCCTTACAGGTGTCGAAAAAGGTATGTGCTCTTTACCTGGGTGCCAGACCAAGTTGAGAGAGGGGGCCCGTCAGAGGACATGGGTGACAGCCAGGGATGGGGGTGCAGGAGGCCAGGCAGGCGGGAGCAGGGGCCTGGGGAGTCCTGGGCCAGGCTGAGAGGTCAGGGCTGCAGGGAAGGCAGAGGGGTGGGGAGTGCCCAGGGGCTTTAAGCGGAAGCAGCCCTCCCACCAGCCCCTTCATTCACATAAAGCTGAGTTTGTTTCCATTTATCTGCTTGACTTTTCAGCCAAGACGCTGTTAGGAAAACATATTGCTCTAATTTAATCCACATGTGCACAAAGAAACCTTCAAGTTCTCAGTGCCAGACCCAGAGTCTCAGGCCTGTGGATGTGGCAGGGAGGGGCTCTGGCCTTGGGGCTGGTCCTCACCCACTTTCAGGGCCCTGCCCTAAAGCAAGGATCCACCACACCTGTGCCCCAGGCAGGCAGGTGGGGCTGTTGGCAGAAAAGTGGACGCACAAGGTGGCTTCCACCGCCTGTTCCCTGCACCTGCCCACAGCAGAGGGCTGTGACAAGGAGGCAGGGGTGGGGTGTGGGCTGGGATGGGCTTGGGCCAGAGGCTGGTGACTCCTAATCAACTCCTTCTCCACCATTCCTTAGAATCAAGGTCTTAAACTCCAGGCCAGCAGTGATGATATGAGACAGTTTATCCAGTCATGTGGGGAGGTGCTGTCTGCCAGGTGGGAGACAGGGATGACCCAGCTCAGGGCCCTGAGATGGTACACAAGACCACACCTGATCTCTCCTGAATGCCTGGCCACCCCAGAGGTGCAGTTTGGGGAGCTTGTCTGACAGCCACCCCTCACTGGCAGATAGTCCCCAAGGAATGAAACCAGTGTGTTTCTTTCCAAATTCTCATCAAAATTTGCTCCCATCACATAGCTTATTTTGAATCTAATTATGTGATTTAGAGAGAAAAACCAGAAGGACCCTTCACACACAGATGTTTGTTCTTGACGAGGACTGGGGACACAGCAATAGCCCTGAATGGAAATGTCTGACTTTGATTCAAGGCCTGGGACCCTTTTGGTGTCTTAACGAGGGAAGATCCTGGAGATCTAGTCCATGCAGCAGTGATGGTCCTCCTGCTCTCAGAGGCACTCTCTCTCTATTCCAGAACTCACCATCCTCTTGGACTGGGCAAAGGCGAGTTAAAACTCCTGGTGAATGAAGAAATTGATGTCTGAGGAAGCATGGAAGTGCTCACACAGCAGCTTCTGTCTGGGACCCTCAGGGACACCTTTCTCCCTCGTGGCTTCCAGGAGTTAAGTCCATGGTCTCCTCCGGAAGGAGAGGGAGCTGCTCTCCTGGGGTGGCCTCTCAAAGGATATTGCTGGAAAGGAGGGATTTTAGGCAGACTGTAAAATTTTTGAAATGCACTAAAATGTCTTCCTTCCTTCCTTCCTTCCTTCCTTCCTTCCTTCCTTCCTTCCTTCCTCCCTTCCTTCCTTTTTGAGATAGTCTCACCCTGTTGCCCTAGGTTGAATGTCATGGCACCATCATAGCTCACAGCAGCCTCAAACTCTTGGGCTCAAGCGATCCTCTTGCCTCAGCCTCCTGGGTAGCTGGAACAACAGGCGGCAGCCACAGCACCAGCTGGTTTTTCTATTTTTAGTAGAGACAGAGTCTTGCTCTTGCTCAGGCTGGTCTCCAACTCCTGAGCTTAAGTGATCCACCCGCCTTGGCCTCCCAGAGTGCTGGGATTACAGATGTGAGCCACCACGCCTGGCCCACGAAAATGTATTTCTATCAGAAATGGCAAAGAAAATGAAAATGGTACCTGAGAATGTCAGGGTGGGATAAATTTGCACTTGCTGCCCACCGACCACAGACAGTTTCTGTTCCCATCCGTGGCTGGGCGGTATTCCTGGGATTCTTTCCACCCCAGCCAGGCTACTGGGCTCTTACATGGAAAGCTTGGGAATCTCTCAGGCTTCCAAAGTCCCTCTTTACTTAGTTGGGCTGGCCTAAATTTTGGTTTATCAGATTGGTCTTTCCAAGTTCCAGCGACTAATTAAGACAAAAGTGCCTTTCACCATTCACTAAGTTGATAAAGGCAGCAGGGACACGTGCCAGGCTCCAGGCTCACACACGTGGACAGGAGTGCCGCCTGCCCATGCTCCTCCGATGGAAACTTCTTATGGTTAACAAGTATTTGATGTGATTAGGCTTTTTTCATGAAGGGCTGAGTCTGTAGACACAACAGTGCCCAGTACCCCTCTCATTGTAGGACTTAATCAAAACGTACTCCAACAACCTATTCCGGTGCTAAGAGCTAGGGCTCTCTTTTTTAATTTTTTTAAATTATTATTTAAAGGGAGAGAGCAGGGAATTTCTTGGAGCCAGATTTCTCCCTGCTCCTGCATGGTTCTCTCCCCTCCAAAGACTGTGTCAGACACTCAGCCCATCATTAACCACAGAGCTGTTTGGGGGAAAGGGAGAAGGCATTTGACAAAGAGTTAACAGATGTCATTTCGGCGGCGGCTGGCCCGCTGCTGCTGGGTCATTTGTTGGCTGGAAGCTGAGTTCTGCTGCTGCCGGAGACGGAGTGGTAATAATTAGATGCAGGCCGTATTAGGCATAATAGATTGGAGGTACACTGTTCTGTTACAACCCAGCTCGTCGCTTCTCTCGAGATACAGTGAAGACGACCCTAGCTCTCGTTTTTGAAAGTCAACTCTGAGGATCCTTCCGGACTTTCCAATAGGGAAATAGGTCATGTTCGTTCATGGCTAATTCTGCCACGGTTTGGGGATGGCAAAGAGCTCTGCTCCGGAGAAGGCACAGGCACACTCCAGTAAGCCAGCCGCCCAGCTCTGCGGGGCTGCCTTTTTCTGTTTGAAAAATGAAAGAATTAAATTCAAAACAAACAACTTCAATTTAACACCAAACTACAGGATAACCAATCTTAAAAATGTCACCGCGTAATGGATCTTAATACCCATAGAAAACACAAAAAACCAGCACCATTGTTTCCCCAGCAATGCAGACAGAGCAACCTCGCAGAATTTCAGTGAAGGAGAAAGAAGGGAAAAACACCTTATTACTTCCAACCCCTGCGAGCCATTTTGGTCTCCAAAGGTTTTAGGCTGCCCGAGGCCGTGTGTCTGCAGTGTTTCGGGAAATGACTTGCCTTTGCACGAACGCTGCTCTGCTCTGCAGCGAGGCTGCCTGCCCCGGAGCGGTGCCGCTCCATTTCTGGTTAACTCTTCCTTTCCAGGCCTGCTGCTTGCAGCAGCAGCACCAGGGCAGGGTCCAGGGATGCCAAGGCCACCTGCAAGCCACTGCAACCCCCTGCAGGGCAGCTGTACTCACACCTCTGGAAGCAGCTTCTCAGAAGGGCCAGCTACCCCCCACCGCTCTAGAGAAGCTATCCTCATATGGATCTGTAAAGCAATTGGCATCAAAACACAAAATAGGGCTGAAGCCAGGGGACAGAAGTGGGGCCTTGTGGGCCCAGACTGGCAACCCAGACTCTCCAGGTTCTCGGCAGGGGATAGCTTCCTATCCCCACCACCAGCTGAGGCAGGATGCCTTTTTTCTTTGGCTAGCAGGATGCAAGCTATGTCCAGCCTGCTACCATGGTAAGACTGGGGCCTGCGGACTCTCACTTTCCCCGTGACAGTAACTGACGGAGGCACAGTGACAGAAACATGTTTCCTCTGCACCTCTGAGCTAGGAGACAAGAGAAAAACCACTTAGCACTTAAGAGGTTAATACAATTCCTAAGTGTTCGGCAATCACTGCAATTTAGTGCCATTTCGATTATTACACAATAAACAGACCATGTTGTCTGGAAGCAAATTTTTATGAGTATAGCTAAAGGGGCTGCAACTTATTTAGCTGCTGAAACTCGAAGGGAAAAAGAGCCTTTTCCGAATGCTAACACCATGGATCAGAAGCACAGGTAGCAGAGAAAGGTTATTTTCAGGTCACTGCTCTGGCAACTCCACACCATGACCTTTAAAATGAGCATGTCGTTAGAGGGAGGCCAAGTTCACCAAAGGGTTCTTTCCACAGAACCACTTTCATAACATATTGTTGTGTTTCAGAGTGAAAGATTTGGGAATTTCCAGAAACATGTTCGGGAAAGAACATCGTGTTAACATGGGCTGGGCATATGTAAACTGGGTTGGCTACCTCAGGTCTGCACGGAATTCGCACACACCAAAAGCAGCTGACTCATAGACACTCGGCCACTCACTGCTGTGTTTTACAGGTGCTTGGGTGCAATCACCCCAACCCAGATCCAACGTCTAATATAACAAGAGAATTAGGGCGGCGCCTGTGGCTCAAGGAGTAGGGCGCCGGTCCCATATGCTGGAGGTGGCGGGTTCAAACCCAGCCCCGGCCAAAAACCAAAAAAAAAAAAAAAAAGAGAGAATTAAACATTTACGCTGGAGAACAGGGATGAGGGGAGATACCCTAACTCTCAAAGGCTTTGCAAGATTTCACAGAACACTGAGCTCCAAGAGCTTTTCCCTCCAAGGCGCACAGGGTTCAGATTTAGGGAGGAGGGGCGCCTGGCCTCAGCTCCACCGCGAAAGAAGGAAATCACCCTGGATTCAAGGTTAAAATGAGCACAGGTGCATAGAACCTTTGTGTTTGTGCATGTTAAGGCTTGCAAAGGGCTTTCACATTCATGGGGTGTCCGGAGCAACCAGGCAACCCTCCGCTGAGCTAAGCAGAGAGGTTGTTATTTTTAGCCCCATTTTATAGATGAGGTAACTGAGGCTCCACCTAAGTAGAAACAGCTTTGTTGGCCCATATCCACAGCTGCTGTATTCCCGGAATCCCTCCCCAAGGAGAAGGGATATCTAAGCCCCCTTCTTGGGGGGAATTGGACAGTCCTGCAGCTTACTCTTATGCAGAAGCCACAGACCCAGAGGGGTTAGAAGACTTTCTCTTTCAAGGTCCCTGGGAGTCCAAAGCTGGACGTGGCCAGCAGTGGTGGTGGTATGGGGGGCCGGGGGGGCGCAGACAAAGCTGCAAAGGCTCTCTCTGCCCCAGCACAGGGGGAGTACGCCTGTTGATGGCAGAAATGGAAGCAGGCTGTGAGAGCGTAGCCTCTGCCTGGTGGAGGACTGGGCTGGACCCTGGGGCTGCGTTGGCTGGTGCAGAGAGCAGAAAGGGGTCTCGGCTGCTGAGACCAGGTGAGCGTTTCCATCCCACCTCTAACCGAGCAGCTTGCCTGACTTTCAGAAAAGCAGCCATCTCAAACACTGCAATCCACAGCAGTCACCTGGGTACCTGTGGAAAAGGCACATATCACATTGAGTGTGTCTGGGGTAGAGCCCAGGGACTCGAATGAATGGGCCACTCAGGCGATTCTCAAAACAGTGGCCAGAAGAGCACTCCTTGAGAATCCCTGATTTGGAGTCTCGTTTCTTTGTGCAAGGCATTCTTAGGTCTTTCGAAATGCCACACTCCTTGGAGGGGCAACATCTAATATATAGTTTTTGATGTGATTTTATGAAATACTGTCAACCATCCTCCAGTCTGTTCATCCAACCATCCATCCATTTATTCACCCACCCATCCATTCCCCTACTCACCCATTCATCAACTCACCTGCCCATCCATCCATCCATCCATCCATCCACCCTTCTGCACAACAGATCCTTCCTGGACAGCTATTCCAGGATGCATTTCGAGATATTGGAGTGATACAAGAGGTCCAAGCAGGCACATAAAGAAACAGACTTTAAAAAGGGCTGATGACTCAAAGACAGGGGGCAACAGGGTCAGAGGCCCAGAGCAGAGTAAGTCCCCTGCAACTGTAGACAGTGCTGACCCTGGCCTCGGGTTCCACAAGCAATCCACAGTGACAGATGGCTCATGGCACAGTTTGGGCCCCAAGGGCACTAGTCACCTCCTCAAGGGGTCAAATTCTTTTCCCCTATAAAAGAAAATTCATAATTGCTAAGTCATGGAAGAAGCCCAAGTGCCCATCGACCCACGAATGGACTAGCAAATTGTGGTACATGTATATCATGGAATACTATGCAGCCTTAAAGAAAGATGGAGACTTTACCTCTTTCATGTTTACATGGACGGAGCTGGAACATATTCTTCTTAGCAAAGTATCTCAGGAATGGAAGAAAAAGTATCCAATGTACTCAATCCTACTATGAAGCTAAATTATAGCTTCCACATGAAGACTATAACCCAACTATAGCACGAGACTATGGGGAAAGGGCCAAGGAAGGGGAAGGGAGGGGGAGGTTTTGGTGGAGGGAAGGTAATGGGTGGGGCCACATCTATGGTGCATCTTAGAATGGGTACAGGCGATTGCACTAATGTACACAGCTATGATTTAACAATAAAAAAAGAAAATGCAATTTCTGATCATTGCATGGTGAGAGAGGAGAAGGTTGGACGTGTAAGAAGAACAGGTCTAGGGCAATGACAATGGCACCCACAAGGACCTGCAGGAAATTCTGTACCTGAGGCTCCTTTAGAGAGACCCCGGCAGGGCTTATGGGAAGCCCAGGAGCCACCAGGCTTACAGCCTCCCCGTCTCCATGCTCCAATTCTATTTCAAATTCTCTTTGAAACATTGTTTATAATTGGCCATTCAGAGCAACCTTAGTGCTTATAAAGCTGTCACCCATGTGGCCCAGTCTCAGTTCAGCATCTCAGACAAAGAAACTCAATCCACCAGCTTGTAATTTCAAAGTCAGGCAAGTTCAAAGCTGCCTTTTCTCACATACTCTGAAGGAGATGCATAGATCACAGGCTCTGCTTTTTAAATCTAAACCTGTCCCTTCACCCACCCTGTTCTCCGGAGCATAGGATCCCCCTGGCCTCTCCCTGTTCACCCCGAGCTCTCTCCCTCCCTTCCCCTTTCTTTCCGATCCTGCTACACAAACTCTCCCCGCGGCCCCCCACTCCAACAAAAAAGGACTGGCCTGGTTGTCCAGGGAGGGAAGTTGCTGGATAATGGTGTGACCCTTGGACTTGTTCTTTTTTTTTTTTTTGTAGAGACAGAATCTCACTTTATGGCCCTCGGTAGAGTGCCGTGGCATCACACAGCTCACAGCAACCTCCAACTCCTGGGCTTAAGCGATTCTCTTGCCTCAGCCTCCTGAGTAGCTGGGACTACAGGCGCCTGCCACAACGCCCGGCTATTTTTTGGTTGCAGTTTGGCCGGGGCCGGGTTTGAACCCGCCACCCTCGGTATATGGGGCCGGCGCCTTACCGACTGAGCCATAGGCGCCGCCCGACCCTTGGACTTGTTATCTGAAAAGGGGAGACAACACCATGACCTCATGGATTTGTGGAAGATAAGTGAAATAAGCATTTAATAAGAGAATTGTGGCTGGGCACGGGTGGCTCACACCTGTAATCCCAGCACTCTAGGAGGCCTAGTCAGGCGGATCACCTGAGCTCAGGAATTTGATCAGTCTAAGCAAGAGTGTCACTCAGTTTTTACCAAAAAATAGAAAAACCAGCCAGGTGTGCTGGAGGGTGCCTGTCGTCCCAGCTCCTCGGGAGGCTGAGGCAGGAGGATGGCTTGAACCCAGGAGTTGGAGGTTGCTGTGAGCTATGATGACACCACAGCCCTCTACCGGGGGAAACGGAGGGAGACTCTGTCTCAATCAATCAATCAATAAGTAAATAAATAAAAATAAAGGTATATGGTGGACAATTAATAAATAATTATTCCTGTAAGAAAACCTAAATGGAGGAGAGAAGCCAACAGAGATTTTGTTGTTTCAAAAGAACTTATGATTTCATGTGAAATGGCTCTATATGTTATAAAAATGTATAGATTTGGGAGAATGTTCTTACAATTTCTGGCAAGGGGATCTGGAGATAAAGTTACTATGATGCAACATTTCCCCCGGATAATTCCAATAATTGATATTCTCGTGAAAATAGGCTCCTAAAATTCTGCATTTTTATCATGTGTGTCTGTGCTAGCATTTATGTTATATTCTGAATTAACAAACTTCAAACGCTAAAAATTACATATGCATAAAAATGGGGAAGGGGATATGCATCTTCTGCAAATCTCAGCGGAGCACACGCAAACCTCCAGCCCTATCAGATACTCCTAGCTTAAACTACATGGTAATTTTAGAAAAGGGTGAACGTTCATGCCTACAAAACAATAAGAAGGCTGTTTAGATACGTGCTAAAAAAAAAAAAAGAATCTTTCAAATCGGGCTGTGTCCTTATCATCAAATGCCTACTAATGAATATCGTTCTCCATAAAGAACCTTCTGGCTCACTCCTGTTCTTTCTGTTTGTTAAAATAGCGTTCAGGGCCCTTTTCTCCAACACAAAGTTAACGCAAAGCCACAACAAAATAACAAGGAAAGAATGTCAAAAGAACAAACTTTTAAACTCTGTACTTTTTATTATTAGATGTTCTCCCTCACTTGTTAAAATTGATCAAATAGAAAGCTGTGAAAAGAGAAAAAATTAAGCCAACTAGAAAAGTGTGACTTGGATTTAATATTTTATAATTGCCAAGGGACATACTGAGATCAATGAATTTTTGCCTGAGATGAACGTCAGAAAGAGATGTACTTCAGTCTTTTAGGGAACATTGGTCTATTTAATTCTTGTGTCTGATGCATGTGAAATAGGCCTGCCTCGGCCTTCGTTCTTTGCCAGGGGCATCGCTGGCAGCGGACATTACCACTTTTAATAGGCCGCTGTCTGAGGAGTGGCAAGGGGATCCGATAACCCATCGACTCTAATGGATCTGCCTGTTTATTCACTTACACCTTTTTTTTCCCCAGCTAATTTTAGTTTTGCATGCTGAGTTGTTTCGCTTTGAATTAAATGAATAGAAACAAAGGGAAAGTCTGTGCAGCTAATAAACCATGATTATGTTCACGGCCCTCTCAACAGGCTTCTCACACACCAGGTAAACCATCAGAGAACACGGTGGCCGTGGCCGTTTCTCCACTTGTTGACGAAATTAACATTTTATACGTGCTCACATTTAGAGGAAAAATTAGATTATTCAAATCACTTTACATATAATGTACTGTTGTTCGGAGTAGACGGAAATGCCTGACCTCAGCCCCTCCCCACCCGACATCCTCAGATTTCAGACACCGGTCAATGACTTTTTCTGCCTGGGGGCTGTGTACCCCCCCCCCCAGCCCAGAGCTCTGTGCAGGGGTCGTACAAACAGGAGGAATGCCCAAAATGCTTTGCTTTGTCTGATGAAAAAAACGGACAGACACAAGGAGGCTGTGTCTGGGTGCCCTTTAACAGAAATAAAAGGAATCTGTGGTTTAAAAAAATCTTCCTCCCAAACAACCTGCTTATACTCAAGAGAATTTAAAGAAGGTCCTAGAAACCCTTTAGGTCACTACCAGCTAAGAGCTATGAGACAGAAAGGATGTCTAATAGCAGAGAAAGGGGGAGAAAGGGCCAACTTTCCCCCATTTTCTGAATCAGAGCCATTTTCCATTGTGTGGTTTAGAATTGTCACAAAGAACCCGACTGCAGAGAGAGTGAACAGCACCTGTTCCTTCCCCACTGGGACTCCCATGGATTCCCTGTGACCCCTGCAGGTTAGAGGGGCTGCCACCTCCCTCACCCCAGCAAACTTGGCCAAGGAAAGAGGGTGGTAATATTCTCCCAGCGACCAGAAGATTCACCTCTAAATGGTTCATCCCCAGGGGCCAGGTGCTATGACTCATGCCTATAATCCCAGCACTCTGGGAGGCCAAGGCAGGTGGGTCATCTGAGCTCAGGAGTTTGAGACCAGCCTGAGCAAAAGCAAGACCCCGTCTCTACTAAAAACAGAAAAACTCACCAGACGTAGTGGTGGGCCCCGGTAGTGTCAGCTACTCAAGTGGCTAAGGCAAGAGGATCGCTTCAGCCCAAGAGTTCGAGGTTGCTATGAGCTACGGTGATGCCGTGGCACCACCCAGGGTGACAAAGGGAGATCTGTCTCAAAATAAATACATAATACGAAATAAAAATAAATGGTTCATCCCCAAATGTCACTGCCCTAAAGATGGTACCATACTTCATGGCCCTTTTGTCTCCTGGCAGAAATTAAATAATACTGTTGCCTAATCAGAAGCTGTGATAATTTACAAAGAAATCTGGAAAATATGGAGAGAATTTAGATTAGCAGGGAGAAACAGACGTGACCTGTCACGGAATCAAACAAATACAAATCGGTCTCTCTGAGTATTAAACAGAGCGTCAACAGCTATCTGAATGAAATCCCTCTTCTGCAGAAACAATGGCTTAATACCCTACTCTTGTCCTCCTGCAGTTAAAACAGGGTCAATTCCTAGGCCATCTCTTGCAGCTGTAATCTGTCAGTAGGAAAAGAAAGCCCCTTAGCATCCCAGCTGAGGGATATACCCAGGTCCATATAATGGCTTTTCCTTTCTTTCTCCACCCCCACCCTCCTCCCACCCCATCAATGCTCAATGAAGCTGGAAGGCCTCAGCTCACTTTCTCTCAGCCCTACCTTTCTTGGACTCACATTCCTTAGCTGCACTTTCTTTCCAAGCCCCAAGTCACTCCTATAGACTTTTCTTCATTCAACAGCAATTCATCAGCAAAAACACATAGACTCTCACTCCATGTAGAGTGCTGGACTCAAGGTTTCAGTGTTGTTGTTGTTTTTTTGTTTGTTTGTTTGCTTTGTTTTGTTTGAGACAGAGTCTCACTCTGTCACCATGCCGTGAGTGCCGTGAGTGCCGTGGTGTCATCATAGCTCACTGCAACCTCAAACTCTTGGGCTCAAGTGATCTTTTTGCCTCAGATTCCTGAGTAGCTGGGACTACAGGCACCAGCCAAGATGCCTGGCTAGTTTTTCCATTTTTAGTAAAAATGGGGGGGTCTCACTCTTGCTCAGGCTGGTCTTGAACTCCTGAGCTCAGGTGATCCACCCTCCTCAGCCTCCCAGAGTGTGCTGGGATTATAGGTGTGAGCCACCATGCCTGGCCTGAGGTTTCGCTGTTGACATGGAGTTACGGCACGCTTCCGTTTGCTAAAGAAGTGAAGAAATGCTATATGTAGAGTCACTGGCGTACCCTCCTTTGCCATGTCCTTCATTCCAGAATTTAACAGGCTGTCTCCCCTACCAGTGCTCAAGTTACAGTAAAATCACTGATGGGCCCATGATGCATGCCTATAGAATTACCATAAGCACGCCCTTGCCATACAGGAGACTACACAGTTACAAAATAATTGTACTTCCCCTTGATTTCTGTGTGTCACCCGTGGATTCTTGCTCTCAGACCTAGTGTGCAAAGTGCAGGGGGAACAGCAGACTCAAGTTGGAAGTGATTTACTTCATTAGCTGGGATTACAAGTTTAACTTACAAACCAGAGGTCAAAATTTCTCATTAACAAGGGGGCTGTGAATCGCTGCGGGCTTTGGTTCAAGAGGAGACCACTCTTATTACTAACTACACATTTCAATCTGTCTTTGATGTTCTCCTTCTTCCCTCCTCCCTTTTATTTTTTGGCAGAGGAGCTGATTTTAATTGTGGCAGTACAACAAGGCTCCCTCCATCCCGGGGAGCAGCCTCCTGTCTGCTGCCGCTGAGTGAGCCTCGGCTGCAAGATTGGGTGCCGTCCATCGCTCAGGGCACATTTTAATGGCTCCCCTTTCCTACACGGCTTGGATTGTTTTCCACGTGATTCTGGTTAATTTCACTGCAGGAAAGGGCATCGGTTTTCCTTGTGAGCTTCTGATCCCGTCTGCCTCAGCGAGGTGAAATATATTAAAACAGAGAAGGGGGCATCGTTGGAACTTTCCGGACGCAGTGACTAGATCCTGCACATCCTCTAACACTCAGAATAGAGAAAGGAGTTTGACAGAGACCATTATGCTGTAAAGAGCGCCCTTTTGATAAATCAGCTTTGGTTGTTTACAAAATGCTCAAACCGTCTTCTCATATGCCTGTTCTCTTCAAAACCACTGCCAAGGGTTAAAAGAAGCAACTCAAATGAGATAAAAAACCTTTGCAGAGTACATTACACTTGCAATGTCAAAATCCAACACCTCAGAATCCTTCTCCAAATAAGAATACCAGGAAAATAGAGCAGACGGCTCAGGGCGTGCAGCCCAGATATTACAGGAGAAGGTTTAACACGTGTTCTGTTTCTAGGACCGAGACCCAGGTGTAGGCCACAGGGGCACAATGACCATCTTAACTGACACGAGGCTTCTCATGGAGTCACTGACCAGGATGATTAAGATATCTAATTACTGAGAAGTGTAACAGCGATTGAAAATAACTAAATTGTTATTCCCGTCTAGTCCGGTAAGAAGGTCACATTCAAACTGCGTTAAGTGCTAAATACTCCTCCGTCCCGACTCACGCACAGGAACGTTGCCTTTACTGTTTGTCCTACCTGAGAAATGTTTTCTGTCGCTGGCAGCGTGAGAACCTGCAGGTAGCACAGAGACTGCGGCAGGTGCCCAGCGCCCAGTGGAGAGGCTTCCAAACTGCCCCCACTGCAGAAGGTAGAGTCAGCTTCCAGAACCCGGGCTGGCCCACTTGGCGGTGCTGGAGTCTTGGGCGCTCCAGACTTGGCACTTTGTTGTGCTCTGTGGACCAAAAGACCTCCCTGTGCAAAAAACTGAACAAGAAAAGCAAAGGAAGCTGCAGAGTGGGGCTGCTGACCCGCCCCAGTTCTATGCCCCGGGTGGGGAAGACTTCTCCTCGTTCACGTCCTTAGAGAAATGACTGCCTTCTTTGCTTTGTTTTTGCTAATTCAGTTTTAGTTCCTGTATCTCTCCAGTTCCCGTGAACAAAAACACTGGTTAGAACTCACGGAATCTGTCTAACCTGGAGGTAAAGAGCTGTTCTCAGCCGGGGACAGTCAGCGGCTCTGGGTCACAGGGACCTGAGGCAGCCTGGCCATCTGCGCCCTCGGCCACTTCCTGCCACCCGGCAGCACCTCCGGGCAGGCCAGCCAGTCACCTTGATCCGGCTGCTGGGGCATCTGCCCTCCCCCTCCGCGTCCTTTCCCCGCACCCCCCTTCATGGCCCCAGCCTATCTTAACAAGGAGACATCTTAGAAAGGTCATTATTGCCCGACTAATTTCAAACAGGCATCACAATGAAGGGCTGTCTTTGTGTGGGATTAATTTTAAAACCTCAGGATTTGATGTCAGTGGGAAAGAACCAGCGTGGGCCTCAGACTGCTGCCTTCTCCCGCTTCTGGCCAGCCCAGGGGCTCGTTTCTTAGGAGATAAAAACTCTGACAAGCCCTTCAGTCAAGCTGAAAGCAGGCATCGGTCCAGCAACACCCACGGGCCTCCCGGGCATCCTGTGACCCCTCCAAAAAAGTCACATTCACTTTGCTCTTGAGAAAGGAAAAATAATGCTGGAGGCATTTTATTTTAAACCATGTGAAATAAGGAAATGTGAAGATGCGAAAATGAAGTGGAGGAAAAAAAAAAGTTAGAATTCATTTCCGTCCTTGCCATAGTTTAGAAGCCAAACTGGCTCATTTTGAAAGCGTGTAAAAAATCTGATCCATTCACCAGTAGGCAGAGACTACAGAATGCTTAAGGTAAAATATGTAAATATGTAAAATTATCTGTTGAGAACCATCTCCTTTTGTGCTTGAAAGAATTTTTTTAAAGCATCTTTATTTCTATTCTGCATTAATAGACTGTCGAGCAGAAAAGTTTCTTTTTGACAAAAATAACAAAAACCAAGGTGCTGAAAATCCAGCGATTTGGAAATGTGAAGTCCACAGGAAAAGGGAAGGACAAAGGGGGTTTCTACCTTATCATTCGCTTGGATGGCATTTTTTAATAATAATGTAACGTATATCATTAATACAACAAATTATAGAAACCCATTTTTCAAAAGCATCATTCACCTGAAAATTTGACACAAAACACGCCTTCCAACCTCCGCTACCATTTCTTTTTTTTTTTTGTAGAGACAGAGTCTCACTTTATGGCCCTCGGTAGAGTGCGGTGGCATCACACAGCTCACAGCAACCTCCAACTCCTGGGCTTAAGCGATTCTCTTGCCTCAGCCTCCCGAGCAGCTGGGACTACAGGCGCCCGCCACAACGCCCGGCTATTTTTTGGTTGCAGTTTGGCCGGGGCCGGGTTTGAACCCGCCACCCTCAGCATATGGGGCCGGCACCTTACTGACTGAGCCACAGGCGCCGCCCTCTGCTACCATTTCTTTTGGAAGTGGGGCCCCTGTCCTCCCTGGACATCCTCTGCCTCCACCTGACCCAGCCCCCACCTTCCTCACTGGTAGAACCGGCGCCCCTGGGCAATGTGTTTTGACATATGCCACAAATAATTGGCCACAAACAACTTGTTTCTAAATATTTCCAAATAATTCTTTTTAATATGGAGAAGAGCAGAACAAATGCCTATAGGTACGTGATTATCATTCACTTAGTTCGATCTAAACATATTTAATTGCAACAAAAATGGACTTCCAGGCTTCAGAAACACATTGCTCTTTTTTCTCTCCCTTAATCCCATTTCTTCTGGGAGGGGGTCTGATCAATGAATGGATTGTCTCATCAAGCCAATATCTAGCTAGATGGTTGTCATTTCTCGTCTCTTCCCAGGCGGGCATTTCCCTGCTGAATGGGTATCCAACCCAGGGATGGCCCAGGACGGAGGGCAGTGCCTGTGATTGGAAAGAGGCCTGAGACCAAACCAGCTAACCTTTCGAGCCAGGGGTCGAAACACTCAGATCCTAGCTTAAGGGACAATACGTATTTACCACAGCCGCACTGTTGGGGGGAAAGTTAAGGTGTTTCATACTGAAAAATTGTTCTTGGTTTTACAACCCTTGGGTATTTCTGAAAGACCAGATAATAGAAAGTAGAAGGTTTTTCCTACAATTGTTTTCAAATCTGCTTATTCTACTGTAAATATGCTTTATCTGTTTCTGTGCTTTGTTTTGTTTAAATCTCTTATTTACTAGACAGAGTCACCAAAAAATAAAAATTGTTCAAAAGAACACGTGCGCGCACATACAAGATAAGAGTCCAGAAAGGCTTCCCAGCTCCAGCCCACGTTGATGGAAGGCAGGTCTACTGAGCTGACCTCAGCTCCCTTCCCTTAGGCCTCGTCAAAGACCTGCCCAGAGGAATCTAGGAAGGGCAACGTCAGGAGCCTGAGAACTCTGACCGGTTCTGTAGGATAGGGCTAGCAGTGGAAGTATGGTGGAATGTAGTGACATTTTGTTCTTTTTTTTTTTTTGCATTATTATTATTATTATTTGACAGAGTCTCACTCTATTGTCTTGGCTGGAGTGCAGTGGCTTCTTCACAGCTCACAGCAACCTCCAAACCCTTGAGTCCTGCCTCAGCCTCCTAACTGGGATTACAGGTGCCCGCCACAATGCATAGATAGTTTTTCTATTTTTTGTACAGACGGGATCTCACTCTTGCTCAGTCTGGTTTTGAACTCCTGAGCTCAAATGATCCTCTGTCTCGACCTCCCAGAGTGCTAAGATTACAGATTTGAGCCAGCCTTTGGCATTGGTTTTTATTTTAAAAATATTGGATTAAAATATTATTTATCTTCCTGCTAGGTTTGGGACACTTCCTTAAATGGTTCCCCCAGGCAAGAGCTTCACTCCCCTAGCTCTGCTCTGGCCTTGCTCTGGGGAACAGATACTCCAGTACCTGGCCAGGCCCCAACCCAGATCAGCCAGCACAGCTGTGGGGGAGTCTTTTCTCCCAATACCCCTCTGACAGAGGGCATGGAGCAATTTCTTTATGGTCCTCTTCAAGCCAGGTTCATTGGAGTATCCTTAAGCCCCATTCCTCCACAAAGATCTCTGAAACCAATAATAATAAAACTCCACCTTAAAAAAAAACAAGGATTGGCTGAGCGCCTGTGGCTCAAGCGGCTAAGGCACCATCCACATACACCTGAGCTGGTGGGTTCAAATCCAGCCCGGGCCCGCCAAACAACTATGATGGCTGCAACCAAAAAATAGCCAGGCATGTGGCAGGTACCAGTGGTCCCAGCTACTCGGGAGGCCGAGGCAGGAGAATCACTTGAGCCCAGGAGTCGGAGGTTGCTGTGAGCTGTGGTGCCACAGCACTCTACCCAGGGTGATAGCTTGAGGCTCTGTCTAAAAAATAATAATAGTAATAAGGATTGGCCATGTACAGTGGCCACGCGTGTAACCCTAGCACTCCAGGAGGCCAAGGCCAGTGGATTGCTTGAGCTCAGTAGTTCGAGATCAGCCTGAACGAAGAGTAAAACCCTGTCTCTACCAAAAATAAAAAACAATTCGCTGGGTGTGATGATGCATGCCTGTAGTCCCAGCCACTTGGGAGGGTGCGGCAAGAGGAGAGCTCAAGCCCAAGAGTTTGAGGTTGCTGTGAGCTCTGATGCCACAGCACTCTAATGAGGGTGACAGAGCGAGACTCTGCCTCAAAAATAAATAAATAACTAAAAATAAAATAAAAATAAAAATACCATGATGGAAACACGTTACTGAATAAAATTAGAGTGCTCCTTGTACATCACACTTAAGGTAAATTATTTCATTTAGGGACCACTGGGAACCACATTTGTATTACGCAGTGATCTGTTTTCTCATGCAGGGTTACTATTCACCACCACCATCACATACAGAGTGCCACATGTGGAGCTGAGAACTCTATAACACACACGGGTTTTTTTGTTTGTTTTTTATTTTTTTGGCCAGGGCCGGGTTTGAGCCCACCACCTCCAGTATATGGAGCCGGCGCCCTACTCCTTTGAGCCACGGGCGCTGCCCGTAACACGCACTGTTTGGCTCAATCCCCAGCAACACTGATGGCAAATGTGAAGTTGCGCAAATACCGGTCACAGGGCTGAGCTGGGGTATGAGGCCCACGTGCTGTGGAAAGCATGGGTTTGGCGTTACTCTTTTTACCCTGCTCCCTTCTCTGGCCTAGCTCCGGGCAGGAGTGCCGAGCACAGGGTGAGGGTGACCAGGTGGTTGCAATGGCATATCCACCCAGGGAGCCCGAGGACCCACAGCTTGCAGCTTCCGTGAGAAGGGACAGACCTTGTGCCCTGAGGGGTGCTCCAGGCGGCAAAGGCAAGCCCAGGACCAGACTCCATTCATTTCCTCTGGATGGTATCTTTAGAAGAGTCAGCAGCAGGAGTGCTGATTTTCAATTCCAGGTCTTTATGCAAAAATAATCAAGACTTCCTGTCCAAGCAGCAGGATAAACAGATCTCCAGCTTAAAGGGAGGATAGGAGGAGTGTGGGAAGAACCTCGGTGGTCGCAGCTGGAAACTTAAGCATCAGGAAATGCGTTTCCATGTGGCATGTTCCCAGCCTGCTGGACAGGCGGCTCGGAAAGGACAAAGCGAGCCCCCAACCCAGTCCAGATCACGATTCTCACCTTCCCTCCCCGCTAATCCCTTCCCTGT
Source organism: Nycticebus coucang (assembly GCF_027406575.1). Classification (NCBI taxonomy): domain Eukaryota; kingdom Metazoa; phylum Chordata; class Mammalia; order Primates; family Lorisidae; genus Nycticebus; species Nycticebus coucang. The sequence continues at coordinate 128,541,495 of NC_069789.1, read as the reverse complement.
CCCCAGGCTCCCAGGCTCTCCAGCTTTCCTTCCCCCTTTTCCCCAGGGCAAACCTCAGGAGCACCTCTCACTCACCTTCATTTTCAGCCATTCTCTCAGCTATTCACTTTGCCTGACCCCCAAAGCCCTCAGATGCGCTTTCTCTTTTCTTTAGCCAAGCCTCTTTAAAAGCCAACCTGTAGTGTAATCCCAGCACTCTGGGGGGCCCAGGCAGGTGGATCCCCTGAGCTCAGGAGTTTAAGACCAGCCTGAACAAGAGTGAGACCCTGTCTCTGCTAAAAATAGAAAAACTAGACAGGCATCGTGGTGGGTGCCTATAGTCTCAACAACTTAGGAGGCTTAGGCAAGAAAATCACTTGAGCTCAAGAGTGAGGTTGCAAGGCAACAATAACAACAACAAAAAACCCCTCTATACACAGGGCAAATTAACCCATTTGCCTCCAAAACACCTGTAACATTATGGAGAAATCCAAAGTCCCCTGGGGCCCTTATAATCTGTGGTCACTCCCTTCACCTTCCAAAGATGGAAGCACTGAGTCTATATGGTTTTTTCCCTGACCTTTCCCTCTGTGATTTTGCAACATACATTGGACTCCATTAAAACGTTGGCGTGTTCATTGTTATTGATGAGTTTGCTTCCTCCTACATAAATGATGCATATAGTGCTCCACAGACTGTTTTTTTTTTTTCACTCAACAATACCTCTTATAGATCTATTTGCATACATATAGATCCAGCTCGGCTTTTAAAAATTGCTGTATAAAACTCCATGCTGTGAAGACGCGTCAAATGTTTAGGCATTCTGATATTGATAGGCATTTAGGCTTCTGCTCTCACAGACACTGCTGCAGAGAGGCCGTCTCTGTGCACATATCTGTTTCTTGAGGGTGGATGAGACAGAAGGGAAATTGCTGGGTTGTAGGGTATGAACTTTCTAGTTCTAAGGACCTCCAAAGTGGCTGCACAAGGGCCACCAGCACTGAGACATGGGCCACCAGCAGCCTCGGACAGCAGTGTCCTTACACCCCTGCTGGAATCTGATATTATCAGACTTTTATATTTCTGTCCTTTTGATGGGCAATGGTTGTTACCTTGCTTAATTTGTATTTCCCTTAAGATTTGGTAGGGTTAAGCATTTTGGGGGGGAGTAATAAATTTTATAAGTCACTTTTCACATCTTTTTCATGAATTGCCTATTCAGATTCTTTGCACATTAAAACAAATTGAGTAGTGGCCGGCACCATGGCTAATGCCTGGAATTCTAGCACTTTGGAGGCCAAGGCAGGTGGATTGCTTGAGCTCAGGAGTTGGAGATCAGACTGAGCAAAAGTGAGACCCTGTCTCTAAAAAAATAGCCGGGTGCCGTGGCAGGTGCCTATAGTCCCAGCTATTTGGGAGGCTGAGGAAAGAGGATCACTTGAGCCCAAGAGTTTGAGGTTGCTGTGAGCTATGACGCCACGGCACTCTACCCAGGGCAACTGAGTGAAGCTCTGTTTCAAAAAAAAAAAAAAAAAATTGAATGGTTTCCCCGAGAAGGTGGGACTGCAGTCGTCCACCATCATACCCAGCTATTTTTTGGTTGCAGTTGTCATTGTTGTTTAGCAGGCCTAGCCCAGGCTCAAACCCACCAGCCTCGGTGTATGTAGCTGGCGCCGTAACCACTGTGCTACAGGCGCCGAGCCCTTTTCTTTTTAAAAATATTTATTATTTAATTTCAAATTAATGTGATGGCACAGGTGATTAGTTACAATGCTGGCATTTGTTAGGTAGAGTCCCTCCTGTAATTGTGCCCCAAACCTGGGAGGTATGCCATATACCCCTACATTGTACCCATTAAGTGGGAGCACACGGATTCCCCTCTCTAATCTCCCCTCCCCCAACTTGAATTAAATTGAGTTTTTCTGTTGTGTGGGGTGTATTAGATCGTCTTCTGCCTTCATATTAGAATTGAGTACGTTGGACATTTGCTTCTCCATTCTTGTGATACTATACTAAGAAGAATGTGTTTCAACTCCATCCAGGTTAATCCAAAAGCTGCAGTCTCCATTTTTTTTAGCGGCTGAATAGTATCCCATGGTATACATATACCCACAGCTTGGTAATCCATTCCTGGGTTGGTGGGCATTTAGGCTGTTTCCACATTTTGAAGACTGTAAATTGAGCTGCAATAAACAGTCTCGTGCAAATGTCCTTTTGATAAAAGCATTTTTTTCCTTCTGGGTAGATGCCCAGTAAGGGGATTGCAGGATCAAATGGAAGGTCTAGTTTGAGTGCTTTGAGGGTTCTCCATACTTCTTTCCAAAAAAGCTGTATTAGTTTGCAGTCCCACCAGCAGGGTAAAAGGGTTCCCTTCTCTCCACATCCACGCCAGCTTCTGTAGGTTTGTGACTATGTGATGTGGGCCATTCTCACTGGGGTTAGGCGATATCTCAGGATGGTTTTGATTTGCATTTCTCTAATGATCAGGGACGAGAAGTCTGACTATTCTTGATACCATATGTAAGCGAGAGCCTGCAGTATTTGTCTTTCTGCATCTGGCTTCTTTCTCTAACATAATGTCCCCCTGGCTCATCCCTGTTGTCACAACCAGCAGGATCTCCTTTCTTGAACCCTGCTGTGTATATACAGTGATTTCTTCATTCATTCACCCAGCAGCGGATGTTTAGGGGCCCCATCTCTCAGCTACTGTGCATAGCGCCTGAACGGCACAGTGCAGGTATCTCTTAAGCTACCCCAAATTGCTGGATCACACGGCACTTCCATATTGAATTCCTCCGGGAACCTTCATGCAGTTTTCCATAATGGCGCTGCCACTTTTTACTTTCCTGGTGACAGTGTACCACATTCTCTTCTCTCCACATCTTTGCCAGCACTTGTTACCTTTTCTTTTTTAATAATAGTCATCTTAACAGACTTGAGTCACTGTGGTTTTGATTTGCATTTCCCTGATTAGTGATCTTGAGCACCTTTTCATGTACCCGTGGGCCCCCTGTATATCTAGTTCAGTGGTTTTCAACCTTTTTTTTTTTTATTTCACAGCATACTTGAATCTATAGCTAAACTTCCTCGGCATGCTTACTATCTTGCTCAAAAAAGGCAAGAAAAAAAAAAAGAATGTACTTACTGTGTTTTGAACTTCTTTCAAAAATAATTTAATTCATACTCTTTAAAATTGTTCACGGTAGGCTTGGTGCCCATAGCTCAGTGAGTAGGGCGCCAGTCGCACGCACTGAGGCTGGCAGGTTGGAGCCCGGCCCGGCCCTGCTAAACAACAATGACAACTGCAACCAAAAAAATAGCCGGGTGTTGTGGCGGGCACCTGCAGTCCCAGCTACTTGGGAGGCTGAGGCAAGAGAATCGCTTAAGCCTGAGAGTTTGAGGTTGCTGTGAGCTGTGATGCCACAGCACTCTACCAAGTGCTACATAGTGAGACTTCATCTCAAAAATAAATAAATAAATAAATATTTTCATGATACACACCGATGTGCCATGGCACAACTGTTGAAAATCACTGCTCTAGTTTATCTTTATCTATTTATTTATCTTTTGAGACAGAGTCTCACTTTGTTGCCCTCAGTAGAGCTCTGTGGTGTCACAGCTCACAGCAACCTCCAACTCTCGGGCTTAAGCGATTCTCTTGCCTCAGCCTCCTGAGTAGCTGGGACCGCAGGTGCCCGCCACAACGCCCGGCTATTTTTTTTGTTGTTGCGGTTGTCATTGTTCAGCTGGCATGGTCTGGGTCTGAACCCACGAGCCTCCGTGTATGTGGCTGGCACCATAACCACTGTGCTACGGGCACCAAGCCTAGTTTACCTTTTCCATCCCTCATTGCTTCTCTGTTTTATCATGTCCAGGTGTTTGGGACACATGGGGCCTCAAACCACACAGTTCACTCCGTAGGATGACACTGCAGCCTGAGGCCTCCCTGTGATGCTCATGGACTCCTTCGGAAAGGGATCAAATTATCACCTTTTCTGTAAACCCTTCCCAGTATTCCCACGACATTTGCAGATGGCTGATCCAGAAGCTAGCCACGACACAGGCCAGCACTGACCAGAAGGCTCTTGGAGGCAGGGAACTTAGGCACACGCCTCACCTCATGCCTCAACCAGACATTGCATCCGTATAGAGCTCTGTGGCCCGGAATGGGCCAGACTCAGCCCTGGCTTGGCTCAGAGTGTGAGGCTCTGTGGCCTCCACCCACAGAAGTCTCCAGCACCGATTGGCTACTCCGCACAGGCCTGAAGGAGCACCCCACCACTTCTTTTAGCCCAGTGGTCCTCAACCACAGGAAATGTATTAAAGGGCCGCAGCATTAAGAAGGTTGAGAACCACTGCTTTAGCCCCACGACACTGAGAGGCACTAACACCCAGTTCCACAACTTGCCCAGACCTCCCCATGGGGGTCTTGGAGAGGCTGGGATGGACAGCTCCACCTGCAATGTTTGTGGTCCTGACTGAGCTCCTGCGCTGGGCTGCCCCAGGGTGCTGAAGAATCTGCAGGTCTGTGCTGCCGGGGTCCAGCTGCAGTACCCACCACCCCCACTTGGCACCCATGCTCCCGCCAGGGCGTCTGCACCCCTCCTTCAGTACCTGAGCCACTGGAGGCAGAGCGCTGGGGAGCCAGGCTTCTCTGTGAGGGGATCCTCCTGTTCCCCAATCCTCAGGGCTCCCTCCTCAGAGGATGCTGGGTAACAGGTGCACAGACAGAGGGTCACCCCTGAGCTGAGAAGCCCTCCAGTGGAAGGTGAGGGTCAGCCAGAGACTCACCCTCTGGCTGCTTCTACCCCAAGAGCTGGAGCGGAAGAGAGAGAGAGAGAAAGAAAGAGGGAGACAGAGAGAGATGGGGAGAGAGAAACACGGGGAGAGAGAGAGAGAGGCAGAGAGTGAGTTAGTTGGAGGAGGGTTTCCTAAAGGTCGGTGGTCAGATTCCAATAAATCATCTACTTAATATTAACATTTAATACTGAAGCACCCTAATGGTGACCCGATTCCCTCCTTTGAATTCCAGCCCTCTCAGACAACCCATCTCTGGAGGTGAAAAGCTGCTGGTACCTGAATTCATTACTGCCTGATTAATTATGCTGTCTTTACACAAGGGAGACAGGGACTTCAATCAGCCCCGGCCATCATCCTGTGGCCATCGCCTTCACAGGCCAGCCGCTGCTGCAGGCCCCTCATCCCACACAGGGGCGTCCAAGAGGCTGGGAGTGCTGGCTGGTTGGATGAGGCTGCCAGCAATCAGAGGGCCTGAGATTTGGGGTTCTCTCTGCAGAAAAGGGCATTGGGCACAGTTGCAGGGGGACGGGGTCAGCCAGCGCTGAGGCTTCTCCCCTCCCAGGAGAGGCCTGGCAGGGAGCCCCTCCTCCAGGGTCTTGAGCTGTCCGACACTCCAGGCTTTGCTGAAACTGGGTGTTGTCCCTTCCGGACAGTGGGTCTCAGAACGTGCTGCTTAGACCAGATGTATCCCTTGAGACACGTGGTCATTCTGGCAAAGGGGAAGGCTTACTTGCCAGCTCCCCAGACCCGCATGTGGGCACAGGCCTCATGAGCTTCACCGTGGAGACCCAGCATGGTGGGAAGGGGCGAGGGCCGCTCCAGGCACTGAGGCCAGGTGAGCACCTACCTCCCAGGTGGTGCCACTTCATTAACCTGACAGGGTGCTCCCGCCGTGGCCATTTATTGAGGTTTACAGAGTTGTGAAACACCCATCCCACTTGCAGAGTGCTGTACCTTTTCAAAGAATAAAAAGATGAGATAGCTTTTTTAATGTCAGTCCTTTGCCCCTACCCTGGGCCCGCACAGTGTGGGGGAGCAGCAGGAGGGCATGCGTCAGCCTGAGTGCCCTGTGAGCCTCGGCCTCAGCGGGTCTGGCTTTGACTCCTAAGCTGTCATGAATATGCTGTGTGACCAAGGGCAAGTTAACTAACCTCTCTGAGTCTTGGTTTTCAGAGACAGGATGATTAAATGTCCCAGAGGGTAGTTATGAGAGTGGAATAAGAACACGCAGGCAGATGAAGTCCGCCGTGCTGCCCGGGGTGGCTGCTGGCACTGGCTGGCTGCCTCCAGCTACTCTGCTGACACCTTGTCCAAGCTGAACCATCAAAACGAGAAATGCTGGTTTTCCCTAACCGGCTGCGTGTGAACACAGCATCTTGGGTTGAACCCAGCGCCGACGCCCATCCCACCGTGAAGCTTCGGGGACTGGAAGATCATGTATTTTCACTGAGAGATTTTGCAAAGCCTTGTTAGTAGACCACGCCAGAGCAATCTATGCCACCAACTTTGCCAAGGTGCCCCACCCAAGCTGCCCTTCCTGGAGGCTTGAGACAGCCTCCTCCTAAGCCACCTGGCAGGAATGATGGCAGAGGCACCCCCGCAGGGCACCGAGTGTAGACGCAAGTTCCAGGAAGGCCCAGGGCAGCAGCTCACATCCCGGTGGGTAAGGAGGGAATGTGTGGGCAGAGGGGAAGCCGGGGAAGCCACCGGGAGTCCGGCAGTGGTTCCCAGGCACTAGGAGCTGGGGGTGGGGATCTTGGCATCGCCAGTCAGAAGCCATGATTGGATTTCAATAAAGGGAAAATTCTGAGTCCAGGCTGTTCAGAAAGCAGTCGCAAGTCAGGCACCAGAAATTTCAGCCTGTGGTAAGTCCTGGGACTTGGACACCCACACTGTGGCTCATGCTGCAGGCCCAGCCCCCTTGGCAGGGCGGGGCTGAAGCATCTAAACCTCCACTTGGAGCCCTGACTCTGCCTGGAGCACAGAGGCTGAGGCCCTACCAGCGATGGGCAGCTGGGTTCCAGAAAGAAAAGATCTAGTACCTGGGGTTTCCTGAGGATAGATGGGAGGGAGCTAGGCCAGGGAGACTAAGCTAAGTACCTCGGAGGGAAAATGGGGAACGGGGCTCTGTAAAAATCTTTTCAGCAGCTGAAACTACAAGCTTCAAACTTTGGAGGTTTAAGGAGAAGCAAATTTGGGAAGATATAAAAGATACACAGGCCACTTACTCAACAGCTTGAGTTTCACATGGGGCAGTAGTTACCATCCTCGGGTTTCCAGGTATCCAGACATACATTCTGGAGAGGTCTTCTGTCCCCACCTGCTACCCACTGAGCTCCCTGGAGAAACAGCATGCAGCCTGCTTGGGGTCATTTTTCTCAGGAAGGGAGACTGGCCCCCTCCCGGCTCATGGGTGGGACTCTGCCCAGAAGGCCATTGAAAAGTCAAGAAAAAGCACAGACATCAGAACAGGGGCTCTGACTTTTTACCCCTTTGGAACCATGATATATACCCCTTACATGGTAAAAGGAATTTGCCCGAAGGCAAAAAAACCCCAAAACCCAAAAAACGAAAAAACCCAGTTATGTACTAAATTGTGTTCCTCCAAAATTCATACACTGAAGACCTGCAACATGGTGGTATTTTGAGGTGGATCCTTTGGGAGGTAATTAGGTTTGATGTGGGCATGAGGATGGAGCCTTCATGATGAGATTAGTGCCCTTACAAGAAGAACATCAGAAAGCGTGTTCAAGCTCCCTGCAAGAAAGGATAAACCAAGAATGCAGTTGCCTACAAGTCAGGAAGAGAGCCCTCCCCAAAATCTGACCATGCTGGCACCCTGATCTTGGACTTCCAGCCTTTAGAACAGTGAAAAACACATTTCTGTTGTTTAAGCCACCCATTTGTGATATTTTTTCTTATGGCGGCCTAAGCAGACTAAATGAATCGTCTTTTCCTTTCCCCCTGTCTGGTTCTGAAGCCATACTTTTAGCCAAAGAGACCAGGAGAGTACCCCACACCAGACAAAGAAGCCATTTGTAGAGATGACAGTTCCTAATGAGTATGTAAACCTTTCAAACTGCCTACAAAATGCCAGGACCCTGACAGCCAGGGATAACCCACAAGGACCATAAGACCAAGGCCTTTTCCCATGTTTCATCCTATCACTTGTCAGCAAATAACAAGCTCATGCAAAGGGATGTGCTGGGCAAAGAGTGAGCAAGGGGCAGAGGAGGCACCAGCTGTCAACCCTGCCTGGTCCACTGAGCATCTCTGCCATCAGTAGAACAAATGTGGGGCCTGAAAGACGTTCTTCTAATCTCACCACATTGCTTCACAGATGCTGCGCCTGAGCTCAGCGGTTCAGTAAGAAGTGGAGAAGGTCTCCAGGAAACCTTCTCAGCAGCCTGGTATGCTGGGAAGAGCACTGGACCAAGAATCAATCATTTGGGTGGCACTCATAGCTCAGTGGGTAGGGTGCCAGCCACATACACCGAGGCTGGCAGGTTTGAACGTGGCTCAGGCCAGCTAAACAACAATGACAACTCCAACAACAAAAAAAATAGCCAGGCGTTGTGGCAGGTGCCTGTAGTCCCAGATACTCAGGAGGCTGAGGCAAGAGAATCACATAAGCCCAGGAGTTTGAGGTTGCTGTGAGCTGTGACACTACGGTATTCTACTGAGGGAGACATAGTAAGACTCTGTCTCTCACACACACACACACACACACACACACACACACACGAAAAGACACAGCATCTGTAGATCAGCTCTTCAGTTTGTAAGCTGGGGCCTCCAGGCAAATTACTTAACCTCTCTGTGCCTTGATTTCCAATCTGTGAAATGGATCAACACCTCCCTCGCTGGGTTATTATAGGGGTCAATGAGATAACAAATAATGGGGAATCTCTGTAGGTTGATTCTCTTTGCCATTTTTCTGTACTTTGGCCTCTGTACATGCCCATTTGATCTTAATTTTATAGTTATTTCACAAAGTTCACCAACTAGGGAGAAAAATCTTCCCCTCTCATTTTTTTAAAAATACAGATTGAATAGTATAATATTTTGGAAAGAATATGGATCTTAAGTTGGGGGGATAAACAACCTCTGCTGACTATGTCCTGCTACTACCTAAGATCTCAGGCAAATCACCGGTCAAAAGCTAAGTGAGGAATGAATCCTACTTTGTAAGTCACTGTAAAGAACAAAATGCTGCTATGTCAGGTGCTTTACATAGGGCCCTGGAAAGCATTGTTACAGTTATAGTAGTTTATTATATTAATCTGCAGACTGGAGATAATAATGACACCTAACTCCTCCCGTCCTTATAAAGATTCCTGGGGTAAAGACACACGCAAACCACTTACCAGCATCCCCTCTCATTTTCAACTGTAAAGCTGTTATTCACAGGCAAACAGGCTTTCAGTTGTCTGATTACAGAGGTACTGCTACTTTATAATTTAGGAACAGTCCTGGTTTTCATCTCTGAACAAAGGATTTATTATCCAAAACTTTAGTGGTGAAAACATTTATTTTACAATCTCTGCAGAATTGTCTGTCTTGGTCTTTTCTTTTTTTCTTCTAATGTGCTAAAGATTACTCCACTAGTGAGATTCACATCTGAGATTTTCCCCTCTGGGTCAAACATCATAACTTCAAGACAAAAAATATTACTCTGGACAAGAAATTCCCTTTTGACTAAGATGAGGCACCATGATGGCTTTGCTCTCTGGCTGGCTAATCTTTTGCAGAAATTTTTTCCTTCTTTTTTTTTTTTTTTTGAGACAGAGTCTCACTATGTCGTTCTTGGTAGAGTGCTGTAGCGTCACAGCTCACAGCAACCTCCAATTCCTGGGCTTAAGCGATTCTCTTGCCTCAGCCTCCTAAGTAGCTGGGACAACAGGTGCCTGCAACAATGCCCAGCTATTTTTTGTTGCAGTTGTTACTGTTGTTTAGCTGGCTCGGGCTGGGTTCGAAACCGCCAACCTCGGTGTATGTGGCTGGCGCTATAACCACTGTGCTACAGGCACTGAGCCAGAAATTTGTTTCTAATTAAAAAGAAAATGAGGCAGTCGACAGCCTCTCAAAGATGCCTACTCGGAAAGGAGAGGGCCAGGAGTTCAAGGACTCTCCTCTGTGTTAACCAGATTCTTATTCCTGAATATCATTTGCTGTATGACTCAAGCCAAATGGACTGTGAAACTAAAAATTAAGACTATTTAAATCCCCGCAGGTGACACTGTCCCAAGATACAGCCAGCTCCTAGGACAAGGAGTCTGAGACAGGGGCACTACATTCAGGCTGTCACATAGGAGGCCTTGGCAGCTGAGAGGGGACAGAGAGGCATTCAAAGGAAAGAGAAAGCCAGTGGCTGGGGGGAACCCTGGTCTTCCAAACAGCATATTTTAGCATCAGCGATCAGCACTCCTGGCTGACCATCCTTGCCTGTGCCTTGGCTCCCTGGCCTACCACGCACACACACTCCCCTTCTCCCAGGGCCGTCAGCACTCCTGGCTGACCATCCTTGCCTGTGCCTTGGCTCCCTGGCCTACCACGCACACACACTCCCCTTCTTCCAGGGCCGTCAGCTTTTCCACCTGCTGCTCATTGCCAGGAACACCTGGCTCTTTTCTACGCCTTGGGACTTAACCATGCACTTCTTTAGAGCTGGCTGAAATGTCACTTCCTCTGTGGAGACTTTCTCAGCACCAGAAGGTCAGCTCCACGGACTTTGCTTTATTCATCACAGAACCCTAGAACCGTTCTAGGGGTTCAATAGGGGAGAGGAAAGAACAAAGAAATGCTCCAGAAAGAGCAGGTCTCTCTCTTGCCAGGCGCCTGGGCCTTTGCTGTAGTGCACACGCAATGATTTGAGGGTCTTCTCTGTGCCTGGGTGTCTCTCTGTCGAGCTCTGAGCGCCACCAGCTTCTGTGAATACAGATGGCTTTGTGGGCAAGACAGAGCATGCCCCTGTCTTTGACCTTCTGTAAGAAAATGGCCTCATGAGAACACAGGACTAACCAATCTGATTCCATCAAAGTCAGAATACATTTCCCCTGTCACCGACATGGACAAATTCATGTGGTCACATTAGAAACATCCATTCCTCCGCCTCCCGACTATCTCTTGAGTCACTGTTGACATGGTATATATTTTTCCATCTTTGTACTTTCTATCTTTCTTATCCTTATGCTTAATGTATGTTCAACACGTGGTTAAGTTTCTTTTTTTTTTTGGCCGGGGTTGGGTTTGAACCCGCCACCTCCGGCATGTGGGGCTGGCACCCTACTCCTTTGAGCCACAGGTGCTGCCCTACTTATATATATTTTTCAATCTACAATGTTGTTTCCATTTATTTTGTTTATTTATCTTGCCTATTTTATGTTCCTTTTGTTTTCTCTCTTTGGGGGGGGAAGGTTTTTTTTTTTCCATGTTATTTCCCCCCACCCCCTTTTAGCTGGTTCATTATATTTTTACCATTCCTTTAGTAGTTATGCCCTAGAGATCATGCCATGGACGGAATTGTGTCCCCTGAAACTCATGTGTTGAATCCCTAATCTCCAGTGTGACTGTATTTGGAAATATGTCCTTTATGAAAGTAATTAAGGTTAAATGAGGTTTAACCTTAATTACTAATATGTTAAATTAGATTTAAATTAAATATGTTTAAAAATTCTAATATGTTCTAAGGGTGGGGCCTTGGTCCAATAAGGTTAGTGTCCTTATATAATAAGACACCAGAAAACATTCTCTCTCTTTCCCTCTCTCTCTCTCCCCTTTCTCCCCTATCTAACCCCACCTCTCTTTCTCTTCCTCTGCTTCTCTCTCACTCTCTCTCTCTCCTTTCTCTGACATGTGAGAACACAGCAATAAAATGAACATTTGCAAGCTAGGAAGAGAACCCCTCATTAGTACCTCACCTTGCTGGCACCTGGATCTTGAACTTTCCGGACTCTAGAACTGTGAAAAATAAATTTCTGTTCATAAAGCCATCAAGTCTGTGGAATTTTGTTACAGCAGCACAAGCAAGATAAATGGCAACATGTGTCCTTAACTTATTAAAATCTAAAATAAATTTGTAGTTTTACCATTTCTTCAACAATATAAGGACTTTAACATAGTTTAAGGTCCTCTATTCACTCTCTTTCACTTTTTGTTCTATTGCCATGCATATGTAAAAAAAATAAAACCCTAAGAGACATTCTTTTTGTCAATCTCCATTAAGATTTATCCATTTATTTGCCTTGTCCGCTGCTTTCTGTATTTATTCTTTCCTGCATTTCTAAAGTTCCGTCTGGTATCATTTTCCTTTGTCTGAAAGAATTTCATTTAGCATTCCTTTTGGTGCACCTTTGCTAGTGACAATTGCTCTCTTTTTTGTGTGTATCTTGAAATATCCTCATTTAACTTGCATTCTTTATAGGTTTTGTTTTTTTTTTTTAACTGGTCGTGGAGTTCTAGATTGGCTTTTCAATACTGTCATTTCACTGGTCTTTGGTTTCCCTGGTTTGGGCTGAAAAGTTAGTTGTCAGAGCCATTGTAGCTCCAGTAAATGTAGTCAGTCATTTAACTTGGTTTTCAGTGGTTTCACAATAATGTATCTAAATGTGATTTTCTCTTTATTTGTACTACTTAGGGTTCTGAAAGACTTCTTGGATTTATTAATTGATGTCTTTCATCAATCTAGGGGAATTCCTGGCCATTCATCTATTCAAATATTGCTCTTATTTCATTATCTCTCTCCTTTTTCTCTTATTATAAATCTTCAGTTATGCTAGCATTCTGTTCAAAATGTGACATACCCTTTTTCTATTTTCCATCCTTATATCACTTGGTGCTTTAGTCTGGATAATTTCTTCTAATGTATCTTCCAAATCACTAATCATCTCTCCATCTGTGTCTAATCTGCTTTAAACTCATCTAATATGTTCGTAATTTCAGTTGTAGTTTTCAGTTATAGACCTTCCATTTATTTTATATATCCATTCCTATTTATCTATATCTCCATTCTGTATTGAAATTCTCTACTTGGTCTTTAAACAATCAGAGGTTATTCTAAAGTCTGTATAGGATAACTTCAATAACTGGATTTCCTATATGTCAGTTTCTATTTTCTATTTCTCCTCTTGATTTTGAGTCATTTGGCCTTATCTCCTGGTATGACTAGTAAATTTTAATCAAATGCTACATGTTTTGTATGAAAAACTGCAGAACCAGGGGTGGCGCCTGTGGCTCAGTCAGTAAGGCGCCAGCCCCATATACCAAGGGTGGCGGGTTCAAACCCGGCCCCAGCTGAACTGCAACCAAAAAATAGCTGGGCGTTGTGGCAGGCGCCTGTAGTCCCAGCTACTCGGGAGGCTGAGGCAAGAGAATCGCTTAAGCCCAGGAGTTGGAGGTTGCTGTGAGCCGTGATGCCATGGCACTCTACCCGAGGGCCATAAAGTGACACTCTGTCTCTAAAAAAAAAAAAGAAAAACTGCAGAACCAATGAAATACTGTAGATAATGCCATCTTTCTCCAGAGAGTGTCTTTTGTTTTTGTCAATCAGTTATTATAGAAGCAGACCACCTTAATCTTGTTTGAGACAAAGCTGTGTATTTGTAAGAGTTGGTCTCTTTTTTATTGGCCCTTACTATTAGTATTGACTTTCAGAGACTTTGACCAAATGCCTAAGGTAGTGCCAAGGCCTTTCCAAGATTGTGAAAGCTTTGCTTAGCTCCCTAAACTTTAATTCACTGCCCCTAGAGGAAAATGCCTTTAGGGAAGAACAGTGACAAATGCCAAGCTCATCCCTCCGTTTCCCTTCTCACTAGAATCCTGCCCCCTCTGTCTGGATAGCTCTCTGATGTTTTCAAACAGATTTTATTTTTTCGTAGAGACAGAGTCTCACTTTATGGCCCTCGGTAGAGTGCCGTGGCCTCACACAGCTCACAGCAACCTCCAACTCCTGGGCTTAGGCGATTCTCTTGCCTCAGCCTCCTGAGTAGCTGGGACTACAGGCGCCCACCACAACACCCGGCTATTTTTTTGGTTGCAGTTCGGCCGGGGCCGGGTTTGAACCCACCACCCTCCGTATATGGGGCCGGCGCCTTACCGACTGAGCCACAGGCGCCGCCATTTCAAACAGATTTTAAAAATTATATAGTTGTCTAGTGTTTGAGGTAGGAGGTTTTGTTTGATCCAAGCTGGTGTTCTAGAGCTAGGAGTAGAGGTCTTAACTATTCCTTCAGCATAATTCTTCATCACAAAAATTAAGGTTTGGGGGATTGGCTTTGGAGTAATAAATTCCATCTGGGTGGGTTTAAAAAGTATAAGTTGGTTAGATTGGTTGGAAAGAATAGAAAATTATAGTTTTCTGTTGAAGTAAATTATTCTAATTAAATTCATATAAGAAGTGTATGAGGAGTCAGTGGAAACATACAATATATTACAGCTAACCTTCTAGAACTTTTTCCCGGTTTATATCAGCAAAAATTAGGGGTGCTTCTAGCATTCTAACCCTTCTGCCAGGCTCTGAATCACCTTGTAAGATGCTTGCTAGGTCCCTAAGGAGACAATGCATTTGACTCTGTGTCATAGCTCAGGAAAATCTGTTCACCAAACATAATAGAAAACATATTTAAAGATCCTTTTCTTATTCATTTGTCCTAAAGTTTAAAAAAATCACTCTTTTAAGGTGCAAATATCTAGAAAAATGGGGAAGAAGAAAAGAATAAACAAAACACATAAAAATAATTTTATATAACAGAGTGTAGAGGTGATACAGCCAGGTCCTCATCAAATGACTATACTAATGTAAGCTTTGTCCCAGCAGGTGAATCACCCCACATCGGGGAAAGAGCCTTCACAGCACAAAGATAGACCCTGCTGGCAGAGTATCAAGATGAACTGGTTAACCTCAAGGCCAGGCTGCATGTTTGACCTTGAACGTATGCCCTATAGAAAGGGAGGGAAGATGAGAACAATCCAGAAGGTTGAGGGCATCTATTGCAGACACTCACACGTTTTGAAGTGGAAGGGGGCTTTATTACAAGGGTGTGGAGGGGTGCGGCGCATAACCATCAGCAAATGCATAGCTAGCACTACTTGGGAAAAGACATGGAGAACTGGATGGGTGGAGATAAATCTGTGACTCCAGAGATCATTCCCTAAGAAGGCGATAGGCTAGCTGGAATGATGATGCTTTGGCCTCCAAACACAACTGGGAGATTCAAGACCAACTGCTCGAGTCAGATTGCCTCAACCGATAAAATAAGGAATGATGACAGGACATTTATGGAGATGGAGGTCTCTCGCCTCCTGAAGAGATACACACAGATGAAAAACTGCAATCTGTTAGGTCTCAATGGGTCCTCCTACCCACGTTATCCTACAGAAGATGAATGGACACCATGCCAGGAACTTATTTTCACCTGCGAGGACACATATACCAAGCATCAGTTCTTGTGGAAAGCGTTCCATGCTTGCATTTGGTGCCCTCCTCCTTGGTTGTCTTCTAAACTCAAGTTTTCAGGAGCTTAAGAAAATAGAAGGTCCTCCGTAATGTCTGCTAAAGGGACAAATGAAAAGGAATGTGAGCAAAGTGGGCCAAATCTCAGCTGCCCTGAGCCCCAGCCCAAGCAATTCAGCCAGCCTTTAATGTCGGTTCACAGCCTTCAGAATATCCTGCAAAAAAAAAAAAAATCAAACATGGTAAGACATAGACTAATGTAACGAAGCACCATGTACCCATTAATAACGTCCAATCATGTTTCCATCTGCACCTCCACTCACTTTCCTTGCCCCGATATAAAACTATTTAGAAATAAATTCCAGACATCGTATCATTTCCTCTGTCAATACTTCAACGTGTATTTCCAAAAGCTGACTTTTTTCTTTTCGAGACAGTCTCACTTTCTCACCTCAGTAGATTGCTGTAGCATCACAGCTCACAGCAATCTCTCAAACTCTTGGGCTCAGTGATCCTCTTGCCTCAGTCTCCCAAGCAGCTGGGACTACAGGTGCCTGCCATAAAGCCTGGCTATTTTTTTTTTTTTAGAGACAAGGTGTCGCTCTTGCTCAAGCTGGTCTTGAACTCCTGAGCTCAGGCAATCCACCCACCTCAGCCTCCCAGAGTGCTAAGTTTACAGGCATGAACCACGTGGCCTGGCCCCAAAAGATGACTTTAAAAATATAACCACGGTGGCGCTTGTGGATCAAAGGAGTAGGGGGCTGGCCACATATGCCGGAGGTGGCGGGTTCAAACCCAACCCTGGCCAAAAACTGCAAAAATAAAATAAAATAAAATAAAAATATAACCATGATATTCTGTTTCCTAAACTATTAATACTTTTTAATATTGAATATCCCATCCATGTATAGAAGTCCTATAAATGCCACTTTTTTTCTATCTCTTGTTTGATTCAAAATCTAAATGTGATTATTTTCCTTATAATTCATCATTGAAGAACTAGATTATTTATCCAGTAGTTTTGCAAGATCTGGATTGTTTTGTTTACCTCCTCAGAGGGCGGGGTTTAACACGTTCCCTGCACTTTGTATTTCCTGTAAATTGTTAGTAGCACACTAGTGTCTTGTTACCAGTGGGGGATATATTCCAAGACCCTAGTGCAGTGACTTTCAACTGGTGTGCTGTGAGAGGAACTTAAGTGTGCCAAGAACATTTTTTAGGGGTGCCACCTGTAGCTCAAAGGGGTAGGGCACTGGTCCCATATGCCGGAGGTGGTGGGTTCAAGCCCAGCTCCAGCCAAAAATAACGACAACAACAACAAAAAAAAAAAGAATATTTTTTAAAGATCATTCATTAAATTGTTTCAAAAGAAGTCCAAAGCACAGTACGTATATTCTTTTTCTTTTTCTTTGAGACAGAGTCTCAAGCTGTCACCCTGGGGTAGAGTGCTGTGGAGTCACAGCTCACAGCAACCTCAAACTCTTGGGCTTAGGCGATTCTCTTGCCTCAGCCTCCCAAGTAGCTGGGGCTGCAGACACCCACCACAATGCCCATTTGTTGTTATTGTTGTTGCAGTTGTCATTGTTGTTTTAGCTGGCTTGGCTGGCTTCGAACCCACCAGCCTCAGTGTATGTGGCAGGCACCCTACCCACTGAGCTATGGGCACCACCCAGTATATTATTTTTCTTAACTCTTATTTTTTTATCAACATAATAACCGTACCGCAGAAGTTTAACTAGAAGTTCAAGTGTGCCATGAGATAAAAAAGGGTTGAAAAACACTGCCCTAGTGGATGCCGGAAACCATAGACAGCACCAAACTCTATATGCCCTATATTCTTTCTATATCTACCTCTGATAAAGTTTACTTTATGAATTAGGCACAGTAAGAGATAAACAATAATAACTAATAATAAAATGGAACAATTGCAACAATACACTGTAATGAAAGTTACATAAATGTAGGGCTGATAACTCAGGCTAGGAAATGACTAATGGCCCAGTAGCACAGACAGTGTGGTTATGCAGGACGAAAACAGATTATTTACATCAGGGCAGGACAGAGCTGGCCAGCCCGAGATTCCATTATGCTACTCAGAATGGTTCACAGTTTAAAACTTAGGACTAGGGCGGCGCTTGTGGCTCAGTAGGTAGGGTGCCGGCCCCATATATTGAGGGTGGCGGGTTCAAACCTGGCTCTGGCCAAACTGCAACAAAAAAATAGCCAGGCATTGTGGCGGGCGCCTGTGTCCCAGCTACTCTGGGCTGAGGCAAGAGAATCACCTAAGCCGAGGAGTTGGAAGTTGCTGTGAGCTGTGACACCATAGCACTCTACTGAGGGTGACAAAGTGAGACTCTGTCTTTAAAAAAAAAAAAAACTTAGGACTAAAACTTAGTGCAAAACTTAGGACTTATTTCTACAATTTTCTTTTTTTTTATTTCTACAATTTTCCATTTAATATTTTCAGATCATGGTTGACTGTAAATAACTGAAATTGTAGAAAATGAAACCTCAGATAACGGGGAACTATCGTAGTTGATCTAACAGGGAACTATTGTAGTTGATCTATATGTATCTCAGTCAAATTCAGGTTTCACATGTAGGGATTGTGGGGTATGAGGGCTGTCTAGATTACTCCATAGTTGGTGCCAAGATTTTTCATTAGGAAGCATATGATGTGGCCAGGTGCAGTGGCTCATACCTCAGCACTCTCAGACCCCAAGGCAGGTGGATTGCCTGAGGACAGGAGTTCGAGACCAGCCTGAGCAAGAGGAAAGCCCCTCTCTACTAAAAATAGAAAATCTAGCCAGGCATTGTGGCAGGTGCCTGTAGTCCCAGCTACTCAGGAGGCTGAGGCAAGAGACTCATTTGAGCCCAGGAGTTTGAGGTTGCTGTGAACTATGACAGCACAGCACTCTACCCAGGGCACAGAGTGAGACTCTGTCTCAAAAAAAAAAAAAGAAAGAAAAGAAAAGAAAGCACATAAAGTGTTTGTGTGGGGGGGGAGGGGGGGCACTTAGTGATGTTACAGCCATTGCTGACCTGGCCTAGATCCATTAATTCACTAGGGATGTAAAAGGGTGATGTTCTATTGTTCCTTCCTCATTTCCAAATACTTTTATAAGGAAAAATTTTCCTTCAGAAACCCTTTGGCCACCAAAGCCCAATTTCAACACCATTGTAACCAAGGTAGTGCTTTCTCTCTCATTAGAATCCTCTGCAGGAGGATGAGCACCTCTAAGCAAACCTTCATTCATTCTTTATTTTCTAGCCAAGAATTAAGGGGCAGACAGTGCTCCTGACAGAGCAGGAGAGGCCTTGTTGCTTGGTTCTCCCTCCTCCAGCCTGCAAATCTGCAGAGGAGGGCGGCCTGCCCAGAGATTTTCTTAAAGTCTTGCTCCAGGGCTCACTCTAAAGGTCTGGCCTTTCTCTTTGAAAATGTTTTCTCCTGTAATTAAGGGATTTTCTAATTTGAGGAATAGATAAAAATTCATCAAAATTATATTTTTCAAAAAGTCATAAACCTGAAGCTGGTTAAGATCTGGCTCTAGGGAAATCCTGAATTGAAGATAGATGCTCACCAGGACAGAATTTAAGACAATAGCTTATCATCTTTTATTCCCAGGATCGAGAATAACCCAAGGAAATGCCAAATAAAAAAGTAAAAGCAGCGATTGATTTCGCGTTTTGAGAAACTGACCGAGTTTTTGATCAAATGCCGATTGCCAAGTCTGATTCAAGGTTGAGCAGATAAAGAATCCTCCGGGGTACCTCCCCTTTTGGGTCTTCCCATGCTGTGATTTTGGAAAACCAGCCTCCTGCGATCACAGACCTCACTGCTGAGGAAATGAAGGACGCTTCCCTTCCAATCCCTGGCTCCTGGGAACGTGCCCTGGGGTCCAGGCCGGCGCCAGGCTGGGCCCCAGAGCGCTTCCTGTCCTGCTCGCTGCGGAGATTAAACGGAATCTCCACTCCTCACGCGCGGCCATCCGCTGGTCCCTCCGCAGAGCTGTTGGGCAGCAGGCGCCCTGGCCTTCCTGCGTCCCTGGCTCTGCCCCAGTCCCCAAGGACTCGGGCCACGGAAAATCCTGGCCGCTCCCCACAGACCTGCGGTTTGCCAACTCACGGTGCGACCTCGGGGCAGTCTGCTGTGCCTCAGTTTCCCCAACTGTAAGTGATGCAGTTGGACTGGAGCCGTGATTCTCAGAATCTGCCAAGAAGCTTTTCCAACCTCCCAGACCTGGGGCCCCAGGTGGGGCGCGGGAGTGAAGGGAGCCCGGAGGAGGCTCCCGGCTGGGGCGGCCACCCGGGACTCCGGCTCGCACACTCTCTGGCCGCTCCATCCTTCGGCCTGGGCGGGGTCCTGCAAGTCTTCGGGCGGGGCAGCCCCGCCGGAAAATCTCGTTTCGGCCAGAGCAGGTGGAGGCGGGAAGGAAACAGACTTGTCGCTGCCCCTCGGGCCATCTCCGTGTCCAGGAGCGCAGCCCAGCTGGGGTGGTGGTAACAGCGGGCGGGCAACTGGGGCAGCCCCACGTCACCCTCTCATCTGCCTGCCCTGCCCACAGGACGCGCGCGCCCCTGGGCCACACCTGGGCCGGATCCTCCGTCCCTGGGCGCTGACTCAATGGAGCCTCGGTGGGGGAGGGGAGGGACCGGTTGCCGAGAAACCTGACCCTGGCCTCGGGCTGTTGCGGTCAGCACCCGCCGCACAGCCGTCTGTCCCCTTCCCCCAGGTCTTCCGGCAAAGCCTTCTGGAGCCGGAGAGCTCAGGCTACAACGGGCGGAGACTAGAACCTTGGGCGGGGGGAGCCAGACGGCGTCCCCAGCTCCTGCCGCCGGCGGCGCGGGCCCCGGGGTGGGGGCGAGGGACTGGGCGGCTGTCCAGCCGTCGCCGCGCTGACCGCCTGGGCCAGGCCTCCTCCGCGGGAGTGGGGGTTGGGGACGCAGTTTCAGCCCCCAGATGAGGCGTTCGTGGCAACATGCGGCGCTAGGAGCCTGAGGGCCCCGGCCCCAAGTCCAGGAGGAGCGTTGGGGCCGGCAAGCTCAGGTTCTGCAGCCACGTGCGGGCGTGGGAGCTGCTGGAGCCCGCGGGGTCTGGCGGTTAGAGGCCCGTAGGCCGTGCGTGCAGCCGCGCGTGCAGTCGCCAGCGCCGCCCTGCCCGGGCAAATGCCCCGGTTGCCGCCCTGCTGACCACACCGACCAGGTATAGGATCCTCTCCTGGCCTCCTCTACGCAGAATAGGAGCCCACGCCTGCTGGAGAGGGTGGGTATCCCCAGGTCTCTGCACCCGGCCTCCCCAGAGCCACCGTGAACCGTGCGTGGGTGAGGCACGCTGGCGAAGGGGCGCAGGCGGCCTGGGTGCCCCTCTCCTACGACTGGCTGCAGAGCTCTTCAAAGACTGGGCCACAAGAGAGGTGCTGAGCCCGAAGCACAGAGGTTGGGAAAACACCCCCAGAAACCGTGGGCATCAGGGCGCAGCTTAATCGCCAGACTTGTTTTAATCGGAAAACAGTGTGGAGACCAATTAAGAGAAACGCAAACTGAACGCGCTGGACTCTGCGTCAGGAGCTGAGCGTCCTGCCCACCATTGTCCCCAGCGACCTGGGTCAACTTATTTAAAGCCTCTCCGGGGCCAGGCGCGGTGGCTCGCTCCTGTAATCCCAACACTTGGGAGGCTGAGGCAGGTGGATCGCCTCAACTCACAGGTTCGAAACCAGTCTGAGCCAGAGCCAGACTCCCGTCTCTAAAAATAGCCCGGCACTGTGGCGGGCGCCTGTAGTCTCAGCTACTTGGGAGGCTGAGGCAAGAGAATCGCTGGAGCCCAAGAGTTGGAGGTTGCTGTGAGCTACAACTACACTGCACTACCGAGGGCAACAAAATGAAACTCTCTCCAAAAAAAAAAAAAAAGAGAGTCAGTATAAGCCATTTTTTTTTAACTTCCTCCCAGAGAAATGGATGGAGGGTGGATGGGAAAATTGAGGGCTCAGGGTTGGCAGAGTTGATAACTGATTAAGGATCCCCCATACCTGAACTGGAGTCTTGCCTCTGCCATTGTTACATTAGGACCTCTCTGTGCCTCAGTTTCCTCATCTGTAAACTGGAAACCATAATAGTGTCTATCAGTGGGGACGCTGAGAAAATTCAATGAGATAATCAATGTAGAAGCTGGTGTCAGGACCCGGCCCAGTGTCTGACAAAATTAATGCTAGCTAGTTTCCCTTTTCATCCTTCCTACCAATTTTTGTCGATGGTTTTTTTTTTTGTTTGTTTAGTTGGGTTTTTTTTTTTTGAGATTTTCTTTTAGGGTTTAATAAAGACCTTATTTCCCAGCTGTCCCTGTCTGGGTGCAAGACTGTCATCACACCTCTGCCCTCTTGTGGGTCTCTCTGCGGCCTCTCTGGAGGCGCTGCCCTGCTGGCCACCCTCCCTCCCTCCCTCGTCTGGGGCAGACGCTTCCCCCATCTTGGCTCATCTTCACTCCTCCCCAAGAGCCTGCCCAGCTGGCAGGGAGCTCTGTGCTTCCTGCTGTAGTCCGTGAGAGACCCTCTGACCTTGTCCCTGTGGTCTCTTTGTCACTGACATTTTGTGACTTCTCCCTGGGCTCCTCCAGGCGCTCTCCAAGGGTCCGGCTTTGGCGACTGCACAAGCAGCCCAGGCTTCATGTTTTCCAACTCCAACATCCTCTCCTCCCTTTCTCTTGGTTTCTCTGTGGTTGGTTCCTCTCCCTTCTCCAGTTTCTTTTTTTTTTTCAATTTATTTTTATTGTTAAATCATAGCCGTGTACATTAGTGCAATCAAGGGGTACAATGTGCGGGTTTCATACACAATCTGAAATATTCTCATCAAACTGTTCAACTTCATGGCATTTTCTTAGTTACTGTATGCAGGCATTTGTATTCTGCATTTAGTAAGTTTCGCCTGTACCCATTCTAAGATGCACTGTAGATGTGGCCCCACCCATTACCCTCCCTCCTCTAAAACCTCCCCCCTCCCTTCCCCTTCCTTGGACCTTTCCCCATAGTCTTGTGCTATAGTTGGGTTATAGCCTTCATGTGAAAGCTATAATTTAGCTTTCTCCAGTTTAAGAAGCTGAATTCTTATTTCTTTCTCAGTAGTTTTCTTCTGTTTATCTTACCCTTTTCTTTTACACCTTTCTTCTTTTTTTCTTTTCTCCTCTTCCCGCCAGCGTTTCCTCTCTAACTTCCTCCTCCTCCTCTGCTCTTCTCGCTTCTCTCAAATTCTCTGCTTTTCTAATTTTCTATTTCTAATATATTCCAAAAGAGGTGTGGTTCCTCTAGCCACGAGTGCTCTGGTTTTTGCCTCTGTCTCTCCCAAGAGAGTTTCGGGCTTGGCAATGGCCTTCTCTTCCTCCACACAGTAAGTTTCTAAAAACTTCTTACATTCTGGATCATCTTCAATGCTCCCAGTCTTGGTATCTTTTTTCTTAGGCCATCTTCTGGAACGGAGCAAACTCTACCACAGCAGGATATTCCAGACCTTTACGGTCAATGAAGATATATCCATCCAAACGATCTCTAAAAAGAAGAATGTCATCAGGATTTCTAAAATTAATGCATGCTCTTGAGTAGAGATGAGGATAAAGATGGAGGTCCACCGAGAAGAATGCGAAGTCGTCATGCGTGGGCAGCGGGCACAGTTGCTCCTGCAGCTGCTCCTGGGTGAGACCCAGGGGAAGCTGCCGGATGACCACCTGGGTAAAGGCAGGCCCACATCAGCGCTCGCTCTGGCCATACGGGAGGCCACCCCCACATGTCTTATTGTTGATGTTTTTAAATAGGCAGAAAAGTTGAAAGAATTGTACGTTGAACACCCACATACACGTCCCCTACATTCTACCATTAATGTTTTACTCTATTTACTTTATGACATATCTGCTCATCTATCCCTCTTTCCATCTATTAATCCATCTGTTCTGGTTACAGTTGTTACATAACAAACACTCCGGAACTTAGTGACTTAACCGCCATGTTATTAGACTACTGGATTCTGTGAGTTAGGAATTTAGACAGGACATAGTGAGGTTGGCTTACCATTGCTCTAGAACAGTGTTTTTCAATCTTTTTTTTATCTCACAGCACACTTAAACTTCTGAGGGGCACTTCAATTATGTTGATCATAAAAAGGGTAAAAAAAAGAATACTTACTGTGCTTTGAACTTTTTTCCAAAATAATTTAATGAATGATCTTTAAAAATGTTCGGTTGAGGGTGGCGCCTGTGGCTCAAAGAAGTAGGGCGCCAGCCCCATATGCCAGAGGTGGCGAGTTCAAACCCAGCCCTGGCCAAAAACTGAAAAAAAAAAAAAAAAAAAGTTCGGTTGAGGCTTGGCGCCTGTTAGCACAGTGGTTATGGCGCCAGCCACATATACCAAGAGTGGTTCGATCCAGCCCGAGGCCAGCTAAACAACTGCAACAAAAAAATAGCCAGGTGTTGTGGTGGGCGCCTGTAGTCCCAGCTACTTGGGAGGCTGAGGCAAGAGAATCGCTTAAAAACCCAAGAGTTTAAGCTCAAAGGAGTAGGGCGCCGGCCCCTTGTGCCAGAGGTGGTGGGTTCAAACCCAGCTCTCGCCAAAAACTGCAAAAAAAAATTAATTAATTAAAAATCCCAAGAATTTGAGGTTGCTGTGAGCTGTGACATCATAGCACTCTACCGAGGGTGACAGAGACTCTCAAAAAAAAAAAAAAAAGAAATGTTCGATTGAAAATCACTGCTCTAGATTGTTTGAGGCCTCAGCTGGGAGACTTGATGCTCGGGGGCTGGACCCATCTGGAGGCACCTTCATTCCCATGCCTGGAAGTCACCCTCAGGGCCTGCATTGCCCTCTCCGCGTAGCCCAGGCTTCCTCCCAGCGTGGTGGCCTCAAAGTACTTAGGCTTTGTACGTGGCAGCTGAGGGCTGCAAGTGTGGGTTCTGGCTAACAAGGTAGAAGTTGCATGGCCTTTATAACCGAGCCGCGGGAGTTGCAGCATCACTTCCTATTGGTCACAGCAAGGTGGAGTCATTCACACAAAGGAGAAAGAATTTGCCTCCATATCTTGATGGTGATGTGGCAAGGTCGCTTGGTTGAAGATCTATGGGAAGGGAGCTCTTGTGACCATCTTTGGAGATGCTACATTTGTCCTTTGGTCACAACACATCTGGTGTAGAGTGCCCCAATTCTCATTTCATTTTATCTCAAGCTCTGGAGTTCAAGATTTCTTCAGCTAAGTCCAGTCCAGGTGTGCCTAATGCGCCCCAGGTATGGTCTCCTGGTACTCTGTTTGAAGACGGGTTACCTGCCTCCCCACCACCCCTGACAGACAACAGCAGGGGAGGATCAGAATAACCAGCCGTGCTGCTACTGAACAGGCAGAAAACAGGCGGCGCAAAGGAGATACTGGACTGTAGCAATTCTGCAACTCTGCGATCTGGCTGGGCACACCCTGACAATTCCTTAGGGCTCTGTCTTACTCCTTGAGTAAGTTGCTTGCCGTAGCTCTTGGCTCTGGCCTCTGGTATCTGGACTCTGCCCTCTGAGTCCTTAGTCCTTTTCTGTAAGAAATGACCTGTGTTTGCAACTGAGTAGTCTCTGAGCCTGTTTCCTGCCTATAAAAGTATAGAAGTTCAAAGGCCTCCTTTCATTTTGAGCTATCTCTGTCCCTTTCAGGCCAGGCTAATTCAATTCCTTTAAAACTCTGTGGATATTTTTTTCCTGTATGAATTTGTAATCCACTCAGTTAAACAAAAGCCATAGTCATAAATCTCTTCAAAATAAGCTTTTCTCTAATTTGGGTTCCCATGCAGTCGCTATGGGACAATGCCCTTAAGATTCTTACAAGTTCTGTTGTTTAACACAGAGCATCCCCAAGCCATGCTGTTAATATCCTTAAAAGGCTTTTTGTCTGGTGGAAAGGGTCTACAAAGCACCAACTTGAAAGTTGCCAGTGGCTTAATAAAGAATTTTACAGTTGGGCACTTGGCTTCACCTCTACTCTGAGATATTTTCCTGACAGTGCCCTGGATTTGATCTTTGCTCTGGTGCTCACTTTTACTTTTGAGAATCTTCCCCTGGGAGAAACCCGAAAGGAGAAATTGTTTTTGGACCCAGCTGGATCTGACTTCTAAATTCTGCTTGCCGCTGAGGACAGGATACACAGCTCAAAGAAGCCCAGTGATGCTTTCAACCTTCTGCTCGGAAACCTTAGGCCGGGGGTGATTTGACAGGGAAGAGAGCTGGAAATAGCTGGAGGCTCTTTCACTCTTGTGTCCTGCCCCCAGGCTAGGATGACATGAAAATTTAGACAATGGGTTGGAAAGACTCCTTGTGGCCTCTAGTCCAGTTGGCTTCGTGACAGCATGGTGGCCTCCGGAGAGTCAAACCTCCTAGCTGATGGCTGAGGGCTTCACGAATGTCCCCGTGAATGAAAGGGAAGAGTCATGAGCTCTTCTGACCCAGCCTTATAAATATACAAGCATCGTTTCCACTGAACCCCATTGGCCAATGCAGTCACAAACCCATCCAGATTCAAGGAGAGGGGAATTAGACTCCAAGTCTAGCAAAGGGAGTGGCATGGTTACATTGCCAGAGCATGTGGGAAGGGAAATGTGGTCATTTTCGGAAAATACAATCTGCCTCACCATGCGTATTTTGATGCATTGCAAAATAAGTTGCAGACAACATTATTTACTTCCCTACCAAAAATGTGTGAGTTCCACAGCCCACATTCTCTCCAGCATATGGAGTTGACAGTCTTTCACATTTTAATCATTCTGGTTGGTGTGTAGTGGTGTCTCACTGTGGCTGTAATTTGCATTTCCCAGATAACTAACGATGCTGAGTACATTTCCTTGTCCCTGTTAACCACTCATATCTTCTTTTGGGAAGGATCTTTTTCAAATCTTTTGCCTGCTTTTTTGATTTGTTTTTGTTGCATTAGCACGGATACTGATACATCCCAGGCCCCAGTCCTTTGTCAGAGATACATTTTGTGAATGTTTTCTCCCAAAATGTGGCTCATCTTTTAATTTTTTTAAATTTCAGGTTAATTTGGGGGTACAAACAATTAGGTGACAGTGTTCACATTTGTTAGGTAAGGTCCCTGTTGTAGGTGTACCCCTCACCCAGGAGATGTGCCGTGTACCCTTACATTGTGCCCTTTGGGTGGAAGCCTCCGATCCCCCTCCCTCCTCCCTCCTCCCCCCTCCTTACTACCTTCTACCTCCAACTTGAATTAAATGGAGTTTTTCTCTTGTGTGGGCGTGTAATATTTCATCTACTGGCTTCATATTAGTATTGAATACATTGGATACTTACTTTTTTATCCTTGTGATACTTGACTAAAGAGAACTTTCTGTCTTTTCATTTTGAATGGTGTTTTTTGATGACATCTACTTTATCAGTTTTTTCTTTCCCCGGCTATCGCCTTCTGTCCCCTGTATTGGACATCTGCCTACTTGAAGTCGGGAAGACGTTCTTCTGTGTGGCCCTTTGGAGGCTCTGCAGTTTTAGCGTTCCTGTTTAGGTCTATGAGCTAAGTTGACTCAGCTTCTTATGTGACGCAAGGCAAGAGTTTTGGAGGCTCTTTCTGCGGCCGCTTAGCTAAGCTAGAGCTACATCTCCCTCCCCTGCACAGCTCTGGGTCAGCGACAAGCACAAGAGCAATCTGTGTGGTCCTTGGAAGGGGGACGTGAAAGAACTGCCAGCTTTGAGCTCCAGCAGTCCACCCAGGGTGAGGGGTGAGGCTCATTGTCACTCACAAGCTGGGTCACCTTGCGGACATTGGTAGCAGCCAGCTCAGGGCCCCTGCCACTTCTCTGGCTCCCCTCTGTTCACTGCCAGAGTCCTGGGCGGTGTGTGCAGCTCCACACCGAAGGGCACCAGCTTGTTCTGTAGGGCAGTGATGAGAGACAGACGCAGCATCAAATTTGTCTTTTGAGTTCTTTTGAGTTCCAGTTTGTCCTTCTTCTCTCTCTCTCTGGACATCCATCCTATCTTCCCGACCTGTTGATCTCAAGCCCAACATGGAACCAAAAAGCAACAGCGTTGCATAGGCTTTATTTATTTATTTATGTATAGACAGAGTCTCACTGTTGCCCTGGGTAGAGTGCTGTGGCGTCATAGCTCACAGCAACCTCAAATTCCTGGGCTTGAGCCATCCTCCTGCCTCAGCCTTCTGAGTACAGGTGCCCACCAGCAGGCCTGACTAGTTTTTCTATGTTTTAGTAGAGACAGGATCTCACTCTTGCTCTGGCTGGTCTCAAACTCCTGGTGATCCACCTGCCTAGGCCAGTGCTGGGATTAGAGGCATGAGCCCCTGGGCCCAGCCTTGCATGGGCTTTTTAATGAATTTTCACCTTTGAGGTCTGACTCCACCCAGGCTGAATTGTAGTGGTGTGATCATTGCTCACTGCCCCCTCCAATGCTTGGCCTCAGCTTCCTGAGTAGCTGGGCTTACAGCTCCCCACCGCGCCCAGCAAACGCTTGTTCCATATTACTCACAGTGGCTCTGCTTCTCGGATCAAACCCTAACTTGCACAAAGGTTGAGGTTCAGGTTTTTTTTTCCTATACAGAAATCCATTTTTCCTGGTACCACCAGTCCATGGATGTCCTGTCCCCAGGGGGCTGCCTTGGCACCTTTGTCAAAAATCAAATGGCTGTATCACAAATGTCTATTTCTAGGTTCTTTGTTCTGTTTTATCTGTCAGTCCTTTTTCCAGTCCTACGCTGTCTTGATTGCTGTAATTTTACAGTAAATCTTGAGGTTCCTGTTCCTTTTTGAGTAAGACAATCCTTTTTTGATATACGACATATTGCTGACTTCTACCTATAGCTGCTGTAATTCTAGTGTGTGTTGACTTAGCAAATAAAAATAGTGAAGGAATTTGTGAATACCTTAAAGTTACCTTGGATTTTACTAATCACAATGACAACTACATGTGACAATCAGTCACCTGCGTGATGACGTGGGGATGTGTGATGGCCCTGAGATGCACGCACCCATCAGCCGGAGGAGGAGGTGTCAGATCCTGATGTGGTTTTCTGCTCTTGGGATCACCTATAGCCGTGAATTTGAGTGAGATTTCCATAGGAGTAGATTTCTTTTCACCAGGAAGAGAATCTGTTGAGTTTTCCACTTTGTTCAGATTGAGGTTTCTTCCAGAACTGAGCACACAGCGGGGAGGAAAAGACATATCTGGGACTTAGTCTTTCCTGAAGGACACTGGATTGGGTGTCTCGAAAGGGTTGTTTTGGGTAATGTCTCCCAAAATTCACACGTTTCAGTTCTAATCCCTAGGACCTCAGAAGGTGACCTCCTTGGAACTAAGGCTATCACAGGCATAATTAGTTAACACACGGCTACACACGCACAAAGAAATGTTTTCTTGGGGCTGTGGCGTTTTATTACAAAAATAGAATAAAAGCTTGGAAGACAGTGGCGGCACCCATAGCTCCCTGGGTAGGGCACCAGCCACAAACACCGAGGCTGGCAGGTTCAAACCCGGCCCGGGCCTGCTAAACAACAATGACAACTGCAACAAAAAAATAGCTGGGCACTGTGGCGTGCACCTGTAGTCCCAGCTACTTGGGAGGCTGAGGCAAGAGAATCACTTGAGCCCAAGAGTTTGAGGTTGCTGTGAGCTGTGATGCCACGGCACCCTACCCGGGGTGACAGCTTGAGACTCTGTCTCAAAAAAAAAAAAAACTTTGAAAACATAATGATCCTAAAACACACATCAATAAAAAAGTAATATAAAGACTTGAAAATCAGAAATGTAAAAAGTAATCTGAAAACTTGAAAAATAGTTCATAACTCAGGTGGCAGTAAATATTTTCAGATGAGGTCAGACTCAGGTAGGGTGGGCCTTATCTGATAGGATCGTGTCCTTACAAGAAGGGGAAATTTGGACACAGGGACAGACACATGTAGCGGGGATATTGTACCAAGACACGCAGAGAGAGAACACATCTTCGAGTCAAGGGCCGCCTCCAACCACAAGAAGCTGGGGGAGAGGCATAAAGAGGTGCTTTCTCACAGCTCTCAGAAGGAGGCAGCCAGCTTTGCTGACGCCTGGATTTCTGATTTCAAGCCTCTCAACAATAATTTCTGTCATTTAAGTCACTCAGTTTGCATCATGGCTGCTCCAGGAAACAAATACAAGAACCAAATATTCAGCTCTCAGCTGCTCGTGCCCTTCCGTGAGCAGCAAGCCCCAGTTTTCCTGTGGGAACCCGCCTCTTTCCTTTTCACAAGGCTCAGGTGGGAAGTCAATCCCCGTACACATCCCCCGGCTGAGGGTTCAGCCCAACATGCACCCTAGCCCCGCGGGAATCTGAGTTTGCAGTGAAGGGGCCCAGAGAAGACCACAGCTTGTGCTCAGCCATTTTGATAGTGGCACCTCCGAATTCTGCTCACTCCCCCCGCATTCTCAGACTGCCATAGTTCCTGACCTGCCTGTGGCTGTTATTTGGAGTTTTGCATGGTCCTGTGACTCTTGAATGTGATTATTATTTGCTTACGTTAGCCAGCGTTGGTTTCTGTTGCTTGCAACAATGAGCCCTAGTTGGTCCGCTGATGCCCCTGGCCTAGGATCTGAGGAGACCCACAGCTCATTGGGAATCGGGTCTTCCCTCCTATCTAAGAGCCATGAGGTGAGGGGCACCCGGTGTAGGATGGAGGTGGGCCGTGCCACAGCCTGGCGAGGAAGATCAGAGCCCGGCAGGGGGAAGGGGCGTTTGTGAAGCTGTGTGTGGGATGCTGGAGCCCAGTGAGACAAGGAGGGTGCACTGGGCGGAGGTGGGGTGGGAGGGGCAGTAGCAGCACCCAGCAGAGGGTGTTGGAACAAAGGCAGGACAAGGAGGGGCCCAGTGTGAGGAATTCATCTTAGTTGGTGGGGGCAGGATGTGGTGGTTGGGTCGTCTGAGCCCAGGAAGTCACCTGTGTGGAGGCAGAGGCAGCCGTTGGTTACACAGGGAGAGCACCACCCTAATATGTCAACATCTGGACAGAACAGGGGCCAGGTTTGTCTGTGCTAGAAATGGGAGTTTCAAATATGGAAAGATGGCTCAGTGCCTGTACCTCAGTGGTTAGGGTGCCGGCCACATACACCTGGGCCAGCTAAACAATGAAAACTGCAACAAAAAAACAGCTGGCATTGTAGCAGGCGCCTGTAGTCCCAGCTACCTGGGAGGCTGAGGCAAGAGAGTCACTTAAGCCCAAAAGTTTGAGGTTGCCGTGAGCTGTGACACTACAGCACTCTACTGAGGGCAACATAGTAAGACACTGTCTCAAAAAAAAAAAAAGAAGAAGATGTGGAAAGCAAGGAAGAAACTAGAGTGAAGCCATTATGGGCGGAATTGTATCCCCCACAAATTCATGCGCTGAAGCCCAAGCTCTTCAGAATGTGACTGTATTTGGAGACAGGGCCTTTAAAGAAGTAACTGAGTAGAAACGAGGCCATTAGGATGGGCCCTAACTGTGTCCGACCGGTGTCCTTACAAGAAAAGGAGATTAGGACAGAGACACAGGGCCACATGTGCCCAAAGGGACAATCACATGAAAAGGCAGCAAGAGGATGGCCTTCTGCCAGCCAGGCAGAGAGGCCACGGGAGAAACCAGCCCTGCTGGGACCTTGACTTTGGACTTCCAGCCTGCAGAACTGTGAGAAGATAAATTCCTGTTGGTAAGCCACCCAGTCATCACTATTTTGTTACAGCAGCCCTCACACACTGGCACAGAACCCTTTAGGGTTAGGTAGAAACAGGAGGTATCAGTGTAGATTTATGGTTTTCAACATACATGTAAGTGGATGTAAAAATAAATGCAGATGCACGTGGGCGTGTACATGTAAATGTGTGTGTGTGTTGGCATGAATACACATTCGTGTATTTCCCACCTCTGTCCCTGAGAGCCGCACCCAAAAAACAAGCCCCCTCAGTGTCCAGAACTTGCTTTCTTTTTTTTTTTTTTAATAGAGACAGAGTCTCACTTTACCGCCTTCAGTAGAGTGCCATGATGTCACAGGACTCACAACAACCTCTAGCTCTTGGGCTTCCGTGATTCTCCTGCCTCAGCCTCCTGAGCAGCTGGGATTACAGGCGCCCGCCACAACGCCCAGCTATTTTTCCGTTGCAGTTCAGCCGGGGCTGGGTTTGAACCCGCCACCCTCGGTATATGAGGCCAGCACCCTACTCACTGAGCCACAGGCGCCACCCCAGAACTTGCTTTCTAAATATTCTCCACTAACAGGGCTGATCCATGAAAATACAAAAATAGTCTGGAACTCTTCCTGTGGGAGCTCAGGGACATTTTGAAGGACACAGAAGGTGCTCCCGCTGCCAAGGCTGGGGTGATCACCAGCCACTAGGAAAAATAGGAGTCCAGGAGTCCACACGCGCGTAAATAATTGGGGGACAGGAGAGTGCTCCCCTGCCGTAGATTGCCAAGTGCAGACAGAATGATGGGGTGAGAAGATCGTCAGCTCGCAACCTTCCTGGGAAAAATGAATTCATCCAAGAATCATCAGGACATGAAAACTAGTGGGTGGAGGTTTGATGGGGAACAAGATGTTGACTCACCTCAGAGGGCACCTCCCCACAAAATACTTATTAATCCCAAAGGTAAAAAGAGTAAATATTGTAGCGTAGAAGCTTGGCGGGTACAGATAAATCTTAATCAAATTAACGTCATTAGTCATGGGGCACATTGGAACAGGTGCCACCTGACAAGATATAACAAGAGTTGTGGGACATTCCTGCCCAAAGACATATAACCTGAACCTAAATATGAGGCGACATCAGTCAAACCAGTCTGAGGGACGGTCTTCAAAAGTATCAAGGTCATGAAATTCAAGGAAAGACTGAAAAACCGCTCAGATTGAAGGAGACTAAGAGATGTGACAATTAAATGCCTCACATGATTCTGGACTCTAGCCTTCTGCTGTGAAAGATGTTATTGAAACAACCGACTAAACTTGAAGGACATCCAAGGGGTGGATGCCAGTAACGCATCCGTGTTCGTTTTCTAGTTCTAGCTGTGTATTGTGGTTACTTAGGAGAACATCCTCATTTGTAGGAAATGTACATTCAAGTGTTGGTGAGTGACAAGGCATCCAGCCAGCAACCTACTCTCATACTGTCCAAGAATAAAGAAGTTCTTTGAACTGTGCTTGCAACTTTCTCCTAGGTTTATAATTATTTAAAAATATAATCCCAGCACTCTGGGAAGCCCAGGCAGGTGGATTGCTTAAGCTCAGGAGTTCAAAAGCAGTTTGAGCAAGAGCAAAACACATCTCTACTAAAAATAGAAAAGCTAGCTGGACTTGTGGAGGGCACCTGTCATCCCAGCTACTTGGGAGGCTGAGACAGGAGAATCGTTTGAGCTTAGGAGTCTGAGGTTGCTGTGAGCTGTGATGCAACAGCTCTCTACTGACAAAGTGAGACTCTGTCTCAAAAAAATAGAAATACAAGTCTATGTGCGATTAGTACAAGTATTCTACGCAATACATTGCACCATGAAATACGCAGATGTGTTTATGAAGAAAGTGCCTACATTGTACCTCATGATTGCATTATTGTACACAGTTATGATTTAATAAAAAAAAAGAAAAGAAAAAACGAAACTGGCTATGAACCGTCTTGGAAACAAGGATACTGCCTGATATAAGCTGGGGCAGTGGAGATCTGCTGGATGTACACGAGCAGAAAGGCAGGGTGAAGACTCGGATCACCCTCAGAGGATTACTCGCTGGATGTAAACTCGCGGAAAGTCGAGGTGAGGACTCGGATCACCCTGGCGAGGATTACTCACTGGATGTAAACTTGTGGAAAGTCGAGGTGAGGACTCGGATCACCCTGGAGAGGATTACTCACTGGATGTAAACTCGCGGAAATTCGAGGTGAGGACTCGGATCACCCTGGAGAGGATTACTCACTGGATGTAAACTCGCGGAAAGTCGAGGTGAGGACTCGGATCACCCTGGAGAGGATTACTCACTGGATGTAAACTCGCGGAAAGTCGAGGTGAGGACTCGGATCACCCTGGAGAGGATTACTCACTGGATGTAAACTCGCGGAAAGTCGAGGTGAGGACTCGGATCACCCTGGAGAGGATTACTCACTGGATGTAAACTCGCGGAAAGTCAAGGTGAGGACTCGGATCACCCTGGAGAGGATTACTCACTGGATATAAACTCGCGGAAAGTCGAGGTGAGGACTCGCATCACCCTGGAGAGGATTACTCACTGGATGTAAACTTGTGGAAAGTCGAGGTGAGGACTCGCATCACCCTGGAGAGGATTACTCACTAGATGTAAACTCGCAGAAAGTCGAGGTGAGGACTCGGATCACCCTGGAGAGGATTACTCACTGGATGGACACTAGCAGAAAGGTGAGGTGAGGACTCGGATCACCCTGGAGAGGATTACTCGCTGGATGGACACTAGCAGAAAGGTGAGGTGAGGACTCAGATCACCCTGCAGAAGATTACTCGCTGGATTTACACTAGCAGAAAGGCGAGGTGAGGAGACTCGTCCGTTTGGTAGAGGAGTGCTGGATGGATGAACCTAGCCGAAAGGAATGTTGAAGACGCGGGTGCTCTGGGAATGGAGTGCCGTACGCAAGCACACAGAGAGAAATGGGATGTCAGGACTTGGTGCAAAGCGTACTGCCAGTTACATTCTTCAGTGGGGGGTGAACTTCAACTCCCACTGAGGTCGTGCACTTGATAGCAATACAGTTGGCACATCGCTTAAGAGCACATATCCACTGATGTTCCCTCAGCAGGAGTGTTCAGAGTTACATGTACGATGAAAACAGGTATTCTCTGTTATAGATTGCACTGCGAAAACACGCTGAATTCTGTCTAAGCAGGACCTTGCAGATGAAATTTCTGGGATGCAAGGCGCTGTGGAAGTTTGGAAACATCTTTACCGGGTAGCTCTGTAACCGTTCTTGAGGAGAGGAAACAGTTTTTCCCCGCCCGAAGCATGCTGCCGGTTATCGTCTGGAGCGGGGCTAAACTCCTGTTCTCACTGACACCGTGCACGTAGTGCCATGGCTTTCGGCACATGAAGTTACCTTGATGAGGGACTCACATGCATTAATGTTCAGTCTGCAGGAATTCTCACACAAGTCTATGTACAACTAATACAAGTATTCTGCGCAATACATTGCACCATGAAACACGCGGATGTGTTCATAAAGTGCCTACATCGTACCTCATGATTGCATTACTGTACACAGTTATGATTTAATAAAAAAAAGAAAAGAAAAGAAATAGAAATAAAAATGATCTTTAGAATTATCTAAAAAGTCTATCTTTAGAAGATATGCAGATTGAAAAGGGCTGTGCGTGGTGGCTCATTTCTGTAATCCTGGCACTCTGGGAGGACGAGGCGGGTGGATTGCCCTGAGCTCACCGTCTCGAGACCAGCCTGAGCTAGAGTGAGACACTCTCTAAAAACAGCCGGGCATTGTGGCAGGCACCTGTAGTGGCAGGCACTTGTAGTCAGACAAATTCCAACTGAGCGACAGTCTACAAAATACCTGGTCTTAAATCTGTTAACAAAACACAGAAAGTCTGAGAAACTGTCAGAAAGAGCCAGGAGGAACGGAGGAGACATGACAACTAAGTGACCTATGGTATCCTCTGGATGGGTTCCTGGGACAGAAAGAAAAGGACATTAGGTGAAAGCCAAGCAACTATGAATAGAGGGCGGACTTCACTTAACAGCCAGGGACCAACACTGGTTCGTAGCTGTAGGAAAAGCGCCCCACGGATGCGAGATGGTAGTTAGGGGGAAAGAGAGTGTAGCATATTTGAAAATATCTTCACAGCTTTTCTGCACTTCTAAAACTATTCTGAGACAAGGTGTTCGTTAAAAATTGTCTTTAGAATGGAATGAGTTTGACATTATCATAAAGAAACAATCACTGTTGAGATCTGTCCGTTCTGCCGGCCACGGTGCTGTCCACTGGCGACACTGGAGACTCTGGTACAGGCTCTTGCTGGACAGAGGCTGTGTGGACAGTGAGGTCCACCTGGCAAGCTCTACTGGCTGGGGCAGCACTGCTGCTCCCTGGTCTTTAAACCATCCTTCCTCCCCAGTGGAACTTGTCTAAGGCACAGGTGTAATCTGTTTCTTGGTCCCTGATGTAGCACTTCAGTCATGGCTAAGATGCGGCTTCTCTCAAGAAAGCCGTCAGTGGATGGAGTTGAAACACGTTCTTCTGAGTAAAGTATCACAAGAATGGAAAAGCAAGCATCCAAGACACTCAATACTAATATGAAACCGGTAGATGAACAACGACAGGCCCACACGAGAGAGGAACAGAAGTATATTCAAGTGGGGGAAACGGGAGGAGGGGCGGGAGGAGGGGGACTGGTGTGGTCTCACCTAATGGGCACGATGTAAGGGCATATGGCACACCCCCTGGGTGAGGGGCTTTACCTGGCAAATGCAGACATTGTAACCTAATCATTTGTACCCTCATATCCAAAAAAATTAAATAAATATTGCTTTAGTTACAAAGAAAAAAAAAGAAATCCACCAAGCCTTGTGCAAGGTCTGTAAACACGGTTTCCGAGCGCTTTGGGAGTGAACTTGAAGAGTGATGGCTTCCCTCACTTACACATTTTTTCCTTAATATTTTTGCATGTCTTTGCTGCTTTATGCAATCATCTCTGCAAATTTTGTCGTTTAAACTCTAGATCTAGAAACACGGCAACAAATCCATGTCATTGGCTTTCCATATAATAAAATAATCTCTACATTAATGAATAAATAAAACGGAGTAAGTGGCCAACCCACGTTTTCCTTGAGGACATCCAGAGTAAGGCAGGCTGCAGTATTCATCCCTGTCTCAGACCGGAGCGCCCGCCTATTCCTGAAATGGCATGAGGACTGTGGATTGTCCCTGGAGACAGCTCCAGATAAAAACAACAGAAGAATAAAGAAAAGACTCCTGGCCTCTGGCGTTCTTTAGAAGCCTGATAAGCTGAGGGAGAGAAACCAGGCAAACCCCAAACCTCCACGTGTGCCCAATTAGGGGAGCAGGAAGTGTGCAGAGGGTTCACATGCACACAGCAAAGTCTCTCTGCGCTCCCGGGAGGCAGCCGGGGCTGGGGCACTTTCTCTTTACAGAGGGGCAGGCCCAGTGCAGGAGGGCAGGAGAGCACCCCCACCTGCCGTCCTGACCGGTCTATGACAGTCTGTGTACCACTCACTACCCCCACATCCGACTCCACACTGCAGACAGTGTGTGGATGGACTGGTAGAAATTTTATATTCTTTATGGTTAGAGTTCAAAGTAGTTTTGGCAAGCATGCCAGAACGCCTGGTCAACTTTTGCTTTTGGTTGACTCCAGGAGTCAATTTGAAATGGGAGTCAATTTGAAATGGAATAAACTGACCTACTGGCCTTAGACCTCAGCTACAACAAGAGGAACTCGGGCAGGCCCTGGGCCCTTATAATTTTTCTTTTTTTAATTAACAGACTTTTTTTTTTTGAGACAGAGTCTCACTCTGACGCCCTGGGTAGAGTGCTGTGGCGTCATCATAGCTCACAGCAAGCTCAAATTCTTGGGCTGAAGCCATCCTCCTGCCTCAGCCTCCTGAGTAGCTGGGACTACAGGCACCCTCCCCAACACCAGCTAGTTTTTCTATTTTTAGTAAAAATGGGGTCTCGCTTTTGCTCAGGCTGTGCTCTGCATTTTAGCCATTTGAATAGGGGTGTGGTATAGCCCATTGCTGTTTAAATGTCCAATTCCCTGAGGACACACGATGTTGAATATCTTTCCCTATTTTCATTTGCCATATTTTAGTGAGGTGTCTATTAAGATCTGCTGTCCATTTTTAAATTGGGTTGTTTTCTTATTGTTATTTTAAAGAGTTATTAGTATTCTTTAGATACAAATCTCTTTTATCAAATAAATGTTTTGCACATGCAGGTATACCTACCTCATTTTATTTTGTTTTGCTTTATTGCACATTGTTTATATTGCTTTTTTTTCCTTAAAAATTGAAGGTTTGTGGCCGCCCTGCCCTGAGCAAGTCCGTCAGTGCCATTTTTCCAGCAGCCTGTGCTCATTTGAGGTATCTGTGTCACATTTAGGTAATTCCAGCAATATTTCAAATTTTTCATTATTATGATGAATGCGCATTACAGTGAGCCATACTGGATCCAGTGATCTTTGATGTTACTACCGCGATTTTTTTTTTCTTTTGGCAGTTTTCAGCCAGGGCTGGGTTTGAACTCGCCATCTCCGGTATATGGGGCCGGCACCCTACTCATTGAGCCATAAGCGCCACCCTACTACTGCGATTGTTTTGGAGAACCACAAACCAGGTTCAGATAAGAACGTACTTAATGCTTATATGCTGTGTGTGTTCCGACTACTCCACTGACCAGCTGTCCCCCCCCACCCATCGCTGTCTCTCCCCTCAGGCCTCCTCATTCCCTTGAGACAACAGTATTAAATTAGGCCAATTAATAACCCTACAATGGCCTAAGAATTTCACATCTCTCACTTTATTTTTTTATTTTTTTTACATCGCTCACTTTAAATCAAAAGCTATAAATGATTAAGCTTAGTGAGGAAGGCATGTCAAAAGCCAAGACTGGCCAAAATCAAGGCCTCTTGTGCCAAACAGTTGGCCAAGTTGTGGATACAGAAGAAAGCTCTTGAAAGAAACTGAAAGTTACGGCTCGGCGCCCATAGCCCAGTGGCTACA
This sequence comes from Nycticebus coucang, assembly GCF_027406575.1. Taxonomy (NCBI): domain Eukaryota; kingdom Metazoa; phylum Chordata; class Mammalia; order Primates; family Lorisidae; genus Nycticebus; species Nycticebus coucang. The sequence goes on along the minus strand of NC_069789.1, from coordinate 128,503,536 downwards.
GCGCCAGCCACATATACCAAGGCCGGCGGGTTCGAGCCCAGCTGGGCCAGCTAAACGACAATGACAACTGCAACAAAAAATAGCTGGGCGGCGCCTGTGGCTCGGTGAGTAGGGCGCCGGCCCCATATGCCGAGGGTGGCGGGTTCAAACCCAGCCCCGGCCAAACTGCAACAAAAAAATAGCCAGGCGTTGTGGCGGGCGCCTGTAGTCCCAGCTGCTCGGGAGGCTGAGGCAAGAGAATCGCGTAAGCCCAAGAGTTAGAGGTTGCTGTGAGCCGTGTGACGCCACGGCACTTTACCCGAGGGCGGTACAGTGAGACTCTGTCTCTACAAAAAAAAAAAAAAATAGCTGGGCGATGTAGTCCTAGCTACTTGGGAGGCTGAGGCAAGAGAATTGCTTGAGTCCAAGAGTTTGAGGTTGCTGTGAGCTGTGATGCCATGGCATTCTACTGAGGGTAACACAGTAAGACTCTGTCTCAAAAAAAATGAAAAGAAAGAGAAAATAAAAGTGCTACTCCAGGGAACACAGGAACGATTAGAAAGTGAAACAGCATACTTGCTGATATGGAGAAAATTTGAGCGGGCTGGACAGAAGACCAAATCAGCTAACATATTCCTTTAAATCAAACCCTAATCCAAAGAAGCCCCTACGTCTCTTTAGTTCTGTGAAGTCTGAAAGAGATGAGGGAGCTGCAGAAAAAAGTTTGAAGCTAGCAGAGGTTGGCTTATGAGGTTTCAGAGGCTGTCACTATAACATAAAAGTGACAAATGAAGCAGCAAGGGCTGATGGAGAAACAAGTTATCCAGAAGATGTAGACAAGACCATCGATCAAGGTGGCTCCACTGAGCAACACATTTTCAATGTAGATGAAGCAGCCTTGTATTGGGAAAAGATGTCATCTAGAGGGGTTTTACAGCTAGAGAGAAGTCAGTGCCTGGCTTCAAAGCCTCAAAGGACAGGCCGACTCCCTTGTTAGGAGCTAATGCCGCTGATGACTTTAAGTTGAAGCCAGTGCTCACTTACCATTCTGAAAAATCATCCTCATAAGAATTATGCTAAATCTTTTCTGCCCATGCTCTATAAATGACACAACAAAACCTGCATAACAGCACATACAATTACAACACAGTTTACTGAATATTTTAAGTCCACTGTTGAGACCTGCTGCTCAGGGAAAAAAAATCCTTTTAAAATACTGCTCGCTGACGGTACACCTGATCACCTGAGTTTTGATTGATGGAGATACACAAGGAGATGAACGTTGTTTTTATGTCTGCTAAACAACATCCATTCTGCAGCCTAGGCATCAAGGAGTAGTTCCAACTTCCATCTTACAACACATTTTGTAAGATGATGGCTGCTGCTGTTGATGGTCGTTTCTCTGATAGATCTGGGAAATGTCCATGGAAAACCCCTGGAAAAGATTCACCACTCTTAATGCCACTGTGGACATTTGTGATTCAAAGGAGGAGTTTAAAACGTCAGCATTCACAGGAGTTTGGAAGAAGTTGATTCTGACCCTCATGGATGACTTTGGGAGGGTTCAAGACTTCCCTGGAGGTTAGCCAGGCGTTGTGGCAGGTGCCTGTAGTCCCAGCTACTCGGGAGGCTGAGGCAAGAGAATCACTTAAGCCCAGGAGTTGGAGGTTGCTGTGAGCTGTGTGAGGCCACGGCACTCTACCGAGGGTGACATAGTGAGATTCTGTCTCAAAAAAAAAAGAAAAGAAAGTGAAAGTAATAAACAGCATTATTGCTGATATGGAGAGTATCAGCAATAATGTACATCTTCTGAATAAATTGTTTCTCCACCATAATAAATAAATAACATAATAAATAATAAACAGCATTATTGCTGATATGGAGAGTAACTCTAAGAAGTTACTTCTTATGGACGCGCCAAGAAGGTGGTTTCTCAAGATGGAATCTACCCGCGACGAAGCTGCAGTGAACGCCGTAGCAACGACAAGGGATTTAGAATGTTATCTAAACTCCGTTGGGAAAGCAGCAGCAGGGTTTGAGAGGATTGACTCCCAAGTTAAAAGAAGTTCTACTGTAGGCAAAATGCTATCCAACAACATCACATGCTACAGAGAAATCTCTTATGAAAATAAGAGTTCATTAATGCTGCAAACTTCACCGATGCCTTATTTTAAGAAATCACAGCTACCCCATCTTCAGCAACCATCACCCTGACCAGTCAGGTGCCATCAACGTGGAGGTCAGAACCTCCACCAGCCAAAGATTATGTCTGGCTGAAGACTCAGATGGTTGTTAGCCATTTTTTTTTTTTTTTTTAGCAATATAGCATTTTTTAATCAGGTTATATATATTTTAAAGACATAATGCTATTGCACACTTAATAGACTACAACATACAGTAAATATAACTTTTATATGCACAGGAAAACCAAAACGTTTGTGAGACTCATTTTTTCACCTTATTCACTTTATTGAAGTATTCTGGAACTGAACCCATGGTATCATCAAGGTATGTTTGCCTGTATTTTTCTCACTTTCCTATGGCTTGTCTTTCCATTCTTTTAACAATGTCCTTCACAGGGCATCAGTGCTTGATTTTAATGAAGTCCCACTTACCAATGTTTTCTTTCATGGATCATGGGATTTTGCAGTATTGTATCTAAAATTGCCAAATCCAAGGTCCTCTAGGTTTTCTTCTACGTGTTCTTTTAGGAGTTCTGTCACTTTGCCTTGATATTTAGGTCTCTTTTTAATTGCAACCCTCAAAGGGTGGAACTAGACCAGTGGTGCTCAACCTGTGGGTCACGGCCCACAGGAACTGTATTAAAAGGCTGCGGCATTAGGAAGGTTGAGAACCACTGAACTAGGCCATCAACATTTGGAGCCCCTCAAGTGGAAATAATAATAATTATAATAATTGAACACATATGCCCAAGAGTGGTGGGATGGAGTTAATCCTGCGGGGAATGTGGCAAGTCCCCCCCTCACGAGGAGATACGTGGGATTTCTCCCCTAAGGACACTTTTGCTTCCCATCATTTTCCTTTCTGGCCAAGTAGGAGGTTGATCTTCTTAGGCAGAGAGGCAGGGACAGAAATACTCCTGTAAGGGAACCGAAGGTCACTTCTGTGTCCATGCTCGGTGTCATCCCCACCTCTACAAAGAAGGACAGGAGAACAGATCTGGGCCCAGAGAATGGAAGGGAAATCTCTTCTGCTGCTCAGGTGATGAATGAGGAGCTGAGGAGGGAAACAAGGGTGAGGAAGAATTTGGAATTATCTCCTTTGGTGGGTTATTCTTTTCTTTTTTGAGACAGAGTCTGACTATGTCGCCCCCAGTAGAGTGCCGTGGCGTCACAGCTCACCGCAACCTAAAACTCTTGGGTTTAAGTGATTCTCTTGCCTCAGCCTCCCAAGTAGCTGGGACAACAGGCACCCGCCACAACGGCCAGCTATTTTTTTTGTTGTTGCAGTTGTCCTTGATGTTTAGCAGGCGCTGGCTGGGTTTGAACCCGCCAGCCCCAGGTGTATGTGGCCAGTGCCCTAGTCACTGAGCTATGGGCGCTGAGCCAGTTTATTCTTTTCTGATGCACTATTGTATCTTTGTATCTGATCAGAAGAAAAGGACAGAGCCCAAGGTACAGGGTCGGGGGTGGGGGGGGTCTCCGTTCAGGTTACGTTTCTGCACAACTGCTCTGCGCAGAGCTGGGAGCTGGTAAAGGGATGCTGCTGAGACTGGCAATGGAGGCTGCAGCTTCTCAAGGAAAGTTTTTCTTGTGTATGAGCCTTGAGTAAGGACCTGCTGGGGTTCAGGGCCGGGTCTTCTCCGAGTCAGCCCCAACCCCATTCAGGGAAAAATACCCCCTCCATTTGGAATACACTGAGAGGTAGAATCCCAAGGGCTGGGCCAGTGATTGGGGGAGGAAAGAATGGAGGAGCGTCTGGGAGGACCCCAGGGCTTCTGGCATGGGTGGCCATCACCAACGAGGAGGGGAGTCCAGAGGTCACTGTTTAAATGTGCTAAATCTGAAGGACCTTTAGGACATTTGAAAAGCAACCTTGTAGAGAACCCAATAAATGAGGGTAAGGGCTTCCTGCCTCCTGGGGGTGCCCAGGGTTCTAGCGGGAAGGGACAGTCATGGAGAACAGAGGCCTGGCAGAGGCCCTTCTCCTCCACTAACCTGAGTAGTAAAATGCCTTTTGAGGGGCCAGTGGGCCTTAGGCCAAAGGAAGGAAAGAGTTCATGAAAAACCATTCAAAGAACTAAAAATAACTCACTTATTTCTCAGCTACACTGGCTTTGCTCAAGTCTTAGGAAAGGCAACGAGGAAAAAAAAAACTTGCAAGCAGAAATCCATGGCGACAAGCAGTTTCTGTTTACACATCGCGTCCCAGGGAGATTGTCTGCTGCGTACAGAGCAAAAGCAATGGTAAAGTCAGCTGTGTCTATTCACTTTCCTCTGATTGAGCAAACAAGAAACTCCATACCTGTCCTATATCTTCATGAGAAATAACTTCTTGCCTTTCCCCTTGACAAGCTATAATGTCATCTTGGTTATGAGTTTTAAATGAAGATTATAACATTCAGCTATGATCGTTGGAGTGCAAACTGGCTTTTTGTGGCATGAATTGCCAAGGACAAAGAAGGACAGAATGAAAGGGGAAGGAGGGTGTCAGCAGGTAGAGGTTCTAATTTCTAGTAAAAATCACTGTTGCGTTTTCATTGAAACTGTCAACTGCTCTCTGCCATCAATTCTCTTTAAAATTTATAATTTGATTCCAAACATACCAAGAAAATAAAGTGATCCACACTCCATTTCTCTATGTTTGACGTGCTTCTTTTAGAATCTCTTTCGGGTTGTTCTATTATTTCTAGTTCTTAGAATGCCAGGTCTTCACTTGTTCCAGCAGACTGTCCCACCTGGTGCTTTATAATTTATTATTGTGTACTCAACTTCCGTGAGGGCGTCTTTCTCTGAGCATGTCCTGTGCTCGAGTTGCAAAAGCCACATAACTGGAGCCCCTGCAGCTGGTGTGACATTCCCACCCAGAACACTGGAGCCCAGCTCTTGTCTCTGACCAAGACCACCCTCAGGACCCAGCAAAGACACCGTGTCGGGGTTAGTCTCTCAGAGAGGCCAAGCACCAGAGAGAAACAACAAATGCCACAGGTGACCCCATGTGTTTTTTGAAGTAATTTTCGGTTGGTGCAACTTGACACAAATGAGTAACATCTGCTCGGTCCATTTGCATTGAACTGAGAGACCCAGGAGGCCAATACCAGCAAGCCCTCCACAAGAGGAGACAAGGGTGAAGTCCCCTCCAACATTCCTCCCTGGCTTTTTTTGAAATCTCAGGCCTGAGAAAACACAGCACAGCAGAAAGCCTTAATGAGAAAATCAAGGTTAAAATAGTTTTTCTTTCTTTCTTTTTTTTTTTTATTGAGACAGAGTCTCACTATGTCACCTTCAGTAGAGTGCTCTGGTGTCACAGCTCACAGCAACCTCAAACTCTTGGGCTTGAATGATTCTCTTGCCTCAGCCTCCCAAGAAGCTGGGACTACAGGCATCTACCATAATGCTCAGCTATTTTTCTGTTGCAGTTGTGATTGTTTAGTTGGCCTGGCTGGGTTCAAACCCACCAGCCTCAGTGCATGTGGCCAGCACCTTAACCACTGTGCTACGGGCGTTGAGCCCAAATAGTTTTTCTTTAACTGCATGATTGAACTCCCAACACATTTCGTTTACTGCACGCCTGTCTTGCCTTAATCTTATGACTATGAATATATGACTTAGAGCTGGGACAGTATGCTTTGTCTAGTGGGTACTGTTTTAAGTATGAAAGGTCACAGGACCTGGGTTTTTGCCAGCAGAGTCCTTGGAACTCTCAGCCAAACACCCACAATTTTTCCCTTTCCTGGGTGCTGATGCCTGTCCTGAAACTCCTTTCCACGAACGAGGACTTTTACATTTCATATCTTATGCTTCCTTTTGCCAGGGCTTTTGGCCAAGTGACACTTTGCATGGATTTGTGGGTATTGTCAGTGTTCCTGTTTTATAGCCTGGCACAAAATTTAGGAAAATGTAGTATAAACAGAAACAAAACTCCTGGCTGCCCTGACTTATCCTCCCTTCTGCAGAAATGAGGGCTAGCCTGACTTTAGCCATAACCCGCCATGCTCTCTTGGCCAGTGTGTGTAGGACGTGGCTAAGTAAAGCTAAAGAGAAAGGTGACATGGAGATGAGAGAAGGAAGGGCCACCAGAAGCCTCGGGGTTTGGCACTGGAGGCAGGATTCAAGGAGACGAACAAGACCAGTCAGCCCTGGTTAGAGAATGATGACTTCAGAGGTGCAAAAGAGGAAGGCACCAGGAAGGCCAGAGTATGGGGGAGGGCAGGCACAGGTTGTGGGCAGGTGTGCAAAGAGAGGAGCCTGGGAGGCAGGCTGGGGTCCTGTGCATGAGACGAGAGGCTGACCCCCCCTGTGGCCTTGTTATCTGACAAGGCCAGGGTCCTAGCATGGCCAGAAGGATACCCTCATGGTAGCGCCCTTCATGGCGAGGAAACTTAGGATTCTGGCACCACGGTGGCGTCCTCATCAGCCATGCGGATACACCACATTGGCTGGAAGGAAGGCCTGGATCTAGGAGACATTTCCAGGCTTGGGCATACAGCAGGCCAGGAAAAATGGAAGGTTCATTCACAGTGGAGAAGCAGCAGCCAGGCTCAGACCCACTGTGGGCCCTGCATCTGCTCTGCTCAGTGGGTGCTCTCTCTCAAGGGTGCTTGTGTCCCTAATCTCTTGGGTCATTTAGATGAAATGAAAGCTCATGCCTAGGGAGTTGGGCTAGAAAATGGAGGATGAACAAAATCCCAGAGGCAAGAGCAGCGGTGGGGCAACAGCACCCCAGAAGGCCCCTGCCTACTGCAAACCAGCAGGGCAGTAAGCAGATGGCTCCCCGCAGGCATCTGTAAGTAAGTAAGGACCAGGTGACTAGAAGGGCCCCTGTCACACAGACCCACCCCAAGATACCCAGATTTGAGGATGACAGGTGAGACTTTCATAATGCCTGGCTGCTCTGAGTCTTCCAGTTCTAATCAGTTTGTCCAAATGCTGAATGCCCTGGACGTGTGACGTTTTCACCTGTTCCGACGGCTGTGAGGGATAAACGTACAACGCAAGCCTGCTGCTCATTCTGTTACTCAACCAGTGTTTGCAGAGTGTCTTCAAAATGACAGGCATGGCTCTAAATGTAGAGGGTCAGAGTGAGTGAGACAGCCCAGGCCACCGACCTGTCCTCAGGAAGTTTACATTTGGACAGGGAGAGACAATAAAACAGCAAATAAACAAGATCCTTTCAGAGGTCATTCTGAGTGCTAGAGAGAAAAATAACACATGTTCATGGCACGTGACATTCAAAGTGACACGGAAAGACAAAGAGAAGCCGGCCATGAAGATCAGAGGGAAGAAGTTTCCGGGCAGAGAAACAGCCAAGTGCAAAGGCCCTGGGGCAAGAAAAGGCTTGAGGAGTTCCAAGGATGAATAGGGGCCAGGGTGGCTGCATGGAAGGGTCCGAGGTGAGTCATGGCTCCCGCAGGCAGGCCTTGGGTGCAGTCACAGCCCAAGTCTCCTCTGAGCACAATGGGAAACTATTAGCTGGTTTTAAATTAGGGAGGGACATGATCAAATAACCTTATAAGAAGTTTCCCCTGGCTATGTGGGGACAGAGGGTTAGAGAGAATCAGAGGAGGACGGCACACCAGGTGCAGGCACTGTTACATTTGAACAGGTGAGAGGGGATGGAGGCTGAGCTAGAATGGCGGGGACAGATCACATCCCTGTCTTGGAGCATGTCCCAAAACCCTTTTGACAATAGAACCCCTTCACCCTGTAGCTCCCTGTCAGCTGTTCCTGCGGCATGCATGTTCCATGGAACGGATTCAGGAAACAGAGTTTTGCTCTACCCACGACTACTAAATTCTTCTTCATGAAAAGCCATCTTCTTTGCTGGTTTTGCCCCTGCTGGTTGGTCTGGGCATGACATCATATGCTATGTTTGCTTACTTGATTATGCCAGAATCTTGGGGTGCATAGGCACTGCCTGTTCCTTTCTTAGCATGAGGACTCAGAGAAGAATTCAGAAGGAAACCAACCTGCCAAGCAACCATTCACCGCTTACAGACACAGATTCCTGAATGCACATCCCAGAGGATGTCAGAATTAGGGAGAATGCTTTCTGCCGATGAGAAGACCCCCTGCTTCTTCACTGGGGGCTCTTGGGCAGGGGACAGTTATGAGGCCTGACAATTAAGTTAGAGAACTTGCCACTGTGCACTTATATTGGCAGCACCATACAAACAATTCAGTAAGGTTTCATAACCTTGGTATATCAGTGTCTCACAGCTGTATTTGAGTTGACATGTGGCAGCGTCTTGTTGAGCAGCATTCATTTTTATCGTTGCCTGTCTTTGTGTGCCATACCACGACAGCTCCATTCCACAAAAAGAGTTCCAAAATTGCTTTGATTGGTGGACTAGGCGCTGGTGTCACTGCAGAGCTTCCCAAGGCGAGTGCCTTGAAGTTGACCATAGTAATATTCAGCAGCGAGGTGTGTAGCACTTTTTCTAGGATGACTTCATGAACTTAATTGTCAGAACTCACACAATTGAGATCAGCAGAACTCTGCAAAAGTGACATAACCACAGAGGCTAAATGGGGACATGGAGTGCACATTATACACTTTAAAAATCCAGGCCATCACTGGGCATGGTGGCTCACGTCTGTAATCCCAACAATCTGGGAAGCCAAGGCAGGTGAATTGCTTGAGCTCAAGAGTTCAAAACCAACCTGAGCAAGAATGAGACCCTATCTCTACTAAAAATAGAAAAGCTAGCTGGGTGTTGTGGCCAGTGCCTATATTCCCAACTACTCAGGAGGCTGAGGCAAGAGGATGGCTTGAGCCCAAGAGTTTGAGGCTGCTGTGAGCTAGGATGCCACAGCACTGTACCCAGGGTGACAGAATGAGACTCTATCTTTCAAAAACAAACAAAAACAAAAATTCCAGGCCATTACGCTAATCACAATAGTTACTAATATTCCATGTGCCAAGACAAAAGGGAAATTCAAGAGCTGCGAGTCGCCTGATCAATTATCAGGCCTCACAACGCTGTGGTGCACCCCCTTCATTACCAGGAGCAACAGATTCTGCACTAAAGTTTCCCACCTAAACCCTACTGTTATACATCATCTGTAAAACATGACACTAGTGTAAGCATCTTAGAAAACACTTACATGCGCACGTGTAAATAGTGGGAAAATAAAACTGAAATTGGCAAAGTCGCTGCTCTTCAGGCAGTGAACAAAAGGTAACTCTACAAACAGGGACGCCCAAGCATTGTCAACAGTCCAGATGCTTCACTGTCCCAGACTGGACCGGGGACAAATGCCAAATGACGTCACCGGGCTGCACCGTGATGGCTCCATGGATTCTGGCTCCAGGCTCCACTCTGCTGCTGAGCCCAGGGACACATTTCAGAGCCCATCCTGACAGCCCACAAAAACCGTCTCATATATCCAGATTGATGTGGTATTTGAGAATTAAATCAATTGCTTCCAACTGTAATCTCCGGATATGTCCTAACAGAAAGATTATGAACTATTCTGTGCTTGAAATACTGGGGCTATTAGAATCTGTACATTAGGATCCAATTAGCACAACTGGAAAAGCCCTTCTACTTCGGTCTGACCTGTGAGAAGTGTGACCGCTTGTTCTATCAATAAAGGGAGGGGACAAAGGAAATACGTGGCATGTGGGTTTGGCTGCATTCCTAAGGCCACACAGGAGAAAGGTCCAGGCAGAGGACACAGGCAGGGAGGGATTCCCAGCTCTGCCAGGAGCACTGAGCTCAAGGGAGTTCAGCTTGTGGCTTTTCAAGAGCAGGTGGCTTAGCCGGGCCATTGTGGCGGGCGCCTGTAGTCCCAGCTACTTGGGAAGCTGAGGCAAGAGAATCACTTAAGCCCAAGAGTTTGAGGTTGCTGTGAGCTGTGACGCCATAGCACTCTACCGAGGGAGACACAGTGAGACTCTGTCTCAAAAAAAAAAAAGCAGGTGGCTGCCAATACATAGTAGGACCTCAGGCGTCCAGGGTTGTTAGGGAGACAAGGTATTTCCCTGGGGAGCAGCACAATAAAGATGCACGCGGGGGCTCTGGGGCGGGACAGGGCTAATGCTGTGGGGGGTCTTGGGATCCTATCCCTCAGCGTGAGCCAACACTCCATGCAACAGCCAAATGTCTCCCTCTGGGCACTTAATTATATTTGGAAATATAAAGATGAGGGTCTATTTGCTAAGTGGGTAACTTCATTGCTAAAGCCAGCACAGAGGTGGGGCTGGATCCAGGGGAGCCCAGGAGAGGTTCAGGAGTGATGAAAGGGTATTTTGGGATGCTGAGAGGACAGCGGCTTATACCCAGGTGCCAAGGAGGATGGTCGTAGAGAGGCTGGACTGGCTGGAAAGGGAGGGAGGATGGAGAGGGAACCCCAGACAGTGTCCGTAGTAGACAGCCCAAAGATGACTGGCCAGAAGGGAACCTTTTGCCATTGCATAGAATCAGGCTCTGGAAAAACAAGGCCGATGAGAGTGGATTTACATTTGTGGAACAACAAATGCCCTGACCACAGACGAAGATGGTGAGCTCTTTCCTAATGGCAGCTGCTAGAGAAACTGAGGCAGGGCCAGCAGACAACACACAGGATGCTCTACCACACGCACCAGCTCTAGCTGGCCACACGGCCTTTGGATGCATCAGAAATGTGGCAGGGGGCTGGGATGCTTCTGAGAGGGGCTGGTAGGAAACGGACTTCCCTACCACCACCACCACCACCCCCGAAATAGGGGGCTCTGTGGCAGGGTCCAGCAATAGCCCTCAAGTGGCACCAGAGGCCTCAAAGTTTCAACCCCCTGCAGCTGGCTCTAACCGGAACCAGAAAACCCAGCTTTGAAGATGACTCGGGCGGTCACAGAGAGCTCACACTGCCAAGTCCTGGTCCCAACTTCTTCAGTAAGAACTGATTACCCTGCAGCTTTCTCCAGCTTCAGAATCTAAAGGTTAGCTTTTGAGATCCGATCCAAGGATCAAAAGAAACCAAAACAGAACAAAAACAAAGAAACTTCTTGCTAGCAACTCATGTGTACATGCGGGTTTGATACTTCCAAATTGATGTTCTGAATCCAGCAGCTCCTTTCCTGGGCACCAGGGCCAGCAGACATCCGCGGAACCCAGGACATAGACAAAGGGAAGGTGGCACGGGAGACTCTATGGAGCCGAGAAAAGGTTCCACAAGCCCTTTCTCTCCCAGCCCCGCTCACTGTCGGTTTTCACCTGGAATATCTTTGGCCTACATCCAGATTAAATGCCAGTTGGAAAGCTCTGCCCCACTCGCCTTTTCTGGGCAGACAGCAACAGTGGTGAGCTCCAATCATTTACAAAGGTCACGATCAGGAGCAAGGCCCGGAGCAGTCATTTAAAATTCGATTGATCCCTATTTGTAGTCAGGGAAAGAAAATGGGCACTTGGTCTGTATTGTAATTATGAGGCTTCCAGGCAACCATAAATAGATGTGCAATCTCAATACTGGCAAATACCTGGGAGAAGAAATTATTACTCTGGCATAGCACGTTGCTAGGAAAGGTTGAAGATAAAATTGCGCATAAAAAAAATCAATCATCTTTTAGCTAATTCGCCTTGCTTGCCACCCATCGGGGTTATCACAATTATCAGATGTCTGCTGAATATATTAAAATGAGGGGTTACTGCTGAAAGTGATCACCAAGGAAGCAAAGGCCTCAAACTCAGTGGGGACTCTGGAGAACTGACATCTGGAGAGCTGGTTCCAAGGGCCACTGGCACAATGGGAAAGGTTTGGGGCAGCTCTGAGGGCCTCTTGGTGAGGCATGGGTTCCCTGGACCCTCAGGAGCACCAGCCCCTCCTGGGACACTGAGTACACCGTCCTGATGCTCACCTGCTGGGAGGAGGGTCTGCTTGTCTTGTGAGTGGCAGAACGGCAGTGGTTGGCACACCTGTGCTGCTTTGTCACATAGGGCTGGTCCTGGTATTTGACATCCATTACCTTAACCCTCACCATGACTCCAGAAATAAGTATTATCAGTACCCTATTCCTGATGGGGAAACTGAAGCACTGTGAGAGCCAGAAACTCATGCCCAAGGTCACCTGGAGGTATGTAGCAGACCTGGGGCCAGAGCCAGCAGGAGGTAGAAACCAGGGGATGCTGGGGCCCACCCTGCTCTGGGCACCGCCTCTAGGAGTGCTGAGATCAGGGGTGCCTGCCCTCCGGCTCTGTTTCTCCTCCCTTCCTATCCCCCTAAGGCAGCTCTCTCTCTTTTTGCATCCTCAAGAATCCTGAAGTCTTTAGGCAAAAATGACACCTGCTGGATGGCACCTGGGCCCCACGGGGGTGCTGCAGAGCCTTCTGAGCTACCTCATGAGACTGCCACAGTGCACGGCTCGCCCTGGTCCCTAACATTTGTTCCAGTGGGTCACACCTTCTGAGCTGTTATTTATGGCTGCAGGGCGTCCCAGAAGCACCCCAGTGGAATCAGTAGTGCACTCAGAGGAACGGGATCAGCCACCACCCCCAGCAGTGCCAGGCCACAGCGGGTGGGCTGAGTGCTGAAAGAAGGGCACCCCACTAGCCAGACAAGGGTGTCAAAGGGCACAGCCTGTCCGGGAACCACTCTGCCACCAAAGATTAAACATCTAAAGGTGCACGGTTGGAGGCTGAGGTGGGTGGATCACCTGAGCTCAGGAGTTCGAGACCAGCCTGAGGAAGAGTGAGATCCCATCTCTACTAAAAATAGAAAAACTAGTCAGGCATAGTGGCAGGTGCCTGTAGTCTAAGCTTCTCAGGAAGCTGAGGCAGGAGGATGGCTTGAACCGAGGAGTTTGAGGTTGCTGTAAGGCATGACACCACAGCACTCAATCCAGGGCAACAGAGTGAGACTTTGTCTCAAAAAATAAGTAAATAAATAGGGCTCAGCGCCCGTAGGTTAAATAGGTATAAAATGATATAAAATCTTATAAAGAATAAACACATAAATAACCATGAGAATTACTGGTGGTGATGGAGTTCTACTTTTGTTATCCTTGAGCTCTTTTCCAGACTCTCTACAATTAGCCACCACCCTCTGCTTATGACTTCTTGTGGCCTTGGAGTGGTGGCTGGGTCCTGGCCTGGGCCATGGCTCAGCCATGCCGATGGCAGACTCCGAAACTCCAATTTAGGTTTATCAGAAGGTGCTTTCTTCTCTTTTCTTTTTTTTTTGAGACAGAGTCTCACTATGTTGCCCTCAGTAGAGTGTGCCGTGGCGTCACAGCTCACAGCAACCTCTAACTCTTGGGCTTAAGAGATTCTCTTGCCTCAGCCTCCCAAGCAGCTGGGACTATAGCCACCCTCCACAATGCCTGACTATTTTTTTTTGGGGGGGGGGCGGTTGTTGTTGTTGTTGTTGTCATTGTTGATTTAGCTGGCCTGGGCTGAGTTCGAACCCACCAGCCTCAGTGTATATGGCTGGAGCCCTACCCACTCAGCTACGGGCGCTGCCTGGGTTTTTTTCTTAATTGTGATAAAATATACATAACATTTACCATTTCAACCGTTTTGTGGCATCGAGTATATTTACAATGTCATGCAACTGTCACCACTGTCCATCTCCAAACTTCATCCTCCCCAACAAACTCTGTCCCCATCCAACACCAATTCCTATTCCCCTTCCCCCGCCCTCTGGCAATGTCTGTCTTGTCTCTGGACCTGCCTCATCTAGCACCTCCCATGAATGGGATGCTCCAGTTTTTGTCCTTCTGCGTCTGGCTTCCTCCACTTAGCATCATGTCCCCAAGCTTATCCCTGCTGGCAGACCCTCCCTGTCCTTACCTCCACTTCACCAACTCAGGACAGGCAGGGCTGTTCCCATTTAATAGTGGAAGAAACTGAGGCTCACAAAGGTAGAGCCTGGACTTTTTCTCAGCATGAGTCTATCAGCTGCCCCAGTCCCAGGAGACCTTCTGAGAGTGGTCCAGAGTCAGAGGAGGAAGAAGCGGCAATCCGGCCGCTTTACCCCACATTGTCTATGCTGAACTTGGAGAATGCACATCTCTCCTTGCAGCCCCAGCCCAGAGAATAAACAGTCCATTCTCCAAAACCTTCCTTGAGGTCACTAGGGTCTCAGGTAAGACTCAGCCCACACCTTCCCAGAGCACAGCTCTGGGAGCGTGGCCTTCCAAGCTTTTTCTCCACCCATGGGCAGAAGGCGAACAGATATCCTGGCCTACACATGGGCCCACCGCCCTCCCCACGGCCTGCCCTCTGCCAGCAGCATCTTGAGGGCCACTCAGAGATGTCAGGGCAGGGATGGCTGGGCTGCAGCTCTGAAGCCACAAGGCAATCACCCTCACCCAAGGTCCCCGGGATGCTGTGCATGCCCACCAAGTCACCATGACAGCAGAAGAGCCACCTTCCAGTCTCCCTTCAAATCAGTCCTCCATGGGGACTTGGCGAGGGTTGGACTGCAGGAACCAACTGTCCCCAGGAGCAGGTCCTCTCCCAGCCCAGCCTTCTCCATCTTCCCCAGAAGCACTTGACTCTGAAAGATCCGTAGCAATGGGCTGAGCTGTGGAACGTCCACCCCTAGTCAAGATACCTTTTCCAAGGCCCAATCAAAACAGCTAAGTATTGACTGAGTCATCCTAAACAAGTATATACCTGTTAACAGCACACACCTGATAGAAAACATCACCTGGGAAGCGTTGCCAGGCAATTACCAAGTTTCCACTCTATTTACTACAACATGTTACACTGCAGTCAGAGCACAAGAACCTCAGAGGTGGAAATTTCGCCCTTTGTGTCATTTTAATCCCATAGTGATTACAACCGAGAATCCAGACAGGCCTGCCCAGGTGTTGCTCACCTTTGCTCAGAAGCTTCTCAGCGTCCCCAGCTTACACAAAAATGACAGCCTCTTTGCCCGCCTCCCTGCCTTTCCTCTTTTCCCTTTTGAGTCCATTCTCCTCACAAAAGCGAAGGTGATGTTTTAAATATATAAATCGGACCATGTCATCCCTGCTTCAGAAGCTCCAACGGCTTCACACAGTGGTGCCATGAGACATGACCCAGTGGCCTCCTGGCCATGTCACCCCACTTGCTGCTATCTCACTGCTGCAGCCACACAGCTTCCTCCCCTCCCCTTGAACACCTGCCCCAGGGCCTTTGCACGAGCACACCTTCCCCCAGTTCTCTGCCCAGCCAGCTCCTTCTCATCACCCGTGAGCCAGCACCATTGTCACCTCCTCAGAGAGGCCTTCCCTAACCAGACTGGCTGAAGTAACCCTGTGGCATTCTGTCATATCACCCTAATTTATTTCTTCATGTTTCTTATGGCTGGCCAAAATTATGTATTTTGTTGTTGTTAAATGTTTGCTCTTCAAGGACAGAGTTCTACCCACCCCACCCCCATTAATATGAGAGTACAAACAATTAGGTTACTTTGTTTGCATTTATAAAGCAAAGTCCAAGTTGTACTTGAGTCTTTCATCCAGGAGGTGTGCCATATACCCCTATATTGTGTTAGGTGAGAACTTAAGGAACCCCCCCCTTTTAATTGTATTTTTCTTTCTTTTTTTTTGTAGAGACAGAGTCTCACTTTATGGCCCTGTGTAGAGTGCCATGGCCTCACACAGCTCACAGCAACCTCCAACTCCTGGGCTTAAGTGATTCTCTTGCCTCAGCCTCCCGAGTAGCTGGGACTACAGGCGCCTGCCACCATGCCCAGCTATTTTTTGGTTGCAGTTCAGCCGGGGCCGGGTTTGAACCCGCCACCCTCGGTATATGGGGCCGGCACCTTACCGACTGAGCCACAGCCTTTAGCTCTTAATCTACTACTTTAGTATTGAGTACACAGAATGCTTGCTTTTCCATTCTTGAGATACTTTACTTCGGAGAATCCTTCCAGGTAAATATAAAAGATACAAAGTCTCCACTTTTTTTTTTAATTTTTTTTTTTTTTTTTTAATTTCAGTGTGCTTGTTCATCTTTGTTTGAAGTACTCCTTTTTTGTTGATTTTCTTCTTTCTCCTGCGGTGCTGGCTGTTTTTGATGTTGTTGGTAGAGACGGGGTCTTACTCTGGCTCACTGCTGCTCATATGGGTTTTGAACCTCTGAGCTCAGGCAATCCACCCGCCTCGGCCTCCCACAGCGCTGGGACTACAGGCGTGAGCCACCACGCCCGGCCTCCACTTTTTTATAAAAGATACAAAAAATACAAAGTATCTTTTATAAAAGATACAAAGTCTCCACTTTTTAAAGTATCTTTTATAAAAGATACAAAGTCTCCACTTTTTAATAAAAGATACAAAGTCTCCACTTTTTTATAGTTGAATAGTACTCCATGGTTTGCATATACCACAGTTTATTAATCCACTCATGGGTTGGTGGGCACTGGGGTTGTTTCCACATCTTTGTGATTGTGAATTGAACTGCAATAGATGTTTGAGTGCAAATGCTTTCTTGATAAAATAATCTTTCTTTTCTGGGTAGATACCTAGTAATGGGATTTTAGGATCAAACGGAAAGTTTTAGTTTTTTTAAGACTCTCCCTACTTCTTTCCATTAAGGCTGTATTAGTTTACAATCCACCGACAGTGTACAAGTGCTCCCCTCTCTTCATACCCACGCCAGCATCTGCAGCGTTGGGACCTTATGATGTGGGTTATTCTCAGTGGGGTTAGGTCATATCTCAAAGTGGCTTTGATTTGCATTTCTCTGATGATAAGGGATGATGAGCATTTTTCATGTGTTTGTTGACCATTCATCTGTCCTCTTGGGAAACGATTCTGTTCGTGTCTCTTGACCAATGATGAATGGGATTGTTTGCTCTTTTCTTGTTGATTTGCTTGAGGTCTTTGTGGATTCTGGTTATCAGCCCTTTGCCAGTTTTGTTACATGCAAATATCTTCTCCCATCGTGAAGGTGGTCTGTTTGCTTTGTTGATTGTGAAGGACAGAGTCTTCTATGTTTTATTAGCTGCTGTATCCTCAGAGACTCTCGAAGAGTAAGTGCTCAGATAATGTTTGATGACTGATGGAATAAGGGTTTTAAAAAGTCTTTCTTTTATCCATGCCTCCCTTCAGGCTCTGCCTTATACTTCTCCTGGAAGGAGTTGGCCTCGTTTATTGTCTTATCCTGTCTGGTGGCTTCCAAAGATCCCACTGTGCCTGGGGTCAGCCTGCCTAGACTCCACATGGGACGCAAAACCCACTCACGGCTAACTACATCCAGCACCGTCCCTCCACCCTGTTCCTCTTATTGGGCTCCTCACCCAGCGCTCGCCCAAGCCAGCAACCTGGAAGCCCGAAGCAGATGCTTCCCGTGACCCCAGCTCCCTGCCCTTTCAAGGGAAGACTTGGAGGTTGGCACAATCCTGGGGGATCCCGAGCAGGACTGCGATTTCCAGCTCCACGACCTGCCTTTCCCTGCTCGTTCCGTCTGTGTCCTTTCTCTGCTTCCCGGCTCCTCTCCTGCTCAGGGCTGAGGCTCAGGCTTCTTTCCGCAGCATCAGTCTGGGGTTCCCTTTGGAGGCTGCTGGTCCTTCACCGTCTATTCAGCCCCTAGTCTGGGGGGTCACACTTCCGGTTCTCTCTGACGCTGCTCCCACAGCGGCCACAAACTCCATGGCTTCAGACGGCAGACGTTTACTCTCTCACAGTGCTGGAGAACAAATTTAGTACTAGCAGGCCAAAGTCAACACATCAGCAGGGCCACTTTCCTTCCACTGGCCCTGGGGAGAGTCTATCCCAACACTTTTCCAGTTCCGGTGACTGCCAATGCTCCTTGGCTTGTGATAATGTCACTCCTGTCTTTGCGTCTGTGATCACATCACCGTCTCCTGCGCTGTCCATGTCAAATCTCCCATTTGTTGTGGTTGCGTTTAGGGCCCAGATGGATGATCCAGGAGATTCCCCATCTCAGGATTCTTAATTTAATCACACCTGCAAAGCCATTTTTTCGTTACATAAGGTAATATTCACAAGTTCTAGGGATAAGGACCTGATATCTTGGGGGGCCATCATTGACCCTCCCATCCTGACCCCTCCCCTGAACTACTGCAAACAGATTCCTGTCTGGCCCCATCAAATCCATCCTCCTAGCCATAATCAGAGGCACCTTTCTAGAAGCAAACCTGCTCAGGCCCTGGGGCTTTCTGCTGCCTGCAGGACAAGAAACCCACTGCCTAGCCAGGCTCTGCTCTCTCTCCACACTGGCCCCTCACAGGGCTCCAGGCTCTGATGTCTTGGGGGGCCAGGAAGGCTGTCAGCCCCACACACATGCAGTGGGGCACGGCTCCAGCTGACTGCTGTCAGGAGGAATGCAGATGCCAGATTTTTTTTTAGAGACCTAGAATCTAGGCTTGGTTTGATTTTACATTTAGTGTGAAACCTCTCAGTACTTAAATGCTGACAGCTAATTAAAAAAGAGAATGTAGCACAGAGCAGGCCACACCCAGCAGTCTTCGAGCTGCCCCTTTGTGACCGCTGCCTGGAAGCTGGAGCATGTGGCTGTTTCTGTCCTCAGGCCTTTGCCTGTTCTCACCCCTTTGCTGGAAGCACGTCCTAAGACACCCCCTGCTCCCCCATGCTCCTTTACCTACCGATGTCCTGTCTTCACTGCTCCGATGCCACCATCCTGAAGCCTGACTCCTGTCCTGGCTCCCATCTCACATCTCCCTGCAGGGATGAGTCCACCCATGGGTCTATGTCTCCCACAGGACTGGGAGTCCTGCAGGACAAGAATGGATGCCCCGTGTCTGTGAGGGAGCCCAGCACAGAGGGAGTGCTGAGCCCGTATTTGTAGAATTATGAATATGGTTCTTATGCTTCAGAAAACAGCAACCATTTGATTTTCAGGACATGGCCACAAAATCACCAAATTTGGAAATAGAAATGTGGGTTAACATTGTTTCAAAATGAGTCCTTAAGGTGGTGCCTGTGGCTCAAAGGAGTAGGGCACCGGCCCCATATGCCAGAGGTGGCGGGTTCAAACCCAGCCCTGGAAAAAACTGCCAAAAAAAACCCCAAACAAAAAAATGAGTCCTTAAGGCTCCGCACCCATAGCACAGTGGTTATGGTGGCAGCCACATACACTGAGGGTGGAGGGTTTGAACCCGGCCCGGGCCAGCTAAACGACTACAACAAAAAAATAGCTGGGTGTTGTGGCAGGCGCCTGTAGTCCCAGCTACTTGGGAGGCTGAGGCAAGAGAATCACTTAAGCCCAAGAGTTTGAGGTTGCTGTGAGCTGTGACGCAATGGCACTCTACTGAGGGCAACATAGTGAGACTGTCTTAAAAAATAAATAAATGAAAATAAAAATAAATAAATAAATAAAAATAAAAACAAAATGGGGCGGCGCCAGTGGCTCAGTGGGTAAGGTGCTGGTTCCATATACCGAGGGGAGGGGGTTCGAACCCAGCTTCGGCCAAATTGCAACAAAAAATAGCCGGGTGTTGTGGTGGGCGCCTGTAGTCCCAACTACTAGGGAGGCTGAGGCAAGAAAATCGCCCTAGCCCAGGAGTTTGAGGTTGCTGTGAGCTGTGATACCACGGCACTCTACTGAGGGTGATACAGTGAGACTCTGTCTCTAAAAAATAAATAAATAAATAAATAAATAAAAATAAAAACAAAGTGAGTCCTTAAACTCAGACATAAGGCCTGGTTGCTAATCCTTCAAAGGGCCAACAGGAAAAACAAGAGGCTGCCTGCCCGTCACGGGCAGCTTTGCCATCCACCTGACCATAGGGCCTTGATGCCAGCCCTGGGCAGACATGTCCAGTCTTCTGCAATTTGGATTTCTGCACCCATGTGTGTGCCCTTGTACACTCCTCTCTGTCCAAGCCTGCCAACACTATGGTGGCCAACATTAATCATTCTCAGGAGCAAAAGTGGCACTCACGTCCCTGCCTGGTGTATAACAACTCCATCCCACTCAGCACTGGAGCATCCCGAGCCACCTTCCAGGGAGGAGGTGGGCATGACCACTTTAGGTAAATCAAGTTGCTGGAGGTTTATAACTCTTGTATTTACTATGACTGCAAAGAAATACCACCCAATTTAGAACACTTCTCACACACACAAAAAGTCCATTGAAAGAGTTAATTTTTTTTTTTTTTAATAGAGTCTCACTCTAGCACCCATGGCATTATAGCAGCAACCTCAAGTTCTTGGACTCAAGCAATTCTCTTGCCTCAGTTTTTCTATTTTTAGTAGAGACGGGGGTCTCCCTGTCACTCAGGCTGGTTCAGAACTCCTGAGCTCAAGCAATCCACTGCCTCAGCCTCCCAGAGTGCTGGGATTACAGGTGTGAGCCACCCCACCCGGCCAGAAAGAGTTAATTTTATAATAATCATTACAAAGGAACAAACCTCAAGAGCACAAATGAAGGTGTAAAGTCAGTTATAAGCAGAGTGTTGTGGGTGGGTTTGGGAGGCACGTAATTGACCTGAAAGAAATGAAAAGTTCACTGTGGAAATGGAGTCGGCAGCTTGACAGTTTCCAAATTGTCTGCCATTGAGACATACTACCTTTATCATCAAGCGATCTTTAAGTGTCTAGAGCAGTGTCTTTCAAGCTTTTCAATCTCACAGCACACTTCCACGGCACACTTAAATTAAGTTGATCAAAAGAAAAAAGTTAAAAAAAGAATATACTTCATGAGCTTTGAACTTCTTTCAAAAATAATTTAATTCATGACCTTTAAAACTTTTCTCAACACATCTAAGGTCCTCCCACGGCCCGCCAGTTGAAAATCACTGGTCTAGAGCAGAGGCTTCCCAGGAGCCCACGGTGCTGCTGACTCGGCGGCACCAGGGCAGCAGGACGAGTCTCTGCCGTCTGGGAAACTGAAGCACCCACGTGTGGCCCAGCAATGGTGTGAGGGTCATCTAGGGTGGGGAAACGACACAGCTCCAGTTACGGGGGTTCGGAGAGACATTGAGGGGGAGAAAAATCTCATGGGACTTTCAGTTGCTATTTTAATACCCTCTTAAATACCGTTTTCATTTCACTGTGGTTTCTTTTTTCCCTCTTCATTTTCCTGTAACTCATGTTATTGGAGCAGGTGCTAAAGGCACGCTGTCTGGCACAGGGACATTCCCTACATGCGGGGAGACACAGATTTCAGCCGAGCAAGGTGGTCCTGGAGAGGCCCGCATCAAAGGCCCCATCAAGAACCTCCTGTACGTTGAGCCGGGGCTTCAAGCGAGCCTTTCAGAGCCCAGCACGGTGCCTGGCCGTCATAAGTGGTGGCTGATTGAATCTTGAAGGCTTACAGATTGCTGATTAAATCCAAGCTTCATCTCCAACCCTGGACGCAGCAAAGCTCCTCAGCAGTTGTGGCCACCACAGAGGCAGAGCAGGGGTGCGAGGTGTGTCCTTTTCCAGGGGAGAGGGCGGTCTAGCAGGTTCAGGGGCTGCCAATGTCCACTAAGTCCATATTTAGACATCATGGTGAGTCTTGCCCGTGATCTGGAAAGATTCCTCCTACTGAGAAGGTAGGCATGACGACTTTAGGTAAATCAAGTTGTTGGAAGTTTATAACTCTTGTATTCACCATGACTACAAAGAAATACCACCCAGTTTAGAGCACTTCCTCTTCCTCCCCCCCAAAAATGTCCATTGAAGAAGTTAACCCTAAGATAGGCCTTGTCAGAGAAGGTGTTTCCACTTCCATGGACGTGCCCCAGGGATTCCTGAGTTAGGAAGGGGCCCAGCTCTGCAGCCCCGGTGCGAGCCAGACTACTCTCACAACAAAGAAGGACTTTGTTGGGCGGCGCCTGTGGCTCGAAGTGGTAGGGTGCCAGTCCCATATGCCAGAGGTGGTGGGTTCAAACCCAGCCTGGCCAAAACCCACAAAAAAAAAAAAAAAAAAGAAGGACTTTCTTTTTTTCACAAGGTAGTGACACACCATATACAGTTGACAGGGTTGTGACAGCTAGCAACTGCCATTGCACAGCCAATTTAGAAGCAGCAGCATGTTCTGGTGGTAATGAATTCATCTCTGTATCCAGCAGCACTTGGACGGTGGGAGGGGATGTGGCTGGATTTTCCATTTCCAGGGCTGTGCACCAGTAAGCCGTGAAGCAGGAAGCTCATACAGTGACAAGATGCAACCACTAGACTCCACGAGAAGGTATTAACTCACTACCACGCTTGGCCAGAGGCTCCCTTTCGGGGAGCCCTCACCTCCCACCCCTCAGAGGCCCCTCTCAGGCTGTGTGGAGCTCTTGCCTGGATGGTCGAGAAGTCTCTACCACTGCACTGCACAATACCTTAGAAAACAATGTGAAAAGCACCCCTAGCATTGTACAACTGGAACAGGGAGCAGTCTCCTTTACAAGTTCAGATCAGAACCTGCTTCCACTCGCCCCCAATTCTCCCATCCTCTTCACCCTGGTCCCCATGGCCGCCTCTCCTGGCTCATTCCCTGAGTCAGAGCCCCCGTGAGTGTGGCCCCTGCACTCCCCAAACACACACTCACATGCCAGTGCCTTTGACCAGAGCACATTTCCCACCATTCCAGTCAAACAAGTTCCTACTCATCCTATAAAACTCAAAGGCTGCCACCTTCCCTGTGATATCCCCCTCTCCTGGCTCTGATTTCCTTTTTTTCTTTTTCTTTTTTTTTTTTTTTTTTGAGACTCTGTCACTCTGTCACGCTGGGTGGAGTGCCCTGGCATCATCATAGCTCACAGCAACCCCAAACTCTGTGCTCAAGCAATCCTCCCGTCTCAGCCTCCAGCATAACTGGGACTACAGACGCCTATCACAACACAGGGCTAGTTTTTTCTTTCTTTCTTTCTTTCTTTCTTTCTTTCTTTTTTCTTTTTGAGACAGAGTCTCACACTCTGGATGGAAAGCCTTCTCCAACAGAAGCCAGGACAAACCTCCCTCTGTGACTCCTGTCCCACTAGGGCTCCAGAGCACTCACCACACTGTGCTCTAACCACTGAGGACAGGGGTGGTCTCTGTGTCCCAGGTTCCCTCCAGGTGGGCACAGTGCTTTGCATGCAGCAAGTGCTTAATGCATGCTTGTGGGCACCACAGCAGATGTTCAGAATGGTGGAAAGAACATCCTAAAAAACAATTACCCTGATCTCCTAGGAAGAGCAGTTATAAAACCCTTTCCTGTCTTACAAAAAAATACTTGCAAATCTTTTGCCAAAAATCTCTGCAAGTGAGAGCATACGATGACCACAAATGCTGTAGGTGAGCAGAAAGATTAGCTGTGCTTAAGACATCAGTTCACCGCAGAGTCTGACCACAGGGTGGTTTATCCAGACTCCTCAGCAGAGACCCCCCCAGAGGTCATGAGTTATTTCTATGGGAAAGCCACACCTTTAACGACCACCTTCCCTTCCACCAATGAGAAATCCCTGCCTTTTCCTAGTCTTGTTTAACGGTAACACAATTTCAATCAAATAGTTGGAGAGAAAGCCACTGAAACTCACTTCCAAAGTGTCCTATGTCAGAAAGCGGTAACATGATGATTAAAGGCACTCCTGTTTCTATGTTCGAGTCCATGTCTGATAAAGCCAAAATATTATTTTTTTAATTAGATTTTTTTAAAAGCTAGATGATACATCTAAAACTTCAATTTCAATAAATAAGGATCTCTATTACAAAAGATCTCCACCAAAATTGCCTGCTGTGCCCTGCTTCCTCCCTGAGTAGATGGGTTCCGGGGGGAGGCCGAGAAGGGGCTGGTCCAGCAGAGCTCCTCTGAGGCCAGGCTTCCTGGGGTCCCCCTGCCGCCCACCGCCGCCACCTCCCTCCACACCAGTGAATAATGAAACCACCAGACCAGATTCCAACAGCTCAAACTGAAACAGCTGTGTTTCTTTCTCACGCAACACCCTCTCTTAGCAAATGAAGGGCACCGATTCATGGATAGGAGACAAATATCTCAGGCCATTTTTTTTTTCATACGCTGACAAGAAGTAAATTAGGGAATCGTGTAGGTACAATGCGCGAGTCATCATCCCTCTCTGTTGATCACATGTAATTTACATCTTACAAAGATGTGAATTCCTGCATTCTCACTCCACAAGGAAAATCTCAATGATTTATTCATTTCAAATGAAAAATAGAAGGTAGATGAGAAGGATGACTTCACAGACTGCGTCGTTCTCGGGGCACTGGTGCGGGGCTCTCTCGCGCACTGCCTGGAGGGCTCCCTGCGCAAGTCCCTCTAATTAACAAGGTGAATCAGGCGGCAGCTCTCTAATTAGTGAGCATGACAAGCCAGCGGAAACAGGCAGGCCGACTGGTACACATAGCTAGCCAACAAAGGCACAGCACATTCCAAGTGGAAAAAAAAAATGCAGATTTCTTCAAAATAACCATAAAAAGTAAGATGGGGGGGAACCCACCTATTTTTCATATTTCGTATGTATTTCTCCTTTATCCTCAGGTATAACAGACTCCTTGATAAGACAGGGTTTACCCCCACTCTTTCCACAACCTTTCCAGGCAAACTTCCTTAAAACATAGGCATTTAGGGGGCTTCCCACTTGGATTCCCCCCTCTGCTGCTGGGGTTCTGTTCCCCCCGTTTTGTTTATCCTGCTTATCAGTCCTTCTTCCTGTCAATAAACTCTGTCCTGTCACTTAAAAGAATTAAAAATAAAGAAATAAGTGAAACATTGGCATTTAAAAAAAATTTTTTTGACCCATAGCTCAGTGGGTAGGGCATCAGCCACATACAGCAAAGCTGGCGGGTTCAAACCCAGCCCGGGCCAGCTAAAATCAACAATGACAACTGCAACAAAAAATAGCCAGGCATTGTGGCAGGTGTCTGTAATTCCAGTTATTTGGGAGGCTGAGGCAAAAGAATCACTTAAGTCCAAGAGTTTAAGGTTGCAGTGAGCTGTGATGCCACGGCACTCTACCAAGGGCAACATAGTGAGACTCTGTTTCAAAAAAGAAAATTTTATTTTGCTGTGGTAGGAAAACCCACTTCTGAGATCTACCCCCTTAACACATTTTAAGTGTACAATGCAGTGTTATTACCTCGAGGCACATGGCTGTACTGCGGGTCTCCAAAATCTAGTCATCTTGCTTGACTAAAACTTTGTGCATGTTGATTGGTAACTGTCATTTCCTCCACCCCCAACACCTGGCCATTACCATTCCACATTTTGATTCTATAAATTTGACTATGTGCCCAGGCGTGGTGGCTCACGCCTGTAATCCTAACACTCTCGGAGGCCAAGGCAGGTGGACTGCTTGAGCTCAAGAGTTTGAGACCAGCCTGAGCAAGAGCAAGACCACCTCTCTACTAAAAATAGAAAAACTAGCCAGGAATTGTGGCTGAGGCCTGCAGTCCAAGGTACTGGGGAGGCTGAGGCAAGAGGATTGTTTGAGCCCAAGCTCATTGCTGTGAGCTATGACACCATGGCACCCTACCCAGGACAACAGGCTCTCTGTCTCAAAAATAAATAAAAAAGTAAATAAATAAATAAATTTGTGTTAAATATCTTGTCTAAGTGGAATCATTTATTTGTCTTTCTGAAGACACAGACATTTCTGCTTAAAATATCAGCGTCTTAGTTGGACGTGTATGGCCCGTGTATATATGTATTTTACTATGATCAGCAGTACCTGCCATTATATTTATTCCTAATTCTTCCTAAAACCCTAGGTGTCTGATCTAAAACCCTATTAGTCCCACAAGATACCCTGAGAGGAGCCCCCAAAAGGCAGAGACAGGTGGAAATTCCTGCTCTCCAAAGAGGGGCTCTCCCCAGCGCTCCAGGCCCACCCATACCTGAGACACCAGCCTGAGTCAAGGCGAGCCTTGGCTTTCCCTGGAAACAGGCCTGGCCCACTGGCTGTTTGCCCTGATTTTACCCACGTTTGCTCATCTGCCAGCCAGAGGCTTTCCTTCCAGTATTGCTAGCTTGTATTTCTGAGTATGTTCAGCAGTTGGGGAGGAGTCCTAAGGGCTGCGCTCGCCTCCCCGCATCAGCCATGCTTCCTGGGTGTGGCCTGGGGCCACCCACAGCACAGCTGTAGCTAAGAGCTCACTGCAGCCCACAGTGGTGGGGACATCACAGTCCCCTCCTGACTGATGCCTCCAGAGGACATGGCCCAGTTGCCCCCTTGAAGCCTGCTGGGTTTGACCTCTCTGGGAACCTCTGTGTGCTTTACAGACCTGCAGCTTTCCAGGGAGCTGGGAAGGCATTTTCCTTTCGCATCAAGGACCAGTTGTTAGATAGGTGCTTAAGACAGTCTCAATGAAGGGAGAATATTCCGACTTAGATGCAGATGCAAAAACCTCCTTTTGAACACCAGCTCTGGGCCGCCAAACACCACGCAAAGCATGTTCTCTGGAGTAGGGACTAACCTTGCTACTGTTTTATAGACAGGGAAATTCAAGAGGGTTAAAAAGTGTGCCCAGAGTCCCTCAGCTAGAAAATGCCCCTGGAAGTAGAACATGAACTCTGGGTTTATAACCCCACCTGTCCTGCACCTCCCTCTCCTAAGACTCAAGTTCCCCATGGACTTGCAGACTGAAAGACGTCACTTCATAAAACTCATCATCACTCTTCTCTGCAAACGCTGGCCCTGACAGCAAACCCTAAAGCCAGTGAGCATCTCAGCACCTTCTGCCTCTCTCTGGAGAGAAATAAGAATGACAGGTTTAGAAATGTGAGGACAGCCTTACCTCTGCGCCATTACTCTCCCAGAAAGACTGAAATTTGTAAAACATTATTTCAAAGCAAATACAGGAGAACCCCCATAGGTGGCCACCTCCCTACACCGACACCTTCTTCAATTGACCTAATCTTCATAGACCGGACCTGCACCCCATGTACATGTCAGTACGATAGTCCTGGTTCCTTATGTTGACCACCTCTGTAAGTTGGCCAGTCTGTTGCAGTCTCTTGAGTGCTCAACTTCCAGAGGTTCTACTGAATACGTGAAAGAGATGTGAAAAGTCACGGAGGAAGAATATCAGTCAAAAGAAGCAGCCAAAGGGAAGCCTCGCCATATGGAAGGCCACGCTGACTCCACTCTGCCATCACCTGGGGATCAGCCTTTCTGGCAGCTCCCAGGTTTAAATATTCTAAGAGGTTTCCTCTGCATCTGAGCAGGCATCCCTCTACACGCCTCGCCCGTCTTGAACTCTTCATCCAACCATATTGTGTCTCATCTTCTCATTAACTCAACACTTGGGCATTTCCAGCGCACACTGGCCCTCAGGAACTGCTGTCATGGAGGGGAGAGCCACAGTGGCCCCTGCCCCCTCCTTACTCACAGGCCCTCTTTGCCTGCAGGAGCCTTCTCGGCCTACCTCCAGTGCCCGCTCCTCCACAAACACTCCCATGCTCTCCCTCACGGCCGACTCACGACCCAAGGATCCTCTCCCTCCTCTGAATCCTGTAGGTCCCTGCTGGTGCCTCCTGGAGATACTCATCATGCAGACATAGACCGTCATCCATGTAGCAGAACTGTCAGACAGTCAGACCTGGGCTCCAATTCTGCCTCTGCCAATTTCTAGCCATGATATCTTATTTACAGCCTTGAATTTATATATATTTTTTAATCTGGAAAAAGTAGAAATAACCCTCCCGATTTGGCAAGTTGGGAAGAGGATTAAACAAGATAAAGGTATGAACTGCCTTCGCGGGGGATCTGGCATATAGTGGGTGCTGAGGAATAATTTCACAATATACTCCATTTCCTACCTGCATGGAGTAACAAAAAGATGATATATGCGTGAACTTCAATGATGTCTGCTCCCAAACTCAGGCCAGTCATGAACTAGCTTGTGTGACCTTGTACAGGCCCCTGAGCCTCTGCTTCCTCCTCCACAAAATAGGGCTAAGGACTCCCAGGAGTGGTTTTCTGGAGTAGTAGGTACCAGACCACTCAGCACAGGGGCCCTTCCGATACCTGTCGGGCAGAAGCAAGGACTTGGAAAACTTCATCGGGTGTGCCTGAACTTGACAAAGAATTTGAACAAAGGAGCTGCTCTCAATAAATGAATATTTGTGAAGAAATGAGAAGCAAAAATGCCACAGCTTCACGTTTCACTGTGATTTTTATTTTTAAGCCATTTGCCCTTCTAGAATCTCAGCCTTTTCAATCTACAAAATGAGACAAAAATCTGTCAACCTCACTGAATTGTTTCCAAAATTAATACTTTTATTAAGAGATGAGTATAATTGTGATGGATGTGTTACTTAGTTCAATGTAAGCATTTCACATTGTATATTGAAGCAGTACCCTGAACCCCATAAATGCATCAATGTACACACTTATGATTTAATAAAAAAATAAAAAAGAAAAGAAAAGAAAATGAAAAGAAAAAAATAAAAAATAAAATCTAAAAAAACAAAATTAATTATCTAATTTATTTAGATATTTATTTATTTAGAGACAGAGTCTCACTATGTCACTCTCGGTAGAGTGCTGTGGTGTCACAGCTCACAGCAACCTGTCCCAGCTACTTGGGAAGCTGAGGCAAGAGGACCACTTGTGCCCAAGAGTTTGAGGTTGCTGTGAGCTATAGCGCCATAGCACTCTACCTGGGGCAACACAGTGAGACTCTGTCTCAAAAAAAATTTAATTAAAATAATTTTTTTTAATCAGGTATTTCTGGTTGCTTTCAGTGGAAAGGCTGGCCAGGGTCCCTCATCCATTGTACTGTCAATATGGGAGTCCTCCAAAGCAATGTTTCCAAAACACCAGCGAGATCATTCTGCTTTGCTCCTTAAATGTCAGCAGCTCCCCACTACTTTCACAGTCGTGTAGAAACTCTTGGGCTTGAAACCCAGACACTTTTGGATCCGGCTGGCCTCTGCTCCCCTCTCTAGCCTCACTGAGACGCCTGTTATGAGATACTCAGCAAATTGCTTGGCATCTTCACACCTCCCCTTCTTTGTGGGTATCCTCTATTCTCTACCCCAACTTTTTTTTCTTTTTTGAGACAGTTTCACCCTCCATAGAGTGCTATGGCGTCACAGCTCACAGCAACCTCCGACTGTTGGGCTTAAGCGATTCTCTTGCCTACCCGGGACTATAGGTGCCCGCCACATCACGTGGCTATTTTCTTGTTACAGTTGTCATTACTGTTCAGCTGGCCCGGGCCAGGTTCGAACCCACCAGTGTGGGTTCGGTGTATGTGGCTGGCACTGTAACCACTTTGCTACGGGCGCCGAGCCTCTCTACCCCAACTTTATGGCACAG
Organism: Nycticebus coucang; assembly: GCF_027406575.1. NCBI lineage: Eukaryota > Metazoa > Chordata > Mammalia > Primates > Lorisidae > Nycticebus > Nycticebus coucang. The sequence goes on along the minus strand of NC_069789.1, from coordinate 128,474,245 downwards.
CTCAGGCACCTTCTTTCCAGGCAGCCACCCACAACTCTGTCTGGGTTTCTGTTATATGACTTGCCTTCATCATACTATAAATCAACTGTTTGCTGGATCAGTCCCTAGTGAAAACAGAATCTATTTTTTAGCATAAGCTATACCCCCATAATCAGTGTTTAACACATATTAATGTCTTTTTTCTTTTTTTTTTTTTTTAGACAGAATCTCACTCTGTCACCCTGGGTAGAGTGCTATGGCATCATAGCTCACAGGAACATCAAACTCTTGGGCTTAAGCAATCCTCTTGCCTCAGCCTGCCCAGTAGTTTAGACTACAGGTGCCCACCACCACACCTAGTTAGTTTTTTTCTTTTCGTAGAGATGGGGTCTCACTGTTGCTTAGGCTGGTCTCGAACTCCTGAGTTCAAGCAATCCACCCGCCTCGGCCTCCCAGAGTCCCAGAGTGCTGGGATTACAGATGTGAGCCTCCACGGCCAACCACATATCAATGTCTCCAATGAATGAACCGATGAATGAGCAAACACACATTATTGCTGTGGTTCGGAGGTTAGAGAGCGCTAGCATGGATTAAGAAAACTTCATAACAGGGGTTTGAGGCAGAGACGTCCTCATCTTTAAACTTAGAAAAGACTCAGATCATCCTAACGAAACGCTAATTTTTTAAGACGTTCAATGTCTCACAATTTCTCCCAATTCTATGTTTTGAGCCTTTTCTGCAGGAAAACCTCAGGCAGTTAAGTTGAAGCAGCATTGTCCCCACAGGCCTGCATTTTCCTAACAAAATTCTGAGCACCATAGGGTATCTGTTTATGATTTGCTTAAAAAAACAGGTCAGGTCAGGTCCTACCAAGCAGAGGGAAAGGAAGCAAGAGATGTTGTTGGGGGCAAGAGAGAAGCTCAACCTTTCTCATAAGAAGGTGGCTGATTTGTGCTGTAGTCTCACTGAGGCACGAATCTTCACTCGTAGTGGCTACAGAGAACTGTCCCTGCTTTCTCCCCACCTTACAGATTTGTCCGGCACCTGCATTTTTACCCTCCACCATAGTCCAGTTTGAAATACAAACCCAAGAAACACAAAAACTCCAACTGGGACAAGAAATTACATGCAAAGACATTAATTTTCACTTTTATTGTTCCAGCTGTTATACTGTTAATTGATACAACCTATTTATTCACAAATAAATGTATTCATAGCAAAAATATGGAAAATCAAACCTGATATAACGGTCTGCCTAGAGATTTAAATTTCTTCAACTTTAGAAAATTCTCAAATGCAATTATTATTCGGTGGCTGGAAAAATCTTAACTTCTGGTACAGTCTGCAGTTTGGTGAAGATGTGATTTCTTGATTTGGTGATTTGGGGTAAATTAGTATGTTTTCACGATTCCAAACGGCAGGGTCAATATTAAGGCTATAGATAGCACCCGTAGCTCAGTGGGTAGGGCACTGGCCTACCCACATACACTGAGGCTGGTGGGTTCAAACCCGGCCTGGGCCAGCTAAACAACAACAACAAAAAATAAAAATAAATAGAAAAACTAGCTGGGTGTTGTGGCAGGAACCTGTAGTCCCAGCTACTTGGGAGGCTGAGACAGAAGGATCACTTGAGCCCAAGAGTTTGAACCGTGAACTATGACACCAAAGTGCTCTACCCAGGGTGACAGAGTGAGACTCTGTCTAAATAAATAAATAGATAGATAAAATTTACAAGTAAACATGCCTTCTTCTCTCTGGGCTAGTTCACAGCAGGAATCTTGGCAAGGTGAGTCCACTTTGCAGATCCAGATTTGCCTTCAGATGGGCAGGTCCGGGGTCTACATGGCTGCAGAGAGTGGGAGAAACCACTGGGCCAGGATGTCTGGCCATAGTCTTCAATATATGGTCATCGTGACGGAGGTGATATTCAGTCTCCATCATCTGATCTCACTCCTCTCCTCAGACGGGTCTGAATTTGAGTGGCAAACAAGGGCCTCTTTTACCAGCATCTCCGACCCCAACTGGAAGGAGCGTCTTGTCAGAGCGAGAAGACTAATGGTCGTGGGACACTTTACATAATGGTAATTGACTAGACTCAATCATCGGTTTAGGAATTTCACTTATTGATTATCCTCACTGAGCTGGAGGACCAATGTAATTTGTTAATTAGCTTACTTTTTATGGAGTTTTAAATCATTAAAACTGTTCCTTATTTTTGTGGAGTGTTTCCTCCCTATAGAATGCAAAATTGGAACTTTAGCCATGGCACTGTAATGCAAGCAGGGTTTTAGCTATTTGCACTCAAATTGTAATGGAATAACCAAAAGGTACTGAAGAGTTGTGACTCTGCAAAGCTCAGGCACTTCTGCTTCCTTTGTATGTACGAGGGGACTTCAGCTGGAGCTGTAAGATGTTAACGAAAGCCTCAATGTTAAAATACCTTCCCTCCATCTCTTAATCCTTCTGGAATCAAGATGTCAAGAAAAGCTCACCAGAGCTCTCTTTCATGATCAGAGATGTGATGCATTCTAAAATTTGTGATGCTTGGGAATCAAGGACAGTGGATGCCCGGCCCCTGGGCTGGCGACGGTCCTCCAGCTGCTAAGTGACAGGTGCTCAACAACAGCACTTGGGACGGCTTGCCTGATGGTTTCTGACACGCTGCTCGGGTGTATTTCCTGGCAATCTTGCTTGGCTTTTATTTCTTGGGAGGTTGGGGGTTTCTGGAGAGATTGGTGGAGTTGTATATCCAAGTAGGCCATTCTCCGGGACATAGGGAGGAAATTGATTAAAGAATACATGACATCCTTGGTTCCTAGGCTACCCTGAATTCCTGCAGGGCCCATCTAAAGAATGTCTCTGAGCCCTCAAAGTCGACCTTACTGTAATTCCTGCTGGGTGAGCTAGAACCAGGACCCCGAGAAAAGTCGCAGCGGAAGGAAGTTGGCAGGACAACCTACCTGCTAAAAACGCAGCCTGGAGAAGGGGCCTTTGGTCGGAATGATAGAATATGCTGAAACACTGGTCTAGGCAAAAGCGGAAAAGCAGTAGGGAGGCTGGCTACCTATGACAGAGGACGGAAAGTGACCCCGAGTTGCAGCCTGTGAGAACTGAGTATAGTTCTGCGTATGTTTGTGTATGCAAATTAGAGATGAGGCAGAAGCAAGCATCTAACGTTCCCAGCTACACGAAACATTTCTTTACTGGACCAATACAAATGATAAGAAAGATAACAATAATGATAATATAAAAAGAAAGAAAGCAAAAGAACCGGTAAAGAAAGAGTGTGGGGAGGAGATGACATTCACCCTCGCAGAGCAGAATGTTTGGCTTAAATGTCACTGGCTAGGAAAATATGCTCCCCTCGTTTGAAAGTATTTATATTCAAAAGAATTTCTGTATTGGATTTATCTATAAGCCCAGGCAGAGGTGATGGTGAATATAAATTAGAGACCAAGAGTCTTCTCCAAGCCATAACACCACCCCAGGCAAGGCAGAGGATTCACCAGCAATAAAACAGCACTATCCAGCCCAGGAAAGGGCACAACCCCAGGCCAAACATTCTCACGGCAATTTGCAGAAGCTCTAATCTGGAGGTACAACGTGAGGGCAGTTATTCCAGTGCGGTTACGGCCTCGCATGTGTAAAACGATCCCTTTCCTGGCTCCGTAGTGCTCTGCCATTCCCCCATAATCACGGAGTGTAAGGAAAATAACCACTCCAACTTTTAGGGTGTTTCCACCCCCAATATCAAGGTGAACCCCTACCAGCTACATTTGTACCACATGACTAGAGCCATAGCTGGCTGGACCAGGGGCGACAAGTGACTGGCTGAGCCAATCTGATACTGAGAATAAGAATTCGTGAATAGGGCTCAGTGCCTGTGGCTCAAGTGGCTAGGGCACCAGCCACACGCACCTGAGCTGGCGGGTTCGAATCCAGCCTGGGCCCGCCAAACAACAATGACGGCTGCAACCAAAAAATAGCCAGGCGTTGTGGCAGATGCCTGTAATCACAGCTACTTGGGAGGTGGAGGCAGGAGAATCACTTGAGCCTAGGAGTTGGAAGTTGCTGTGGGCTGTGATGCCAAAGCACTCTACCCAGGGCAACAGCTTGAGGCTCTGTCTCAAAAAAAAGAAAGAATTTGTGTATAGAAGGGAAAAACACAACAATCTACACAGGATACTTCTGTGGCCAGATGTGTGGAGGTATTTCCCCACACACCAAGCAAGCAATCGTGCAGATTCTCCAGAGGACACCAGCTCGGTGGCCTCTACTTCAATGCAATTCTGACACTATCTACGTGGAGATAGCGTCAGATCCCACAGGCTGAGGGCTCAGTCCCATGAGACTGCCCTCCTCCCATCTCAGATACAGTTGCAACCACAGTTGTGACTGTGCTTCTGACCAACTGGCTATAAATCGGGGTTCCTACAACCTTCTTCTTGGGTTTAATTAATTTGCTAGAGCAGCTCACAGAACTCAGAAATAACACTTCATGTATTTTTACCACCCTATTAATAAAAGATATAATAAAGGATACAGATGAACAGCCAAATGGACAAGGCCCTTCTTTAGGGTAAGGTGTAGAAGAAAGGGCATGGAGCTTCCGTGCTCTCTCCAGATGCACCACCCTCCCAGAACCTCCTATCTGGAAGCTGAATCCTTGCCTTTTGGAAGTTTTATAAAGGCTTCGTTATTATTATTTTTTTTTTTTGCAGTTTTTGGCCAAGGCTGGGTTTGAACCCACCACCTCCCGTCTATGGGGCCGGCACCCTACTCCTTTGAGCCACGGGCGCCACCTAAAGGCTTCATTATTACATAGGCATGATTGATTACACTGATGGCCCCTGTCTCCCATCCCCAGAGGTTGAGGATGAGCTAAAAGTACCAACTATCTAATCATGCCTTAGATTTCCAATGACCAGCCTCTAACCAGAAGGTTGGGCACCCCAGCCACCAGTCATATCATTAAGCATACAAAAGATACTCATCACTCTGGAGAATCCATAGGTTTTAGGATCTGTATGTCAGAAGAGAGGAAGGAAAGAAAAAAAAAAAATATATATATATATATATGTATACTCATATATATGTGTGCGTGTGCTATGTAAGGTTCCAGGAATATAGAGCAGATGAACTTTCCTTTTTTCCCTAGCTACGTACAACTAAACACCTTTGATGTTACATATAAAATGAACACAGTGAAACTCTGAAAAGTGGAGAGAAAAAGCAGACTACCTATGGATCTTAGGACCCAAGGAATGACATACTAGCGAGTTCTCTGGATTTTCTTCTTGCTTTAAATATCCCAGACTTGTAGCTAAAGAATCTGCAATCTGGAACCACTAAAAATGCATAGACAAAAAAAGAAGAAGGAGAAAGAAAGGAAGCTCAAACAAAATCTATTCTTTCTGGCCAAAAGGACCAGGAAAGAGGCAGGTTAGTAAGCCAGAAAACTTTCAGTCAATAACTTCTCTACTCCAAACACTACAGAAAAAAAGTTGGCCAGCACTTTTCTGGCCAAACACTACAGAAAAAAGTTGGTCAACAAAGGGTGAAAACTGTCACTGTCACCAGACTGTAATGAAGTCCCCCAAACCCCTTACCAGGCTCAGAGAAGGCCAAGTAAGGAGCTAGTATTCCCATCCCCATCTGGAGTGGTGTCAGATGAGACCGCCCAACTGGAGGTGGTGTCAGATGAGACCTACAGAAGAGTCACCACTCCCCTGCAGTAATGAGGCCACCTCAATTTCCCCCCCATGGTATCAGTGAAAGTCACACGGAAAGCAGTAATAAAATACTCTTATCCCTCCCAGCCAGGGTGATATCAGCACAGAACTACTGGGGAACTGGAACGCTCACCCCCAACCAGCAATAATGAGGAGCTTGCTTCTCAGGTGTCAACAGAAGCCAAGTAAAAACCTGGACTTCAACCAACCCTTGGCAATATTGAGGCAACACCCCCATTCCTCTGCTGGAGTGGTGTCAAAAGATAAAGTAGAAGGTTTAAATAAGATCCAGATTCTCAAAACATAATACCCAAAATGTACAATCAAAAATCAATCTTACCAAAAACCAGGAAAACTCAAAAGTGAATGATAAAAGATAATCAATAGATGTCAAAGCCAAGAGGACAAATGTTGGAATTATTTGACAAATATTCTATAGCACTCATTGTAAAATGTTTCAACAAGCAATTACAAACAAGTGTGAAACAAATTTTTAAAAATCAAGCTAGACACAGTGGTTCATGCCTAAAATCCTAGAACTTTGGAAGGCTAAGAGAGGAGAATCACTTGAGCTCAGGAGTTTGAGACCAGCCTAAACAAGAGCAAGAATTCCATGCCTACGAAAAAATAGAAAAAATTAGCCATGGCTGGGCAAGTGCCTATTGTCCCAACTACTCAGGAGGCTAAGGCAGGAAGATCACTTGAGCACAGGAGTTTGAGGTTGCTCTGAGCTATGATGATGTCCTTGCAGTCCAGCCAGGGCAACAGAGCAAGACCCTATCTCAAATAAAAAGAAAGAAAGAATGAAAGGAAGGAAGGAAGAAAGGAAAAAGGGAAGGGAAGGGGAAAAGGACAGAAAAGGGAAAATAAAAAAGAAAATCTCAGAAAATAAATAGAAACTATAAAGAGCAAATGGAAATTTCAGAACTGAAAAATTCAATAATGGAACTTTTTTTTTTTAACTTAGTGGATGGGCTTAACATGGAGGTAACAGAGGATAATGAATAGAGGATAAAATAAGTGAACTTGAAGTTTAGACAACAGAAATTACCCAATCTGAACAACAGAAAGAAAATAGACCAAAACAAAAACAAACAAAAAACCAGGGCCTTAGGTGCTTGTGGGACTATACCAAAGATCTAACACTGGCCAGGCATAGGGGCTCACACCTGTAATCCTAGCACTCTGGAAAGCCAAAGCAGGTGGATCTCCTAAGCTTAGGCATTTGAGACCAACCTAAGCAAAGTGAGACCTCATCTCTACTAAAAATAGAAAAACTAGCCAGGTGTTGTGGTGGGCACCTGTACTCCCAGCTACTCAGGAGGTAAAGACAAATGGATCATTTGAGTCCAAGAGGTTGAGGTTGCTGTGAGCTATGATGCCACTGCACTGTAGCCAGGGTGACTGAATGAGACTCTGTCAAAAAAAAAAAAAAAAAGATTTAACATTTATGTCATCAGATTCCTAAAAGGAAAGGATAAAGAGGATGAGGCAAAAAGTATTCAAGAAAATAATGTATAAAAATTCCAAACCTGAAAACAACATAAGCCTATAGATTTGAGCAAACTCCAAACAAATAAACCCAAAGAAACCCACACCAAGATGCATAACAATCAAACTTCTGAATGCTAAAGGCAAAGACTGTCTTCAAAGCAGTGAGAGAAAAATGACAACTAACCTAGAGGGGAAGAACAATTTGAGTGACTGAAGATTTCTCATCAGAAACCATGGAAGTGAGAAGGAAATGGTATAACAATTTTCAAGTTCTGAAAGAAAGGGACTGCCAACTCAGAATTCTATATCCAGTAAAAAATGTCTTTAGAAATGAAGGGGAAATCAGGACATTTTCAGATAAGGAAAAACTAAGAGAATTTTTTTTTTTGCCAGAAACCTACTCCAAAAGAGTGGCTAACAAAAATTATTTAAGCAAATGTGAAATGACAAAAGAATGAATCTTGGAATATCAGTTGGAAGAAAGACCAAAGGAAAGAAAAATTTGACTCAATACAATATTTTGCCACTTAAGTTTTCTACATTCTGCCTGGCAGTCAAGTAAGAATGTATAACACCCTATAATGTAGTTTTAAATTTGTGTTCAAGAAATATTTAAGTAGAGGAGCAAGTGTAAAGAGGAATAAAAGGAGAGAAGACCATCAAGAGAGGTAAGGTTTCTTCACTTCAACTGGCAAAACATCAACACCAATAGCTGATAAGTTCTGTCTACATAATATAATACCTAGAGCAACCACTGAGAAAACTGCCCAAAAAAATATGGTGAAAAACACTACAAATGAATCAAAATAACATTCTAAAAAAAATCCACAGAGGGGCAGGAGAAAGAAAATAAAGAAATAAAAACAAGCTGGGTGTGGTGGCTCATGCCTGTAATCCTAGCACTGTGGGAGGCAGAGGCAGGTGGATGGCTTGAGCTTCAGGCCAGCCTTTGCAAGATCAAGACCCCATCTCTACTAAAAACAGAAAAATTAGCAGAGCATTGTGGCAGGCACCTATAGTCTCAGCTCCTGGAGAGGCTGAGGAAAGAGGATTGATTGCTTAAGTCCAAGAGTTTGAAGTTGCTGCGAGCTATGATGCCACAGCACTCTACTCAAGGTGACAGTGAGAGTCTGTCTCAAAAAAAAAAAAAGTGTGGCTCAGTGAGTAGGGCGCCGGCCCCATATACCGAGGGTGGCGGGTTCAAACCCAGCCCCAGCTGAACTGCAACCAAAAAATAGCCAGGCATTGTGGCGGGCGCCTGTAGTCCCAGCTGCTCGGGAGGCTGAGGCAGGAGAATCGCGAAGCCCAAGAGCTGGAGGTTGCTGTGAGTCCTGTGACATCATGGCACTCTACTGAAGGCGGTAAAGTGAGACTCTGTCTCTACAAAAAAAAAAAAAAAGAAAAAAGAAAGAATATACTTAAAAAAATAAAAAACAGAAAAAAACAAAGAGAAAACAGCAATGTAAATAGCAGACATAAGCCTAATATATCAATACTTAACAATTAAATGAAGTGACCTAAATACACTAATTAAAATACAGAGATTAGCAGAATAGATTGAAAAACATGAGCCCACTATATACTTTTATTAATAGAAACTCAACTTACCTGCATGAGGTAAGTTGAAAGTAAAAGGACGGTCTCGGCACCTGTGGCTCAAGTGGCTAAGGCACCAGCCATACACACCAGAGCTGGCAGGTTCAAATCCAGCTCGGGCTTGCCAAACAACAATGACAACTACAACCAAAAAATAGCCAGGTGTTGTGGTGGGCGCCTGTAGTCCCAGCTACTTGGGAAGCGGAGGCAAGAGAATCATTTAAGCCCAGGAGTTGGAGGTTGCTGTGAGCTGTGATGCCACAGCACTCTACACAGAGTAACAGCTTGAGGCTCTGTCTCAGAAAAAAAAAAAAAGAAAGAAAGAAAAGAAATTAAAAGGACAGAAAAAGATATATACTATACAAACATTGCTCAAAAGAAAATAGCAGTAACTACATTCCTATCCAATAAGGCAGACTTCACAGCATAAAAATCACCAGAGACAGAGAGGTACGTTGCATCCTGATAAAAGGGTCAATCTACCAGGAAGACACAGCATCATGATTGTTTGCACCACCCCAGAGGGCTGTGAAATCTGTGAGCAAACTCTGATAGAACTGGAAGGAGAAATGGCAAATGTTCACAACTATGGCTGGAGACGTCAACGCTTCCCTCTCAAAACTGATGGAAAAACTAGACAGAGAACCAGCAAGGGTTCGGAATTGAATGATACAATCAACCATCAGACTCCAGCCAACATTGAGAGGTACTTCACCCAACAGTAGTAGAATACACATTCTCTCCAAGTGCCCATGGAACATACATGCACCGAGATAGAGCATACCTTGGACATAAAACAAACTTGAACAAATTCAAAAGAATTGAAACTTTACGGGGCATATATTTTATAACACGATAAAATCAAACTAGAAATCTACAACAAAAAAGATAACAGGAAAATCTCCGAACACTTGGAAACTAAACAACAGACTTCTACGTATCCCCTGTCAAAGAAGAAGTCTCAGGAGAAATCAGAATAAATTAAAAAGTAACTGTTAGAATGCATAAAAATTATTCGGTTATGAAATAAACCCATGAAAAGCAATAGTAATGTTTAATTATAAAATATAAACGTAAAATAAGCCATTCACAGTAACAACAAACACTATAATATCTAGGAATACGCTTAACAAAAAAATGTGCTGGAGTTATATGGAAAGCAAGCGTTATACTTTCTTACTTGACTGCCAGACAGAATTTAGAAAACTCAAGCAACATAAAACTTAACTGAGGATCATAAAAAAACTTGGTAAATAGAAATGTTGTAGTTACAGGCAAATTCACTTTAAAATTTATAGGGAGGCTTGGCCCTTGTAGCACAGTGGTTATGGCGTCAGCCTCGTACACTGAGGCTGGCCGGTTCAAACCCAGCCCGCGCCAGCTAAGCAACAATGACAAATGTAACAAAAAAATAGCCGGGCGTGGTAGCAGGCACTTGTAGTCCCAGCTACTTGGGAGGCTGAGGCAAGAGAATTGCTTAAGCCTGAGAGTTGGAGGTTGCTGTGAGCTGTGATGCCACAACACTCTACCAAGGGTGACAGCTTAAGATAAATCTAAAAATGTGCAACAATTCCAATAAAACCCTCATGGAATTCACCTGGGAAAAGAAATACCTGATTCAGCCATGAACATTATGCAAAAGAAGGGTGGTGGGGAGATTTACCATATGAAATATGGACATGTGGTAACGTTTCAATAATTATTTCACAGATGGTGGATTAGACAGGTAGACCTATGGAACAGATTTAGAAAGATCAGAATCAGATCCACACCAATGTACAAAGTTAGTATAAATTTATGTACATAAAATAACTGTTTTTCACTGGCTGTCTAGTTGTTCATGGCAGGAGAGTAAGTCAGGACTCTGTATCCCCTTTGTGCCAGAAACAGACATCTCTGGCTGCTTTCAGAGAACAGACTGCAGAGGGTCTAGGCTGTATGGGGGGACCAGCTCTGAGGCCCCCAGGATCCAGGTGACAGCTGACGATGGTTCAGAACAGGACAGTGACAGGTCTCTGCACCAAGTGCTTAGATTCTAAGTGGGTTTTAAAGACAAAACAAACAAACGAACAAAAAAAAACAGAATTTGCTGATGGGTTAGAAATGGGGATGAGAAACACTGGATTCCAGGATGACCCAAGCAAGTGGAGAAGAGAGCCGCCCAGCCCTGAAGTAGCTATGTCTGCAGCAGCTGCAGGGTGGAGGGTGGTTCAGCCCAGCGCCGCGGGGATCCAGATGGGTAAGGAAATCCAGAGCATGCAGCTGAACACACACATCTATGATAGGTTTCAAATTTTTCATAACGAATTATACTATCTTTATCTGATTTTATTGTCCAAAAAATTACTTTAAAAGCCACTGGCTGTATTTCATTCAGTTCAGAACTGCAGGATCATCTTCATTTCCAGGGTTAGCAGATTGGCCCCTAACCAGTGCAGAGGAGATTGAGAAATTCACAGATTGAGGGTCTGTGAGGAGGAAGAGTTGAGAATCCCGGGGAAATCCTGGGCAGGAGGAAGGGTGCCCGGCATTCACACCACTCGGCACAGCTGCCAGGCTCCACCCTCCTAAGTTTTCCTTTTTCCTTCTCTAAGCACGGAACCTTCACTCTGCCTAAAAAAGACAAAAATAGCAGCTTAAATGTGGGCGAGACCTGGCTGGACAAAACATCTGGGTAAAGGAAGGAGTTGAATTCCATAAACATGTACTGAGAACTTGCTACTCCCAGGCCTAGACGATATTAATTGGAACACAGGGCGTTTGCAGTGGAGTAGGGACAAACATCGCCATCATGAGCAAGAAAGGGCGAAGGAAGGAACATGTGTTAGGAATTGCTCAGCTGCCATTGATTTTGCTACAACTGGGCTTACACAGAGGGAAGTGTGAACACTCCAACTCAAATGCCTAGACGCGGGGGTGAGTCCAAAGCATGTAACAAGCTGACCAGCACAGCCAGCAAGTAGTTAGGATGTCCTGGGCGACTGCCACTCCTGCCCAGGCAGGTGAAGGGGAAATCTAGTGAGAAATGAGCTTACGCTTTGTCCCCCAGGATAACATAAGCATCTTGCAGGCAAGCAGCCTTCCTGCTTTTGTTTTCCAGAAGCCCAAGCTCCTTGAGGAGATAATGGTAAGGAAGAGGGGCAAGCGGGGAGAAGACTAGAATCTGTGGATGGGTCAGGACACGAACAAGAGAGTAATTTCTCCATCTGGAAAGGGACTGAGTCGGCTGGGGCCACAAGCAGCAGGGACAGCTAGGTCTGGGGCCCAGGCTGCCAGTGTTGGCTACGATCCCAGGTCCAAGCTCATGACCAAACAGGAGAGCCACCTGCCTTCAAGGAAGCAGCTGGCTTGGCTGGGGGGCTTTTGAGGTAACTCTGTGATGGACAGAAGATGAGCCTCTTGCCCCACTGTCTAGGCATCGAGGAAGCCTCCAGATTCCTGTCACACACTCCATTCCTACCCCCCAGGATGACTGGGATCAAATTTCCTCCAACCCAGTCATATGGGAATTTAGAATCCAATTTATTTTGATTTAAAGGGAATAAAGGGAAGCTCCATTTCTTTCACACGAGGGTCTGTGGACAAAGACGAATAGCCTTCACAGAGGTTTCAGAGCCCCCTAGACATTTATTTATGGAGCAAAACTGGACGGGGGGTATAGACAAGAGGATGTTCAATCGCGGGTGTGATTTTATAGCTCTCCGAAGACAGTTTCCTTCATTATACAAATAATCTTTTCACTCCTGCTGGAAGCAGCCTCTGGACTGGCTGCTGGCAACATAAACTTAACGAGGATACAAGCCCTGCCATTAGGGACATCAGTCTGGAGAAAGAGGCAGATAGGCCCACAAAAGATTTCTGAGCTCCTCATGGCCAAAAGAGAAATAGTTCCGGAATTGAGTGTGTTACTACTCATTTGAGGAGACCCTTTTTGCTTGGTCAGTGGTCAGTAACAAAGCATCGCCACCCAGAAAGACATGCAGATTGTCAGCTAAAGTTTCAAGGACATCAACAGACCCAGGGGTGTGCCTGGATAACTCCATCCAGTGCAGTGCTAAGGTACAGCATCTCATACGGGGAACCCCGCTCTCTAAAGGACTCCCTAACCTACATATATTGTGAAATCACAGGGTAACTCCAGGATGCCTTAATAAACAACGCACCAGAATGACAACAGAGGAATAGGACCTAAAAAATAAGAACAGTCTACATGGAAGCATTGTGTGTTTGAAGAACTATGCAAGATTCTCGGGCCCGACCAAGTGGCCCAGGCAGTCATGATTAATGCTCTCTTTGCATTAGCCAGAGTCCCATCAGGAAATAAAGTACATTCAAACTGAATCACTTGAAAAGGGTTTAATAATATGGGCGGGATATAGGGAAACCACAAAAAATGGGCAGTACCCCAGGGCCAAAAAGAGCGGGGGGGTGTCCCTCACTCAGTGAGTAGGGTACCAGCCACATACCGAGGCTCACAGGTTCAAACCCAGCCTGGGCCTGCTAAACAACAGTGACAACTACAACCAAACAATAGCTGGGCGTTGTGGCAGGTGCCTGTAGTCCTAGCTACTCGGGAGACTGAGGCAAGAGAATCGCTTAACTCCAAGAGTTAGAAGTTGCTGTAAGCTGTGACGCCACAGCACTCTACTGAGGGGGACCTACTGAGACTCCGTCTAAAAAAAAAAAAAATGAGCAGGGGTCCCTTGCTTTGAATGACCTAGTAGGTGAGCCTCTTGGTATTGCAAGCAAGAGGCCCGTGTGAAGGGGACAGTTGGCAAACACTGTGATCCTTAGTAAAGGACTCAACCGGCCCGAGACAACCTCACAGGGAGGTGGCTGAAGGAATAAATATGTTGGCCTCGCTCTTTTCCCTCCCTGATCTTCTGCTGGGGCTCCCCCACTGGCTAGCTGGAACCAGAAAGCAGGTAGCACAGAAGCTGGTTGATGTATCTGTGCCAGTCAGCCTCCTGGAACAAGGATAGGGAGGGGAAGGGAGATGAGAGGGGTGGCAAATGGAAACAATGGGCATACTTAGCCTCCTGAGACTCCAGGGAAAGGATGGTAAAAGAACTGATTTGTTCCCACACTCTGAACGGAACAGGAGGGGCAGCACTGGTGGACCAGAGAGTTCTACAAAGTTTGGTTGAAAGGAATGAACAGATGTGAGTTCGCTGAAGAAAGAGGGCAGAGGAAGTCACAGCTTGGACACAGGTGGTCGGCCTGCATCTGAGAGCAGGAAAGGAGCTGGGAGAGGCTCTAGACTCAGAATGGTCGAGCCTGACCACCACAGAGGGAGCGGTGGGGCCACAAAGAGCAGGAATAGTTAAAGGAGCTGTATCTGGAAGAGTCACTTCCGCCATATTCCTCCTCAATTCCACATGCAAAAAAGCTGGCAGCCAGGGATTAATTCTGCACAATAGCAGTCTTCAAGGTCGAAGGGTCTTTCAGTGGCTGAGCAGGCTGAATGTAAAGGACCCAACCTAAGTACACGGTTGTGAAATTTCCGAATATCAAGAAAAGACCCCTTGGGGGGGCGGGGAACAGTCAGCTATAAAAAATAAGCAAATAAATAACCAGACTCGGATTAGAGTTCTCATGAGCTATACCGGATGCTGGAGGACAGTGCAACATGACCTACAAGTTTCTGAGGGCATTCTATTTTATACCTAGACGTCTGTATCCAGGCAAATATTAATCAAGTTTGAGGGCAAAATAAAGAAATTTTTCAGATATGCAAACACTGAGAAATTTATGACAATAAATTTGACAACTTGGATGACATGGATAAAGTCCTTGAAAAAACACAGCTTACCAAGAGAGACTCAAGAAGAAATAGAATAGCTCTTTACCTATTAAGGAAATTGAACTGGTAATCAAAAACTTTCCAACAAAGAAAATTTCAAGCCCATGTAATTTCACTGGTAACTTTTATCAATTATTTAAAAGGAAGAAATAATATCAATGTAATAGAAAATTTTCATAAAATAGAAGAGAGAATGCTTTCAAACTCATTTTATGAGGCAAAAATAACCTAAATCAGTGGTGACACCTTTTCCACTGGTGTACCATGAGAGGATCTTAGAGGTGCTGTGAACACTTTTAAAGATCATTAAATTATTTTTGAAAGAAGTTTAAAGCACAGTAAGTATATTCTTCTTTTCACTCTTTTCTTGATCAACATAATTTAAGATTGCCATGAAACTTTAACTATAAATTCAAATGTGCTGTGAGATTAAAAAGGTTGAAAAACTCTGCCCTAAATTATATGTAACCCTGGTAAACTTAAGTTCATTTAATTTTCAGTAAAGATGCAAATGTTATTCAATGAAGTGAAGCGTAGTCTTTTCAACCAGCAATACAGTAACAACTGGCTATTTATATCCATATATGTTTCTTTATATGTAGACACAGTTATCATTTTTAAAAAGAGTCTTACCTCCTACCTCACACACAAAAACTAATGTGAAATGAATCATAGACCTAAACTTATAAGATCAACAAAACGTAAAAAAAGGAAGACATTTTTTCACAACCTTGTAGTAGGCAAAGATTTCTTGGAACACAAAAAGCACAGACTGTAAAAGAATTGATAAGTTGCATTTATCAAAATTTTGCATTTCTGCTACCCAAAAGATAGAGAACAAGAGGAAGATGTCGACTCTTGGGACTTCTCTTCAACATCGTGCTGGAGGTTTTAGCCAGGGAAGTTAGGCAAGAAAAAAACAAAAGGTACCCAGACTGGAAAATCAGAAATAAAACTACCTGGGCGGCACCTGTGGCTCAGTCGGTAAGGCGCCAGCCCCATATACCGAGGGTGGCGGGTTCAAATCCGCCCCGGGCGAACTGCAACCAAAATATAGCTGGGAGTTGTGGCAGGCGCCTATAGTCCCAGCTACTTGGGAGGCTGAGGCAGGAGAATCGCTTAAGCCCAGGACTTGGAGGTTGCTGTGAGCTGTGTGAGGCCACGGCACTCTACCAAGGGCCATAAAGTGAGACTCTGTCTCTACAAAAAAAAAAAAGAAAGAAAGAAAACTATCTGTATTCTCAGACAACGTCTCACAATCATAGAAGATCCTAAGGGACCCACTTAAAAAAAAATGACTAAACTAATAAGTGAGTTCATCAAAGCAAAGGGATCAACATATAAAAATCAATTTTATTTCTAAACACTGGCAATCAATGATCCCTAATGAAAATAAGAAAGCTGTTTCATTCACAATGTGGCATTTAAAATAATAAAATGTTCAGGAATAAATTTAACAAAAGAAGTGCAAAACACAGTCTGAAAACCATAAAACTTTGTTCAAAGAAATCAAGAAGATTTAAATGGATGAAGTTGCACTGCATTGTCATGGACTGGAAGACCCAATGTTACCACGACCAATGGCAATTCTGCACCAAGTGATCTAAGACTCCATGTGATCTCTATTAAAATCCTATTTGGCTTTTTTTTTTTTTTTTTTTTACAGAAATTGACAAGCTGATCTAAAATTCATGTAGAACTGCAAAGGACATGAATAGTTAAAACAATCCAGAGAAGGCAGAACAAAGTCGAAGGACTTAAACATCCTGATGTCAAAACTTACTTTAGCGCCCCAGTGATCAAGACAGTGTGGGTCTGGCATAAGGACGGACAGTTAGATCAATGGAAGAGAATTGAGGGTTAAAAAATAAGCCTAGCGTTGCATTGCTTGAGCTTGGGAGTTCAAGACCAGCCTGAGCAAGCATGAGAGCCCGTCTTTCCTTCAAAATAGACGAACTAGCCAGAGGTTGTGGCGGGAGCCTATAGTCCCAACTACTCAGGGGGCTGAGGTAGGAGTACGTGAGCCTAAGAGTTTGAGGTTGCTGTGAGCTATGATGACGCCTGGCACTGTACCCAGGGTGACAGAGTGAGGCTCCGTCAGAAAGAGAGAAAGAAAGAAAGAGAGAGAGAGATAGGACGGATGGAAGGAAGGAAGGAAGGAAGGAAGGGAGGAAGGAAGGAGAAAGAGAGAAAAAGAGAAAGAAAGAAAGAAAAGAGCGAGAAAGAAAGGAAGGAAGGAAGACATTTATGATCAGCTAATTTTTGAAAGGGTACCTAGAAAATCCAACTGAGGAGGAAAGGATATCTTTTCAATAAATGGCGCTAGGACAATTGGACAGCCACATGCAAAGGACTAAATTTGGACCCTTCCCCCACACGATACTCAAAATTTAGTTCAAAATAGATCGCAGGCCCTAATGTAAAAGCTAAAACGTGAGACTCTTCGAAGAAAACATATGATAAATTTTAGCGGGTTTCTTAGGCAACAATATCTCAAAAACATGAGAAGAAAATACTTACCAATTGGAGCTCCTTACTCCCTCTAGTGGATCTAAAGTCTAACCATGTTTATAACTATCCCACCTTTTCTCAAACAATAGTAACAGATTTCATGATCAGCACTCTAATCAGGGGCCTTTTAATGTTCGTTATGGTGAACTGAATTAATTCTACTTTCCTGTGCAGCAGGACAAGGAGGGGTAGGAAGGCGTTTTCAGGGGTGATGGAAATGCCCTGTATCCTGATGGTTGGTGGTAGCTAAAAACTGTAACCTATGTATCAAAACCAATCGGTTTGAAGGCTTCCAGTCTGTGTACGTATTTCACTGTATATAAATTTTACTTCGATAAAGATTTTATTTTACAAAGTGACTGTTCTGAGGAGCGGCATGAGAGGGAAAACGAACCCAGTTGCTACACTTTTCACTAGAAGCCTTTTAAAGGTACTTCTTAAAAATTTTAAAAGCATGTGTATAAATTACTTTAAGCTTTTTAAGTTTTGAAAAATAGAGCACATGTCTAATTTGAAGCTCCTTCTTATCCTTGCTTCATAGGAGACAGAAGATGAGAAGAAATGGGCTATCCGAGAGGATATCGTTTAGCATCGATGACAAGGTTTCCCCTCTTCCTTCCCTGGGGTTCCCCCAGCGTCAGAGCGCCGGTCCAGGGAGACCCCCCAGGCGGTCCGGGAGCAGGTTCTGAGTCAGAAGACTTGCTCTTGAAAGCTGCAATAGACATCAAGTCGGAATCATTTATTCCCTGTCGTGGGGCGACTGTACCAAACTCAGAATCTCTAAAAAATGAAAGTCAGAATCTCAAAAGCTTCAGTTTTTGAATGCTAAAGCTTATTTGCATATCAATATCGCCTCAGGACAGTAGGCAGAATTAGAAAATTAAGGAACTACATTAGAAGGGAGAGAAAGAAGTGGGACAGAAGTCTAGAGCTCCCCTCTGTCACCCAGCCACGTTCGTAAATAAAGAGTGAGATTGAGGATACCCTGGCTGCTGAATTTTGACAATACGGTGACCCCACATTTATTTACTAACTCGGTGACAAACAAACCTTTTCATTAAGAAATACACTTCTGCGCAGCATTACTCCCCCTAGTGGACCTAAAAATAACCATGTTGATAAGAATTTCATCTCTTTGTAGAATAACAATAAAAGAAATTTTCATAATCATTACTCGGACCGAGTAATTTTAGTGGTCACTACAGTGAAGTTAATTTTGCTTTTCCGTATGAGGATGCTTTTTTTTCTCACACCCTCTCCTCTAAGAAAAGGATACTTAACATTTATCAGAATAATTAAGCGTTCATAAATCAGAAAACGATAGACATTTTCAACATCACTTACAAGGATAAAAATCTGAAAACTATTGAAGTAGTATTATTCTCATAATAAATCATAAATATTCCAAGAATTTCACAGCCACTTTTGAGTGATGTGTGACTGAGAGAGCCATTGGAACAGCCTATTAGCCCCCAGCGTGCTCAAAATGGGGCTAGCAACTTTTTTTAACAAGTAATTATTCAAGTTTCATATCTACTTGTTTTATAAAGTAAATTGTTTCAAATAGATCGTGGTGATTCATTGGACCCTCACATTTTAAATGTTACTTCGAAAGTTTGTGGGGGGGCACATTTTGTGATGCTGTGACTACATCTTATGTTTGGGGGCATCTGTATAACATATAAATAACAAAACAACACGTTTTCCTGGGCTTGCCTTTTGAGTTTGTCACAACTCAGTTGGTTAGTCACAGATGCCACTGCTAGGGAACAGGGACCTAAAGTGGATCAAAGATAATGACATTCGGTGGAGCTGATCTCAACAGCCTACTCCCAGGGAAATTTTAATGACTAGACAGCAAGTTCTGCTGTTAGATGATCTGGGACTGGTTTTACGGTTGCAAATAACTAAACAGAGTCGCACATATCTTTTTAAAATGAAGAATTTGAACTGACGACACATCTTGGAAGGGTGAGCTCTTAGAGAAGAGGATTTAGGTAAAATATGGATGACAAGGTTTCCTATGTCGGGGAAATAACATTTAATGGCACTTAAAGAGATACATCTCCCACCAAAATCTACTGCCACTGCCGTCGACAACCCCACAGAGGCTCAGCTACCTAAAATGGAAATGAAAATATAATGTATGGAAATATTCTCTTAGAAAAACTCCTTAAGGCTTCACATGTATTAATGTATTAGTTTGCAAACATTAAGATCAAAGCCGGAGCAACAAATACATCCTAGAAAGTTTTTCGTCAGATTTTTATTAACGATATACAAGTAGCAGGGCATAAAAAATTAATGGGCTCAAGCCTTGAAATGTCAAACCCAATGATCTCAACCCATGCTCACCTCCTTTGCTTTTTTGTTCCAGTCTTACTGGCTCTGGGTCTTCCTGCCTTGAGCGACTCTACACAGTTTTTGAAAAAGGAGAAAGAAAGATTAACAGATGGTTTAAGAGCCCCTCATCTGTTGCAGTAAGTTAAAAAATAGCAAAGGAAGAAGAATAGGATCCAAGGTGTCAAAACTTTGAGTCCTAAATCCATAGATGTGTAATTTCAAGCCTTTAGGCTTACCCCATGAACTGCTAAATATTCAGTTTTAAATAAAATCTACTGTAGGTTTAAAAAAAAAAATTTACTCATAATTGGCTAACTCCTAAGTTTAAACATAAGTTTCTATTCTTTTTTAAGTAGTCAAAACGCTGTATTTTGCCCTTGCACCCTCGTTAGGCCATCTGTATACCCGTCTGCATCTGTACCGCTGATTTCCAGGGAGCCCAGTCGATCCCGAAGAGAAGCAGCCACAGCTTATGCAGAGTGCATATTTCCCCCTTCCTGCACCCCCAAACAGGCTGCCGTGGTCAACTTTCGGTCCCCAGATCTCTTAGACAGTCGAGTTAATCCTTAATTGTTCTGCGCACCACCTCTGTCTCAGAAATATACCAGCACGTGAGGCAGGGCACCTTCCCTCCAGGCTGACACACAAAGGGCCAAAAAAAGTACGGGAGGAAGGAATGAAACATAATCATGTCTGACTCCGAAATTCCAAAAGAAAAATGTTGCTTCTTTCTAACTAGATTCAATGAAGAGTGACCAAAAATGCCTCTAAAACCAAAGTGCATCTTTGTAAAGAGAGGACGGGGGCAGACACCACTGTTAGAAAGACAGGGCCTGGGACGCTGATGATGGGAAAGGAGGCAGCTTCACCCTTGGCAGAAGGATGCTGGGCAAAGGGTGGCTCCCACCAGGGGAACGAGGTCTGTGACTACAGTGCTGGCCCCTGCCCTCCATCAGGCACCCGACTGTCCCACAGCAGCTTCGGATGTAGAAACCGTCACTAGCCTGTCCTTCCTCAGACAATCTGCAGCACATCCTCCCCATTACAAAGATGCTTCTCTTAGCACTCCCTCCGTCTCGCCATCACCACAGCCCCTCTGCTTTCAGTAAGAAGCAAGAAGGGAAAAAGAACGAAACGAAAAGAAAGCATAAAGAAGAGAAACAAGTGAATGGGCTGGGCACAGAGGCTCCCACACGTAATCCCAGCACTTTGGAAGGCTGAGGTGGATGGATTGTTTGAGTGAGTCGGGCGTTCGAGACCAGCCTGAGCAAAAGTGAGACCTCATCTCTACTAAAAATAGAAAAACTAACCAGGTGTGGTGGTGGGTGCCTGTCATCCCAGCTACTTGGGAGGCTGAGGCAGGGGGATCCCTTGAGCCCAAGAGTTTGAGGTTGCTGTGAGCTATGATGGCACCACGGCACTCTACCCAGGGCAACAGAATAAGACTCTGTTTCAAAAAGAAAAACAAAAAAAAAAAAACAAATAAATGCAGAAAAATGTACGGAAAATAAGAATCCCATTATATGGGCGGCACCTGCGGCTCAAGGAGTAGGGTGCCGGTCCCATATGCCGGAGGTGGTGGGTTCAAACCCAGCCCTGGCCAAAAACCACAAAAAAAAGAATCCCATTATAATTCCTAGTTTTGGGCAGCACCTGTGGCTCAGTCGGTAAGGCGCCGGCCTCATATACCGAGGGTGGCGGGTTCAAACCTGGCCCCGGCTGAATTGCAACCAAAAAAATAGCCGGGCATTGTGGCGGGCGCCTGTAGTCCCAGCTACTCGGGAGGCTGGGGCAAGAGAATCGCTTAAGCCCAGGAGTTGGAGGTTGCTGTGAGTTGTGTGAGGCCACGGCACTCTACCCAGGACCATAAAGTGAGACTCTGTCTCTACAAAAAATATATATATATATAATTCCTAGTTTTATTTTTTATGTGAAGAACTCAGTGAATACCAGTGTTGTTTCTTGAGATGGTAGAAACCAGGGGCATACAGGAAGGAACCCCAGAGCTTGTCGGGGGACACACAAAGCATGGTGTGTCAATTCAGAGGACCAGGAGAAGACTGCAAGTAGGTGGCTGGACACAGGTGTCAGAAACCCTGGGGCAAAGTCCTGACCACAGAGAGGACAAGGGTCATTCATCATTTACACAACAATTTCAGAAAAGATCAATCCAGACAGACAGAAAGCAGACCAGTGGGTCCCAGGGCCTTTGGAACAAGCTAGAGGTAATAATGGCACAACATTATGGATATTATATAGTAAATGCCACTGAATTGTACATTTCTTTTTTTTTTTTTTTTTGGCAGTTTTTGGCCGGGGCTGGGTTTGAACCCGCCACCTCTGGCATGTGGGGCCGGCGCCCTACTCCTTTGAGCCACAGGCGCCGCCCTGAATTGTACATTTTCAAGTGATTGATGATTAACTTTATATTATGTGAATTGTACCTCATTAAAACAAGAAGTAAAACATTTCAGACAGACAGGAGGAATAGATTTTGAGATCTACAGCACCACGGGGTGATTGTAGTCAATAACATCACAAAATATCTAAGAGTAAATTTCAAATGCATCACTATTAAAAAAAAAAATGATAGGGATACGGTTCAATTTACAATCACCAAGATGTGGAAACAACCCAAGTGCCCATCAGCCCACGAGTGGAATAATAAACTGTGGAGTGTGTACTCCATGAAATGCTATTCGGCCATAAAATGATGGAGACTTTGTACCTTTTGTATGAACCTGGTTGGAGTTGAAACACATTCTTCTCAGCAAAGTATCACGAAAATGGAAAGGCAAGTATCAACGTACTCAATATTAACATGAAGTCAGTAGACAATCTAATACCCACACGAGAGGAAAAACTCAATTCAATTCACGTTGGGAGAGGAGAAGGGGAGGGATTGGTGCGCTCTCATCTAATGGGCACAGTATAGGGGTACGTGGCATACCTCCTGGGCACAGGACACAGCTACAACAGGGACCTCCCCTGACAAACGTAAAATAATTGTAACTTAATCATTTGTACCCTCATAGTAATCTGAAAAAAATTTTTTTAAATCAATGGATACCAAAAATAATAAAAGATAGGTCATGGGGGGGCAGACATGTTCCTTAGCTTGACTTAATCATTCTGCATTTTGTGTGTGTGTGTGTGTATATATACAAATCAAATATACCATGTGTACCCCATAAATGTGTACCCCAACTATAATTTGTCAATCAAAAATAACATTAATAAGGCCAGGTGTGGTGGCTCATGCCTGTAATCCCAGAATTCTGAGAGGGCAAGGTGGGTGGATTGCTCGAGCCCCATCTCTACTAAAAAAATAGAAAAACTAGTCGGGCATTGTGGTGGACACCTGTACTCCCAGCTACTTGGGAGGCTGAAGCAAGAGGCTCGCTTGAGCCCAGGAGTCTGAGGTGGCTGTGAGCGATGATGCCACAGCACTCTACCGAGGGTAACTCCGTCTCGAAAAATAATAACGATAACATGAATAATAAAAAAGAAAAGAGTAAAAATATGAAATCATCTGGGAATCATCAGCACATAGATGAGGTTTGAATGAGGTCGCCCATAGCCTGAGAGGAGACAGAGGCTTGAGGTCAGAAGAGGAGCGAGGCAGGCGGAAGAGGCAGAGGGGGACCAGGAGAGCGTAGGGTCCCTGAGTTCAAGAAAAGACTGTGGGAAAAGAAGATCACGGGAATCTATCACATCTGCTAGGAGCTCAAGTAACCTGAGGACCAAGAATTAACAGTTGAAGTTGGCAAGACACAAGTGTTTCAGACAAATGGCAGGGATAAAATTCTGATTATAGTAGCTTAAAGAGAAAATCTGGGGGAGGAAGTGTGTTATAAAATGTGTACTCGGGCTTTGTTCTAATCAGATATAGTAAAGCAGGCAGATACAGAAATGATTAGCATGAAGGAAGAGATTTGTACTCACAGACACCTAAAAACAGAAGACACTCGACTCCAGGTAGTAGGACAGGGGCGGAGGGGACAGAGGAAGCACCGGGGTTGGTCAGGAGCCAGAGGGAGAGAGGGAAGAGCTCAGGCACGGAGCCTTTATTGGGGTTTTCATGGGCAGGAATGGCCAGGTCCAGGTAGGTACACGGAGCCCACCTAGGACTGGATAGTTTGAATAATTCCTGCCAGCTCTGGGCTAGAGGAATGGTCCCAACTGTCCAGGACCTGGCTGGGGGGTGGGAGGGGATGGGGAATAGTGGCTTGGTGTGCGAAGATTTGATAAAGGAGGTGACTGGGGGCTTGGGCTCTGCACTGGTTGTTTTGCACGTGGTTGGGGGCTGGGGGTCTCTAGGGGTTAGCTAGCTCTGGAAAGGGCAGTATCTGCAGGATCAAGGCCCTACATGCCAGAACATCAAGAATACAGAAGACCAGAAAATGGTGAGTACAGAGTGGAAGGCGTAAGTCCACCCAACTCCTGAGAAACTGCGCTAAAGGGGAGCAGAGAGATACGGTTGTAGATTGGGAAGACATGGGGACATGCATACTTCTGGGAAAGAAGGGGGGTTGTTTGTCTGTCTGTTTATTTCTTTGAGACAGAGTCTCACAATGTCACCCTCAGTAGAGTGCCGTAGCATCACAGCTCACAGCAACCTCAAACTCTTGGGCTTAAGAGATTCTTTTGCCTCAGCTTCCCAAGTAGCTGGGACTACAGGCGCCCACCACAGTGCCTGGCTATTTTTTTGTTGCACCGAACCCACCACCTTTGGTGTATGTGGCCAGCATCCTATTCACTGAGCTACAGGTGCCAAGCCCTCTCTTCCCATTTGGATGAAATCTTCCTGGCCCTTTTTAGATAACTAGAAATAGTGCTCCCTATAATGTCTGCGGTCCAGAACTATACCCGCTTCTTAGAATGCGCCCAGCCCCCCCAACCCATGCCACACTAATTTGGCCCAACTTTAATTTTATGACCAAAAACAGAAATACAGACCTGTTTGCCCAGCTGGTTCACTCTGCCTCTCTCTGAAACTACTGTTCCATGCCTTCTCCTCCAATCTGCAATACCCTCTCCCCTCCTCATGCTCACACGGTGACCTTGTTTTTTATTTCACTGACAAACTGGAAGCAATAAAATGAGAAATGCCTCATCAAATCACACCCACCAGCCTCCCTGCCTCTGTTCCCACACTGGCTCTCCACCTGATGGAAGCACCCCCACCTGTTCACTGCACCCCACTTCTCCCCATGTTCAGTAGCTCATGCCTTCATTCTCCCACCCATCCGTTTTTCTCTCAAATCCTTGTTTCCCAGGCTCAGTGCCCATAGCATAGTGGTTATGGCACCAGCCACATACACCCAGGCTGGAGGGTCCGAACCTGGCCCAGGCCAGCTAAACAACAATGACAACTGTAACCAAAAAACAGCCAGGCGTTGTGGCGGGCGCCTGTAGTCCCAGCTACTTGGGAGGCTGAGGCAAGTGCATCACTTAAGCCCAAGAGTTTGAGGTTGCTGTGATGCCAACGGCACTCTACCAAGGGCGACATAATGAGACTCTGTCTCAAAAAAAAAAGGAAACAAAAACCAAAAAAGATGGGAAGAGAGATTGTTTCCAGGAAGTAGAATTATGCATGGTCTTTGCTAACCTCTTCATATTTGGGAGGATTTTCATAAGGTTTTGCAAAGAGTATGTATTTCAATATATAAACAGATAATAATAAAAATAGTAAAGCTCTTTCAAAAATGATGCGGGGGGTGGGCAGCAAGACAAGGCTTTGTTGGGAAAGAAAACAACTAACCCCATTTCCTGCCTAAAAACCGTCATCCTAAATGTGGATGCTTTCTTGACTATTAATTTGGGTATTAACGATAACTCCCTACAACAGGAGAAATACTAATGAATCACAGGGGGGAATGAAGAACAGCACAGCGCTGGGTGGCACACTAAAAATGATTCCACAAAGCCGCTTAAAACATAAAAGGACGTCTTAACAGGACCTGTGTGTCCTCTTGGGAGACGTTCAGGTGAATGACTGAAGATAATCTGCCACCATCCCCAGAAGGTGGTGCAAAGAGGAACGTTCCCTACTAGATCACTCTACGAAATAATGTAGCAAAAGACGGGGCAAGCCTTAGAAAGGCTTCCGATGCTTATTCGGAAACCTCTGTAAGCCTGGCCCTTGTTTCCTGCTAATCTGCAGCCCTGCTCTGCTCCCTGATGGCTGGGCTGGATGGGCCCGCAGCGCCTTCCTTGTCACCCAGCAGACTGAGCAAAGGGGTGTGATTTGGAAGGGGATGGGCACCTCCAGCTTTCTAGGCCCTGTGGTCAGCAGGGAATAGGAGTCCTGCTCCCCCTGGGCAGCCCCTCCAGCTGGTGGCCAGTGCTCTTTTTACTTTTTTCTAAGTATATTTTTACACCCTTGACCATCCCCACCTTATCCCCCCATACTACGCTTCCCGGCCTCTGGTGACCATCATTCTACTCCCTGACTTCATACGATCGATTGTTTTCACATTTCAACTTCATTTCTCATCTGAGTGAGAACATCT
The DNA here is from genome assembly GCF_027406575.1 of Nycticebus coucang. Taxonomy (NCBI): domain Eukaryota; kingdom Metazoa; phylum Chordata; class Mammalia; order Primates; family Lorisidae; genus Nycticebus; species Nycticebus coucang. The sequence continues at coordinate 128,448,272 of NC_069789.1, read as the reverse complement.
GAGATTTATCTTTCTGTGCTGGCGTGGTTCACACACCATAATGTTCTCTAGTTCCACCCACACTGTTGCAGATGGCGGGATTTCTTTCTGCTTGTGGCTGTATAACCTTCCATCGTGTCTGGGTACCACAATTCCTGATCCCCTCATCCACCGATGATGCTGAGGTTGATTCTACCCTTGCCCACGTGAGTAGTGCTATGGCCGGTGCTCTTGAGAGGTCCCCTCTGTCACTTACAGTTGCTTCATCGAAAAAAACAAAGCTTCTAAAAGTGCCAGTGTGTTGGGACTCAATGTCGGTAAGTTTGGTCAAGGACAACCAACCAAAAATGCTTGAGAAGTTTACACACATATGCCACACTTTGGTCTGTTTGCTCTAAATCTTGCCTTAAGTTTTCATTGGAAGACACGGAGAAGGTACTTGATGGAAAGACCCTTCACCTCCTTCCACTTTAAATTTCGAGGATAATAAATTACCGTGAAATTAATTTAGTCTGACTATTACATTTTTCCTGCGAGTCCAGAGCCAAGGACATTTTTATGTTCAAGTCTTTGTAGACGGAACGTTTTATATGCCTGAAATACCTCTGCGTATAATACTGGTATTGGAAAAATCTATTAATATTTTGTAAAATGATATGTCTGGCATGGCGTTTGGTTTTTTTTCTGAGGGAAAAGAACATAATTCTGCAATATGCTAAGAAGTCTACTGGACTGCACATGCACAAAGATAATCCCAGTAGGTTGAGGCAAAGCCCTTCGTGAGTAGGCAACTGCATTTGAAAAGATAATTTCTGATGGAATTGGAATTGGAAGGGGGATTCTTAAGACTCTCTCTCAAAAAAAAAAAAAAGAACCACTTTTCGGAATGCTTTGTTTTTGAGGCAGAAACAAATTAACTCCTAAAGCCATCCAGTTTTCACAAAGAGAATCAGGGGTTCTCTCTGGCATTCAGTTATAACAGGGTTTTCAGTACAACCCAGCTCGATGGTGTATTTCAGACACTTGCCAACTGGGTAGCAGTGGTACAAAGCGAGGAGGCTTCTGCTTTGCCTGACCTCGTTTCAGAAGAGGAAGTCACATTCTTTCAGAGCCCGAGACCCGGAGTACTCAAGCTTTAATCTTTCAAACTCCCATCTTCTCGGGGCACCCTGAGCTTTCATCAGTGCTTGTCTCATAGTCGTACCTCTTATAGTTTTATAATTTTATAAAAGGCAATACTAAAAGAGTTTAGGGCATCAGTATCCATTTTCCATTAAGGAAAGCGTCAAAACTACTGGTGCTGTACTATAGACTCACCACCATGACAACAGTTTTAATTTCAAACCCATTTTCCCCATTCTGATGATATTAGAACTTCACCCATGGCATGAGTGCCTTATAACTTTCATTTTTAATTAAAGAAGTTAAATTGGCAACAAGGAACACTTTGCTTTCCACATTAGCTTTGTTAATAAAAAGTTGAAAGCAGGGCACCTGTGGATAAAATCAAGTTCCAAATTCCAGTTTATTTTGACCTCATACGAAGGTCTATGCTTATGATGATCTAAAATAAAATAAAAGGAACAAAGAAAAATGAAAATACCATAGAACCAACTTTTTGGGCTGACTGCTAGTCTAAATTAGAGTAGATATTTTTGCAATTTCGTAATGAGACACTTTGCAAAATGAGACTTAGATAGCCAGTAATGAGGGGCAACAAAAATCCCAAAATGAAATGTAAATAATCTTCCTCAAAAGGAAGATGTCGATGCAAAAGAAGGAAAACCTACAATTATCAAGTCTAACTAAAGAACTAATTTTAAGACAATATACACCAATATACAAAAATAAAGGTGTTTCTATTATCATAGTATGAACAAAGTAAAATACTTCTGCTTAATGTAAAGGGAAGAAAAAATCTGCATGTCTTCTTTACCAGTTTTTTATAAGTATACACACACACGGAGGTCAGATGATCAAGTTCACCAACTCACAAACTTGAACTCTGGAAAAAGAGCTACATACTTCATTGCCGAATATCACTACAGGTCACCTTCAGAGTACTCCCCCCAGGAAGCCACACAGCAAAGCCAGCACCTCGTTCACACCTCAAAAGCAGTTTTGGAACTCTTTTCCTGGAATGGCCATCAGAGTGGTCATCATACAGGTCTAACAATTAAGTTTGTGAACTCATCCTAGGAAAGGCTCTTTGAAGGGTGGACTAGGTGCTGGTTCTGGTGTGCCGCTTCCCAAGGGGAGCACTTTGCGGACAACCGTAATGATATTTAGCACCGATGTATGTAGCACTTTTTCTAGGATAAGTTTGCAGAATTAATTTTCCTTCCTCATATGTATATGTACATGTTCTAAAACTGAAAAAGTACTCTATTTCAAACCAACAATCTGAAGGAACAGAACGCCATATCTCAATGAATTCTCTAAACTTGGCTTGGCGCCTGTAGCTCAAGTGGCTAAGGTGCCAGCCGCATACACCAAAATCTGGGTTCAAATCTGTTCCAAGCCTGCCAAACAATGACAACTACAACCAAAAAAAAAAAAAAAAATAGCGGGGCATTGTGGTAGTCCCAGCTACTCGGGAGGCTGAGGCAAGAAAATCGATCGCCCCTTGATTGCACTAATGTACACAGCTATGATTTAACAATAAAAAAAAAAAAGAAAAGAAAAGAAAATCGATCACTTAAGCCCAGGAGTTTGAGGTTGCTATGAGTTGTGACACGACACTCTACCCAGGGAGATAGCTTGAGGCTCTGTCTCAAAAACAAACAAACAAACAATTCTCTAAACTTCTTTCACTTTTTTTTTTTTTTTTTTTTTGGAGACAGAGTCTCACTCTGTGACCATGGGTGGGGTGCCATGATGTCATCATAAGCTTATAGCAACCTCAAACTCTTGGGCTCACATGATCCTCTTGCCTCAGGCTCTTGAGTAGCTGGAACTACTGGTGCGTGCTACCACACCCACCTAGGTATTTTCTTTTTTCTTTCTTTCTTTCTTTTTTTTTTTTTTTTCTTAGTAGAGTTGGGTTCTCACTCTTGCTCAGGCTGGTCTCGAACTCCTCAGGTAAAGCAATCCATCTGCCTCAGCCTCCAGAGTATTAGTTCTTTCACTTTTTAAATAGATGCCCCTGTTATTTAAAAAAAGAAAAAAGAAAACCCTAAGAACTTGAAATGGAACTAAAAACACAACAGTCATAATAACCAAGAAAAGCAAAAAAAAAAAAAAAAAATAGTTAAAATTTTTATAAGACACAATTTTATTAGACTTCATGAAAAAAAAGAGGGAAGATTGACCATGAGGTCACCTCCTCCCTCTTGACAACCACACTAAAACTGTAAGGCACTGGCTCGGTGCCTGTAGCTCAAGCAGCTAAGGCACCAACCACATACACCGAGGCTGGCGGTTCAAATCTAGCCCAGGCCCGCCAAACGACAATGACAACTATAACCAAATAATAGCCGGGCGTTGTGGCATGCACCTGTAGTCCCAGCTACTGAGGAGACTGAGGCAAGAGGATTACTTAAACCCAAGAGTTTGAGGTTGCTGTGAGCAGTGACGCCACAGCGCTCTACCCAGGGCAACAGCTTGAAACTCTGTCTCAAAAAAAAAAAAAAATGGTAAGGAACTATAAACAAACATGTAGGTGCTTGAAGATGAAGGGAACTGAACAGAAATCCCCATATGTGGATTGCCAAGTGTCAGTGAAGGTTTGAGAGACAGCCTGGATGAAGGATTTCTGATTCGGTGGAAACACGAGACAAGTCTACCCTAGCCTCTCTCTCTCTCACTGAACGCAACTCCAAAGCATGGACAGAATGGGCGGATCAGCTATTTGAGGACTCTGAACATGATACATTGGAGGAAAAGGACATAATTGAACGTACCATCAACCCTTTTTTCTTCCTTCAGTAGCCCCCAGCCTAGACACACCTTGAGCACAGGGCTCAGACAGAAAGAGCATCAGGATGTACCCCCTTGCTCAGGCTTGAGGAGCAGGAAGGGTGTCTGCTACCGCTCAGGTAAGCCGGAGCAATACTGCCCACCCCATGCCCACTGCTCCAATCCCTAACACCTGAGCTCACAGCTACTCACGGGACCTAAATCTCTCAGGGAGAGGAGCTCTTCTCTCTAATCAGAGAAAGATATCTCTGTCTCTCTTCTCTCCCCTACTGCTCCCACCTCCTGACCAGGAACGTTATTTGTGACCTCCCAGGCAAACCTCAGAGCTATACATGCCCAGCTCTAACCCTAAACCCACTAGCATAGCCTTTGTGAACAGAAGCACAGCCCAGATTCCAGGCAGACAGAGCGCATCTGGTGTGTTAACACAAGTCATGAGGACTCACAGTGGAATACTATTCAGCCTCTAGAAGGAAAGAAACCGTGTCATCTGCAGCACTGTGGCTGAGTCTGGTAAACACTACACTACGTGGAACAAGCTGGCCACAGAAAGGCAAACAGTACGTGACCTCACCTTACACGTCAACTAGGAAACTGTGGGATTCAGAGACGCACAGGGTAGGGCAGGGGTTGGGGATATGTTGGTTGGAGAGTGCCTAGTTTCAGTAAGACTGGGTGAATAAGTTCTAGAGAGCTAATGTTCAGCGTGATGGCTACTGTTAATAACGCACAGTAATCTTAAAAATTACTAAGCAGGTAGAGCTTACATGTTTTCACCACACACACAAAAACACATGTTAACTACATGAAGGATGAATGTGTTATTTAGCTGATGTGATAATTATTTCACAATGTGTGTATACATGTGCGTGTGTGTATATACACACACACACAGGATACAACCTGGTGTTTATACACACACATTGTCAGTTGTATCTCGATGAAGCTGAAAAAGACAAATCAAGTTATTTCTCTTAAAAAATAACATTTCTTAAGATGATTGTTTAGGCTCAATGCCTGTAGCCCAGCGACTAGGGTGCCAACCACATACACCGGAGCTAGGTTTGAACTCAGCCCAAGCCTGCCAAACAACAATGACAACTACAACAAAAATATAGCCACGTGTTGTGGTGGGTGCCTGTAGTCCCAGCTACTTGGGAAGCTGAGGCAAGAGAATCACTTAAGCCCAAGAGTTTGAGGTTGCTGTGAGCTGTGACGCCACAGCACTCTACCGAGGGCAACATAATGAGACTCTGTCTCAAAAAAATAAAATAAAAAATAACATCTTTTGGTGGCACCCATAGCTCACTGAGTAGGGCACTGGCCACATACACGGAGGCTGGCAGATTCAAGCCTGGCCCAGGCCTACTAAACAACAATGACAACTGCAACAAAAAAATAGCCAGGTGTTGTGGTGGGCGCCTGTAGTTCCAGCTACCCGGGAGGCTGAGGCAAGAGAATCGCTTAAGCGCAAGAGTCTGAGGTTGCTGTGAGCTGTAACACCACAGTACTCTACCGAGAGCAACAAAGTGAAACTCTGTCTCGAAAAAAAAAGGGGGGCGGCAGCGTCTGTGACTCAAAGGGGTAGGTCACCGGCCCCATATGCCAGAGGTAGCAGGTTCAAACCCAGCCCCAGCCAAAAACTGCCAAAGAAAAAGAAAAAGATGATTGTTTAAACCTGTACAAGCAATAGACATGAGCCTACAAGAATAGAAAAAATAACAACGAACTTTTGGAAGCTGGAAAGCAGGTGAAAGAATGTTTTAACAGACACGAGACTGCCACACCCTGGGAGAACTGACCCAATCTATACCATGGTGCCTTCAAAATCCCATTTATGAAAAGCCCATTCATTCCTCACAAGGTACTCCTTTTGCACATCAGTAACATTCCAGCCCTCACTTCACTCTAAAATCCTACCTCTGTGACCCAAATAATAACGATAACAAACCACTACCTATGAAATATTTGCAAAGTTTCCCCCATGCAATGACAGGCCTTTATAAAATAGATAAATTTTAGCATTTGATGGTTCTCAAATTCTTTCTTCTTCTTCAATATTATTTCCCCAATTTCCCTCTTGAGAATTTCAATTTTATCCAGTTCTAAAATTTTTCATAGCACTGGACTCCAAATAGGTAATCAGTCAGTCTTGAAGGGGGTGCACACTTCATGGACTCCACACCTACTGCTCTTTCTGAGAGCCAATTAGCTAATGCCTGTGAACAGTCAGAGATGAAGGGAGCACATCTCCACTGCCATTTTAGGCCTGGCCACCCCTTGCCAGTCGTCCTGAGTGATGGCAGGTGGCATAATCAGAGACCCATCTACCCATTTACTGCAGGGTGACCTGCCTAGATTGCATTTAGCAATCTGATTTCTAAGTAGCAATAAGCCCCATGCTGAGTAGGCAACAGATGAAAAAAAAAAAGATGCCTTCTATGGCACTTCACGATAATGGCTTTATTGCCAAAAGCCATATTAGCAGAAGATGGAAGATTCGATTTATAGAGTCTCCTGTCTGTATGTTCAGCAACAGCCTGTTTATGCCCCAGAAGAGATCAATGTCTGTGGAAAATGTATCTGAGGGAGGACCCACCGTGCTATTCTGCTCTGCCAAGGAAGAGTCTATATTCTTTTTTTTTTTCAAGCCAAAAGGGGCCAAAACTAACCACTTCAGCCTCCGAGTGACGCTTTGAGAATTACCGCCACCCCACTCATTGTGATGATCTAAAAGTCACTTAAGACAATTCAAAGCAGTGTCAGAAAAACTTCCTTCTTTTTGAGACAACAAAAGCAGATGGAAAACTGCTAAAATGGCTCAAGTATGTGGCACTTTTATAACATTTATGTGGCTCTTGAAAAAAAGTCAGCTTTAATTGACTTTTTGCTTCCCCTGTCCTAGTTCTGTCAAAACCTCTTCTGGTGTTGGGGGGACTGAACGTGGAGAACAAACCATTCAGAATATACGGTAATAACTATAATTCTAAGACAATGTGCTCTTTCTCAGGTTCTTGCTGAAAAGGCAAAAGAGAAAGACAACAGAAGGAAAATTTTTTAATAAAACCCATTTCTTAAGATGGCTTTGAAAACACAACAAACAGGAATTAAAGCGGAAATAAATTTCCCTGGTAGCCTCACAGAGCCTCCAGTTCCCTGTGTGATCTTGAGAATCCCACTCAGCCTCTCTGTCCCGTATCATCCCCACATGAGGAACAAGAAAGTTAATGTACTCCTACCTATCATACTAAATATCTGAGCCAAAGGAAGGCTTGAAGCCTTATTTACCTTCCTTGTTCTACACATGAGGTATCTTCAAAGGGATGTTGTGCAAATAAATGCAAGGACGACAGTTCTCCAAGATTTACAAGGTGTGGGTAATGGGTTTAAAAAACAAATAAGGAGGCTGGACATGGTGCCTCAGGCCTGTAATCCCAGCACCTGGGAGGCCAAGGGAGGTGGATCGCCTGAACTCAGGAGTTCAAGACCAGCCTGAGCAAGAGTGAGACTCCCATCTCTACTAAAAAACTAGCCGGGTATCTTGGCGGGCGCCTGTAGTCCCAGCTACTCTGGAGGCTGAGGCAAGAGGATTGCTCAAGCCCAAGAGTTTGAGGTTGCTGTGAGCTATAACACCACAGCACTCTACCAAGAGTGACAAAGTGAGACTCTGTCTTGAAAAAAAAAAAACAGAAAAGAAAGAAAAAAATTTTTCTCTCCTTTATGGACAAATCTGACCTTGGGTTAGCTCTGTCCTCCCAGATGTTACCAGGCTGTCTTCGGATCAGGGAAGAAGGCAAAGAGAACAGCCTGTTTAGTGAGTAGATGGAGTTAAGTATGATTGACTTGGGTCCAGGATCTGGCTAGACCTAAGAAAACTCCACAAGATGGGAGCTTAATAGAAAGTATGGGTATATATCTTAGTCACGTTATCAATACTATTTTCTCTTATTAAGACTTTTTATTATAAAATAAGCATTATTTAAAAACAAAAATCTCGTAACCACTACCAGAGTCAAGAATTAAATCTACCAGCCACCCCAAAAATCCCTCCACGTGCTCTGTCCCAATGTCAACCCCTTCCCAGTCCCCTAAAGGAAATACTATCCTTGTTTTTTATAGTAATAACTTTGCCGTGTTTTTTTGTTTGTTTGTTTGGTTGGTTTTTTTCTTTTTTTTTGGTGATTGAATCACCAAGCATGCACCCCTAACAACTATAAGTCTTGCCCTTTTTTAAAAAAAATGTGATATGGGCTGGGCACAGAGGCTCACACCTGTAATCCCAGCACTCTGGGAAGCCGACACAGGTAGATTGCCTGAGCTCAGGAGTTCAAGACCAGCCTGAGCAAGAGCCCTGTCTCTACTAAAAATAGAAAAACTAGCTGACAGCGAGGCGGGTGCCTGTAGTCCCAGCTACTTGGGAGGCTGAGGTAAAAAAAAGTGATATGTCTTTTAAGTCTCTGAATTTTAATATGTCTCTTAATTTTGCAGGGTCCCTCCATCCCACTCTTTTCACTATCATTTATCTGTTGAAAACCCTGGGGCGTTTGACCTTCAGTTGCTCACAGTCTGGTTTTGTTGACTGACATTTTTGGTATAATTCAGCCGTTTCCTCTACATTTCTTGCAAATTGGGAGCTGGACCCAGAGGCTGAATCTGACTCGGGTGCAATCCCTGTGGCAATGCCGCAGGTGGCGTGGAGTTCTTTCATCCAGAGACCAAGAGGGTTGGAAGATCGTTCTTTCTGTGATGTGAGCAGCTGTCAATGCACCAGATCTAAATCCATTAAAATGGTGATATTCTAATTCTGTCATTTCCTTTTCATTTAGTCATTGGAATAATCTTATGACATAAAGAAATATATCCCTCTTCTACCTCTTGGTGCCATTCCCTCAGGTCACCGAGGAAAGGCAGGATAAATGCTGGACTCTCTCCCCAGGTGACAGTTTGGCTTATCATTGCTCTAAGTCAGTGTTTTTCAACCTTCTTTATCTCGTGGCACACTTGAACCTGTAGTTAAACCTATGCAGCACACTTAAATTATATTGACCAAAAAAAAGGTTAAAAAAAAAGAATAGAGAGTCGAGGATGAGGGAAGAGTGGGGCCTTTGAGGGGCACATGGGCCTCCTCTCCTCTCTTCAGGGCCGCCACCCGCCTGCCTGCTCACCGCCCAGGACCTCTTCCACCATGGCCACCTCAGCAAGTTCCCACTTACACAAAGGCATCACGCAGGTGTATATGTCCCCACCTCAGGGGAGAAAGTCCAAGCCATGGATATCGGGATCGATAGTACCAGAGAAGGTCTACGCTGTATGACCCGCACCCTGGACTGCGAGCCCAAGTGTGCAGAGGAGTTATCTGAGTGGCATCTTGATGGCTCTAGTACTTTACAGTCTGAAGGCTCCAACAGTGACGTGTATGTCATGCCTGCTGCGGTGTTCCGGGACCCTTTCCGCAAGGGTGTGGAAGTGAAAACTGTGAAGTTTTCAAATATAATCGAAAGCCTGCAGAGACCAATTTGAGGCACCCCTGTAAGCGGACAATTGGCATGGTGAGCACCCAGCAACCCTGGTTTGGAAAGGAGCAGGAATACGCTCTGATGGGGACAGATGGGCACCCCTACGATTGGCCCTCCATCAACTTCCCTGGGCCCCAGGGTCCTTCTTTCTGTGGTGTGGGAGCAGACAGAGCCTATGGCAGGATATTGTGGAGGCTCACTACTGAGCCAGCTTGTATGCTGGAGTCAAGATTGCCAGGGCTAATGCCAAGGTCATGCCTGCCCAGTGGGAATTCCAAATTGGACCCTGTGAAGGAATCAGCATGGGAGATCATCTCTGGGTGGCTCGTTTCATCTTGCATCGAGTGTGTGAAGACTTTGGAGTGATAGTAACCTTTGATCCCAAGCCCATTGCTGGGAACTGGAACAGGGCAGGCTGCTGTACCACCTTCAGCACCAAGGCCACGCAGGAGGAGAATGGTCTGAAGTACATTGAGGAGGCCATCAAGAAACTAAGCAAGCAGCACTGGTACCACATTCACACCTACGATCCCAAGGGGGCCTGGACAATGTCCGGCGCCTAACTGGATTCCACAAAACCTCCAGCATCAACAACTTTTCCACTGGTGTAGCCAACCGTAGTGCCAACATCCGCATTCCCTGGACTGTTGGCCAGGAGAAGAAGGGCTACTTTGAAGACGGTCATCCCTCTGCCAACTGCAACCCCAACTCAGTGACAGAATCCCTCATCCGCACGTGTCTTCTCAACGAAACTGGCGATGAGCCCTTCCAGTACAAAAACTAAATGAACTAGACTTCCAGCCGTTGAGCTCCTTCTGATTCTCCCTCCCACTCCAAATCTTTCCCCCACTCCCAATTGCCCCAATTGTAACTCAAAAGAGCGGAATATCAAGGTCTTTTCTTTATTCCTCATGCCCAGTTAATCTTGTTTTCTTTGGCCAAGATAGAGGGGTCAAGTTCTTAATCTCTTTGCACCCACCCTCCTTTTTTTTCCCTATCACTGAAGCTTTCTAGTACACTAGTGGGCAGGGAGGGGCGTAACCACTACTTCCACTTAATGGGGTGAGCTTGTCCAGTAGGCATAGCTACCCGGGGAGAGCACATCTGCTAGAGGGGGAGGACTTCAGGTTACCTGAAAGGGGAAGACCCGGCTTACTCTGGGTTAGGAACTTCCCTTGGTGGAAAAGTCAGAAGAGGTTATAAACAACATTCTACTGTAAGTGGGAATTAGAGAGTGTAGAGGTTGGCGCTCAGGGAGGGAAACTCCCTTGGTCTCAGGCCACACTTCCCTTGCTTGGGGCTAAATGCCCTCCCCTCAGCAAAGAGCTCAGAGTAAACTGATGGATATTCCTACCTTAAAAGAAGAAAAGATTCTTATTGCTTGGTTCTCCTTTATAACAAAAAGCAGAGTAGTATTTTTATATTTAAATGTAAAAACAAAAAAAAGAATATACTTACTGTCCTTTGAATTATTTCTAAAGTAATTTAATTAATGATCTTTAAAAATTATTTGCAGCACACCTAAGATCCTCTCCAGGCACACCAGTGTGCAGTGGCACACAGGTTGAAAATCACTGCTAATCCCCCTACTGGGCATATACCCAGAAGACCAAAAATCACACCATAACAAAGATATTTGTATCAGAATATTTATTGCAGCCCTATTCATAATTGCTAAGTCATGGAAGAAGTCCAAGTGCCCATCGATCCACGAATGGATTAATAAATTGTGGTATATGTACACCATGGAATATTATGCAGCCTTAAAGAAAGATGGAGACTTTACCTCTTTCATGTTTACATGGATGGAGCTGGAACATATTCTTCTTAGTAAAGTGTCTCAAGAATGGAAGAAAAAGTACCCAATGTACTCACCCTTATTATGAAACTAATGTAGGACCTTCACATGAAAGCTATAACCCAGTTACAACCTAAGAATAGGGAGAAAAGGGAAAGGGAGGGGAGGGAGGGGAGGGAGGGGGGAGGAGGGGGATTAATGGGATTACACCTGCGGTGCATCTTACAAGGGTATATGTGAATCCTAGTGAATGTGGAATGTAAAAGTCTTAGCAAAATAACTAAGAAAATGCTACAAAAGCTATGTTAACTAATGTGATGAAAATGTGTCAAACGATCTATGAACCAAGTGTATGGTGCCCCACGATCATACTAATGTACACAGCTATGGTTTAATAAAAATAAATAAATTAAAAAAAAAAAAAAGAAAATCACTGCTGTTGGTCATCACTGGTCCTGGGGTCAGGAAGCTCATGCCTGGCTCTGCACGTCAAATGACAAGAGCCCACGCTGACCAGCTGCTCACGGCACACTAGACACTGCTCTACAACCTGGTGCATTTTAATTCATTTAATACTCCCCATCATCCAAATAAGGTTGGTACTGTCACAGTTCCATCATCCAGGTGAGAAAACTGGTAAGTTTAACAATATTTTTTTTCTTGGAGACAGAGTCTCACTTTATCACCCTCGGCAGAGTGCCGTGGTGTCACAGCTCACAGCAACCTCCAGCTCCTGGGTTTAGGCGATTCTCTTGCCTCAGCCTCCCAAGTAGCTGGGACTACAGGCGCCCGCCACAATGCCCGGCTATTTTTTTGTTGCAGTTTGTCAGGGGCTGGATTTGAACCCACCACCCTTGGTATATGGGGCCGGCGCCCTACTCACTGAGCTACAGGCGCCGCCCAACAATATTTTTTTTAAAGAAACTTACTTAGGTCCCTCAGGTAGGAAGTGATGGCTTTATTTCCAGCATTTAAAATGCGTTCTGGACCAGGCCTGTAATCCCAGCACTCTGGGGGGCCAAACCCGGGTGGATTGCTTGAGCTTAGGAGTTTGAGACCAGCCTGAGCAAGAGCAGACCCTATCTCTTCTAAAAAGTTTTTCCCCTAGAAAAACTAGCCGGTGTTATGGTGGGCACCTGGAGTCCCAGCTACTGAGGAGGCTGAGGCAGAGGATCCCTTGAGCCCAGGAGTTTGAGGTTGCTGTGAGCTATGATGCCACAGCACTCTACCCAGGGCAACAGAGTGAGACTCCGCCCCAAAAGATAAAATAACGTAAAATGGTTTGGGGCCATTTGTACTCAAAGAGCTGAATGACACAACTGCCCTAACACTCTGTGCTCTGTCTTTGTGGCTGTGTTGGTTCTGCCCTAAATTTCCTATGGTTTCTAAAATCCTCATTTCCACAAGAGACCCAGACGCCTTTCTGAGAAAGTCAAACCTTAAAAGCATAACTGGGTTTCGACTCTGCACCCGTAGCTCAGTGAGTAGGATGCCGGCCACATACACCAAAGGGGGTGGGTTTGAGCCCGACCCAGGCCTGCTAACAACAACAACTGCAATCAAAAAACAGCTGGGCATTGTGGCAGGCACTTGTAGTCCCAGCTACTTGGGAGGCGGAGGCAGGAGAATCCCTTGAGGCCAGGAGTTTGAGGTTGCTGTGAGCTATGATGCTACAGCACTCTACCGAGGGCAACAGGAAAAAAAAAAACAAAAACACAACTGTGTTTTTTGCTAATTTGATCAAGTGCCTGTCCTACAGCCCCCTCCAAAGCAGGGCTCCTCCCAAGTGAGGGGGGCTGACGGTTGCTCCAGAATGCTCCCTGAACTCAGCGCATGGTGCTCTCACCGCTGAGCTCTCAGAGCTTGGGAAGAGGCTGAAAAGCCCCCAAATGAGAACGCCAGCAGAGTTCAGGGAGGGAGAAAGGACAGAGCTGGGTGGGAGGGCTTTCTAGATGGCATTTAGACAGATGGAAACTGGAGACGGCATCTCCCGCTGGGAGACCGATTCACCACCGCTATTTCTATTCTGATTCCAGGCGTGGTGGGTGCCTTTGGGTTGAGGGGGAGTGTAGAGACTGCCACTAGCTCTTGAAAAAGAAAAAAAAATCCTTAACAACAGTTTAGACCAGAAACAGGCCAAGTACAGTTATTTTATTATTATTATTATTTATTTATTTATTTGCTAATGTAGCTTTTCTTGAATGGCCCCGCCCATGCATTTGCAGCCTTCTGTGACTGAGCAACAGAAACTTCAGGAGGCCAGTGTTGGGCTCCAAGCTCCTGCCCTGGGCCCCAACAGGCCACACCAAACTGAAGTCACTCAGTGCTAAGTGCCACTTAATCAAACCTAAACTTTAACAAGGGTACATGTGAAACTTAGTGAATGCAGAATATGATTGTCTTAACACAATAACTAAGAAAATGCCAGGAATGCTATGTTAACCAGTGTGATGAAAATGTGTCGAACTGTTTATAAAACCAGTGCATGGTGCCCCATGAGCGCATTAATGTACACAGCTATGATCTAATACTAATAAAATAATAATAATAATAAAATTTTAAAAGAAAACCTAAACTTTAAGGAAGTATAAAAATCTCCAAACAGACCAGTTGTTCCCCATAACAGGAGATTTGCAGCAACCAATCAGCCTGCTGAGCAGGTGGGATGAGGATGTCTGCCCTGCGCTGACCTTGGTGAGGAGACGCCGGAAGCCAGCCAGGGCGGGGTGTCAGCCAGTCCTCCTTTCTGTCCTAGACCGCTTCCGTGTCCCTGCCCCAGCCACCTTACAAAAAGCAACGGTTCCGTTCCACTGTGTCTGACACAGCACCTTTCTATTTTGAGGTGGGGATGATGCCCAGTTCATGAGTCACTAGTAAAAGTTTGGCTTTTTTTAAATTTCCGATTAATATGAGGGGACAGACAATTAGGTTACAAGGTGTGTGTGTGTGTTAGGTGAGGTCACTAATGTAGTTGTACCCCTCCCACAGGTGGTGTGCCATGTACCCTCCCATCGTGCCAGTAAGGGAGACCATGCCAACCCCCTCCCTCCTCCTCCCCTCCCTCCACCCTCCCTCCTTCTCTCCCCACTACTCCCCTCCCCTTCCTCTCACTCCCTTCCCCTCCCTCTATCCCTCCCCCTCCCCCAACTCCCTCTCCCTTCTCTCCCACCCTTCCTCCTCCCTCACCCCTATTTCCTCCCTCTTCTCTCCCTCCCTAATCCCCTCTCTGTCTCCCTCCTCCCGCCCCACCCTCCCTTCTCTTCCTCCTCCTCTTCCCTTTTTACCCCCTTCCCCCAACTTGAGTTAAATGGAGTTTTTCTCTTATGTGGGCAAGTATTAGTTCATCTACTGGCCTCATATTAGCATTGAGTACGTCAGATACTTGCTTTTCCCTTCTTGTTACTAAAGAGAATGCGCTCCAACTCTATCCAGGTTAATACAAAAGATGGAAGGTCTCCACCTTTTTTATGAGTAAATCATACTTGATGGTTGAAATTTGGCTTTCTGACACTGCTTTCCCACTTCAACAGCAGAGCTAGGTGAGGGACCATTTGACCACAAAGTCTAAAATAATAGATATCAACCCTCCAAAAGGAAAGCAAACAAAGCCAATTGGCTGGCACTATGGGTGTAAAGTACTAAACGCTTATGTCTAAAATTGAAAAGAAATTCAAGGTACCCCAGTTAATTGCATTTTCAGAAAAGGTGACAAGGAAGATAACCTGAAAAAAGCTGACATGACAGATTCGAATACAACTACTTCCCATATTCCAAAGACCCTCAAGCAGACTCTAATCTGCGCAGACTCTACACTTAGAGGACTGAGACTCTGAAGGGATTGGGGATTTCAGTGACCAAACTCTCTCATTCATTCATAAAAGCATTCAAAGGTCATCCACATGCTGTTTGTTAAGCATATGTTCAATAAAACATACATGATCTGTAAATGGGAGATAATTTTAAGTGAATATTCAGTTAAAAAATAGGTTTTACAGGGAGAAAAAATAACCAAATTTAAATGCCTTAAAGCCAAAGCCATCTTACCAAAAATGTCACTAGGCAAGACAACTCTCCCTTTCCAAAAGTGGTGACTCAAGGAGAACGTGGGTGTCTACATATGCTTAGATATTTATAGGAACGAGGGAAATGACATGAGGGACACACAGGTCGGAGGCACGGTGGGAAAAGCCTGCATTAGAAGACACAGGCTCTGGTGGCGCCTGTGGCTCAGTGCATAGGACGCCAGCCCCATAGACCAGGAGTGGTGGGTTCAAACCCGGCCCCTGCCAAACTGCAACAAAAAATAGCCGGGCATTGTGGCGGGCGCCTGTAGTCTCAGCTACTCGGGAGACTAAGGCAAGAGAATCGCCTAAGCCCAAGAGCTGGAGGTTGCTGTGAGCTGTGATGCCACAGCACTCTACCTAGGGCGACAAAGTAAGACTCTGTCTCTAAAAAAAAAAAAAAAAAAGAAGACGACACAGGCTCTTGTCACAACTCTGCCAACAACAAGCCATGTGTCCATGATGGAACATTCCAGGAAGGGACACTGTTAGATGATCTCTGAGTGTTACCTAAGAAATAGGGAGCAGCCACCTGTCCTATTAGCCTGATGCAGAGACAGGGATTAGGCCCAACGAGCTTTACTGTCGGAGGGCCCACAGTTCTGGAGAACAGCAGGAGTGGCCTCTCAATTCTGTTCTGCCTCAGTTACAATTCTAACAGTTTTTGGAGTGGGAATACAAGGTAACAAACCTAGAAAATTTTAACTTTATCTGATAGGACATAACATCAAAGTAGTCTTCACTCTGACATGGCAAAATGTATAAACAACAGAAAGGTTAATTTTCACTTAACAAAATATCTAAGGGAATCATTAAAGAAAAGATCTTATGAATCTGCATGAAGATTCTTAATGAATCTTCTTAATGAATCTTCATTAAAGAAAGGATAATAAACAGGGGCGCAGAAAGAACACTGTTTATTTCCCAATTTCACTACTTATCATCAAAGTAACCTTACACTACTGATATCACAACGCCTTTTGTCTCTGTGTGACTACCTCCCCCAAAGTCTTTGAGACAAACACCCTCACAATCATGGAGAAAACTTAACTAGATAATCAGGGAAGGTGTGTAGGGGAGGCCGAACAGATGAGGTCAGCTGTGCTGCTTCAGCCTCTTGGATTCCAACCCTGCAGGCCACTCTTCTGGCTTCTGAAGGCTTTTCCATTTTGAGATTCATGAAAATTAACCAAACATTAGAATGTATTTAGATCAAGGGAAGTTGATTAATTTAATGAACATAAATAAAATCCTTCCCAGTTTTCTGATATCTTTTTTTTTTTTGAGACAGAGTCTCACTATGTCACCCTTGGTAGAGTGCCGTGGCATCACAGTTCACAGCAACCTCAAACTCTTGGGCTTAGGCGATTTCTCTTGCCTCAGCCTCCCAAATAGTTGGGACTATAGGCACCTGCCACAACGCCCAGCTATTTCTTGTTGCAGTTGTAATTGTTTAGCAGGACCGGGGCCAGGCTCAAACCTGCCAGCCTCGGTGTATGTGGCTGGAGCCCTACTCACTGAGCTATGGGTGCCAAGCCTCTTCTTTTTTTTTTTTAATTGAGACAGAATCTCACTATGTCACCTTCAGTAGAGTGCAATAGTGTCATAGCTCACAGCAACCTCAAACTCTTGGGCTTACGCGATTCTCTTGTCTCAGCCTCCTCAGTAGCTGGGACTACAGGTGCCCGCTACAACGCCCGGCTATTTTTTGCTTGCTTGTTTTTTTGTTTAGCAGGCCTAGGCTAAACCCACCAGCAGCCGGTGTGCTAACCACTAAGTTATGGGTGCCCGGCCTGGTGTCTTTCATTTACAGTATTTCAATAGACTTTCTATACTTGAAATAATAAATTTCACATAAGACCTACTATTATCTAGACTTCCAAGAACCTTAATGCATTAAACCTCACAGATCAGACAGAAAACTGTAGAAGAATGAGCAAGGAATAAACACAGAAGTCCCCTGGGAAGAGTAACGCCGTTAAGAGACAGCCTGTGGCCTTGGGCAGCTGTGTGATTACCCACTGACGGTGCTCACTTTAAGAGTGAGGCCCAGAAACAAGGGGACCCCACGTCAACACTCCCTTCCTAGTGCTCAGCAGCAGCAGTAATGAAGGCTGCCCTCCGGGGAAAATTAGAATGAGATTTGGGAAATGGCACCAGCCAAGCACATAATAAAAGAATAGGAAACATGTTAGAGAAAAGCTCAATGTTACCAAAAGAGCGAAGATAATAAAGGGGGGCGCGGAAAGAACACTGTTTATATCCCAACTTTTCTCCTAACAGAGGAAAACACTCAGGATGCACAGACCCAAAAAGTAATATCAACTCAAACACCGTATTTAAACAACTACATGCCCACAGTAAAGGAAAACACAAGTATATTCTAATGACGTGAAGATTCTAGTGACAGGAGGGGAGAGAAGGGAACAGGGAAAGGGGAGGAGGGAGGGTGACCGGCAAGGTCTCACCTAATGTGCAGGAGGTGAGGGTGTTCAGCTCGCCCCCGGGGAAAAGTAAAAACTGCAACTTGAACTTGACCTTAGAAATGAAAACAATGTAACCTGAGCATTTGTACTCTCATATTAATCTGAAATTTAAAAAAACACCAGGGGCCAGGGATGTGGTATGAGGAAGGCACGGAAAGCTGGGGAGCACCTTGGCAAGTGGCTACAAGCAAGGCCAGGAATCAGACCCAGGGATTGTCAGGGAGAGTAGCCTGGAGCCCAGAGATCCGGAGAGGCTGTGGGAGGCCACCTGGGGAGAAGGGGAGGTCAGGACCAGGCCTTGAGGAAGGAGGAGTCTGCCCAGGGTCTGAGGGAAGACAAATGCAGGCAAGGGGCTGACGGTGGCACCGGGGAGAGCGCGCCCAACTGAGCTGAAGCCTGCAGGAAGAGCCAGTGAGGCCTGCACATCAGCTGCCAGGAGTAATGACCAGGCTGTCACTTGTGCCCAGAGCAAGAGCTGTTCTCATGTAGCACTGGCCTAGGAAAAGGGCCAGGAAAGAGCAGAGCAGTCCGTGGCAGGGAGGACCCAGTTAGGGAACAACCGTGGCGGAGGCAGCTTAACTAGGAGGACATGAGCATCACTCAGAAAGCAACGTCCGAGGAAGTCAGTGGGACCCAGTGATGATCGGGCCACAGCTCAGAGAAGGGAAAAGGCTGAAGGGATCACAGGGCCACTCACTGGACAGTTGTAAGTGTGCAAACTGAAGTCCTCCAAGCTTATTGCAAGACTCAGCGTGCACAGAGAGACCAGGAAGCAGATGGGACAAGTGCTGGGTGAACCAGGCCCTCCATCTTCACCTCCCAGGATTACAAAATCCCATCCCTCTGCTGGTGCAGAAGGGGACAGCCGCCCAGGAGTGCAGAGGCAGGGTGAGGGGCTGGGCCTCTAACTGGCCCTGTGACAGCTTTTCATGAAGTTTTCCTATTTTTAGGCCCACCTTCAACTTCCTATTCCTAAGCCTTGGGGGGACTTTTTTTCCCCAAATAAATTAGGATTCTCCTTGGCATTTCCCCTGGTCGTGGAGCACATGGCTTTCTTTCTTCCGTCTGCTCAGTAGCTCACCTCATCCATGTGCCTTCTAGCCTACAAAGTTGTTGCTAACTTCCTCTGTCTTGTTCTGTTCATCCTAATAGATTTTTCTCTTAAAAAAAAAATCTCTTGAGGGTCGGCACCCATGGCTCAAGGAGTAGGGCTCTGGCCCCATATACTGGGGGTGGTGGGTTCAAGCCCGGCCCCAGCCAAAACTGCAAAAAAAGAAAAAAAATATCTTGGGGCTCAGCACCTGTAGCTCAGCTATGTGGGTGCCAACCACTACAACCAAAAAAAATAGCCAGGGATTGTGGCAGGCACCTGTAGACCCAGCTATTTGGGAGGCTGAGGCAAGAGAATCACTTAAGCCCAAGAGATTGAGGTTTCTATGCGCTGTGACGCCACGGCACTCTACCAAGCGCAACATAGTGAGCCTCTGTCTAAAAAAAAAAACTCTTATTCTTCTTTTGGTAGGGTTCGAAGAGAGAACAAAAGTAAACGTGTTGAATCCACCATCTTCACCCTAACTTACTTCGACAACTGTAAAAAAGCAATACTACATTTATTCCACACATAAAAATATGTGCTCTCTTTGATGTGTGATCAAGATAACCCAGCCTCGGCCAGGTGCGGTGGCTCACACCTGTATTCCTAGCACTCTGGGTGGCCAAGACAGGCGGATCACCTGAGCTCAGGAGTTCGAGACCAGCCTGAGTAAGAACAAGACCCACCTGTACTAAAAATAGAAAAACTAGCCAGGTGTTGTGGTGGGTACCTGTAGTCCCAGATACTCAGGAGGCTGAGGCAGGAGGATCTCTTAAGCCCAAGAGTTTGACATTGCTGTGAGCTGTGATGACTGTGCAGCACTCTACCCAGGGTGACAGAGTAAGATTCGGTCTCAAAAAAAAAAAAAAAAAAGATACCCCAGCCTCCTGCCTCAGGGCAGGCTAATGGAGTTGGGGGGGAGGTGTCCGTACAGGGATATGTTTGCCTCCTGGCCAGACTCCCCAAGACTAGGTCTCTCAGTGAAAACACCACCCCGTAGTAGAGAAGGAAGTTACCAAACTGTTCTATAAGCATCATGGCAGGTGGATTCTTCATCTGCTTAAGTCAAAATTTGTTTTAAAACCCTTATGAAATCCAAATGAATGATTTAAGAAGGTGGTTTCATAAGAAAATGCAATTTCTTCACAATTAAGTAAAATGCCATCTAGTAAATCCTTCCTAAAGCTTTGATTGCTAGGAGTGGTTCAGATCCTTCCCCATTACACTCAGAAACCAGAAGTGTAACAAGAGAGATAACAACAGAATTGAAGGACTTCAGAGGTGGAGGAAACCTCAGCGACCAGCCAGTTCCAATCAGGAAAGCGACCACCTGGGGGCTTTGTAGAAACGCGCATGTTGGGACCATGGCCAGGCCTCCAGGCCCGACTCACCAAGGACAAGGTTATCAAACTGCCCAGATGGGTCTGCCAGGTACCCGGCACCCCCAGAGAAACCATCTCACGCCCCTCCTTGTGCATGAAAATTGGCTCCAAAACAACTTGCACAATTCACCAGACAGGCCTGGAGAAAGAGGCACTGAATAGCAGGCTGGTAACAGGTTCTGGTTCTTTTTTGTGTGTGTGTTTTTTTTTGGCCGGGGCTGGGTTTGAACCCGCCACCTCTGGCATATGGGACCGGCGCCCTACTCGTTGAGCCACAGGCGCCACCCAGATTCTGGTTCTTTTTACATCATACTTTAGCCTTCATATCTGCTATGGCCTGATAATGACAGTGACATTCATTGAGCACTTACAATCTGCCCGGCACTGTTACCACTTCACAGGCCATTATTTCGTTTTTAATCCTTGCAACAGTGTTATCAGGTAAGATCTTTAAATATCTCCATCTCACAAATGAAGAAGAAAGCACAGAGAGGGTAAGTAACGTGCTCAAGGCCACACAGCCAATAAGTGGTGGTGCTCAATATGGCTCAGAACGCGGGCTCCTCCCCAGTGGCTATGTCCCAACTGCCCGTCAGGTGCTCTGCTGCCAGGAATCACGCTTGTGATGAGGCGGAGAGAGAGGAGCGCACATTGGGAGACAGGTGGGTAGTGTCCCCAGGGTGCTATCAGAGCACAGGGGGATGTTCTCATTCCAGAGGCTGTGGCCGTGAGCTAGGTCTTGAATCACAGGAAGTGGAGCTGCCCTCTTATACAGAAAACTTCTTTACCCCACTCAGTTTCAGACTCCCCACACTGGGCTGGTGTCCCACACAAATGCTTTGTACACCCCAATGCTCTGACGTCCCCAGTGGGGCCAACGACCCACCAGGAGGCCTTCTTAGCCCACTCTGCCTCCAGTGTGCTGTGTCAGACCATCACACCTCACCCAGGCCAGTTCTGACACCCTCCTCAGCTGCTCCAGGGAGCTGAGGCTTCCCTGGTGTTCTATGTGGGTGTGTACCTTGCTGGGTCCTACCTGATGGCTTTTATCTTATTTATTTATTTGAGACAGAGTCTCAAGGTGTAACCCTTGGTAGAGTGCCGTGGCATCACAGCTCACAGCAACCTCGAATTCTTGTGCTTAAGCAATTCTCTTGCCTCAGCCTCTCAAGTAGCTGAGACTACAGGCACCTGCCACAACACCCGGCTATTTTGTTTGTTTGTTTGTTTGTTTAGCAGGCCCAGGCCAGGTTCAAACCCACCAGCCCTAGAGTATGTGGCTGGCACCCTGACCATTGAGCTACGGGCACCCAGTCAACTACCTGATGGCTTTTAAAAGGATTTTTTTTAGGAAGGGAAAGTTAAGGAAGAGATGTGGGACAAAAAGGAACAAGGAAGAGGAAATGCCTATTCTCTCATAAACCAGGTGTAATCAGACTTCTGTCCCACTGGTCCACGGAAACTAACCCATCAATGTAGCAGTGACCTCCACAATGGCCAATTCCCAGGACTCACTCAAGAGTGAGTGTTCCCAGGCCTGGCATCATGCTCGCACCTGGAATCCCAGCACTCTGGGAGGCTGAGCCGGGGAGATCACCTGAACTCAGGAGTTTGAGACCAGCCTGAGCAAGAGCGAGACATTATCTCTACTGAAATAGAAAAACTAGCCGGGCCTTGTGGTGGGCCCCTGTAGTCCCAGCTCCTCAGGAGTCTGAGGCAAGAGAATCCTTGAGTCCAGGAATCAAGGTTGCTGTGAGCTATGATGATGCCAGGGCACTCTACCTAAGTGACGACTGAGACTCTGTCTCAAAAAAAAGAAAGAGTGGGTGCTGCCTCCATCTTGATATGCCTTCCTCACTTGGTTTGAGTATTCACATTGTCCTGGTTTCTTCCCGCCTCGTGGAAATGCGTGGGTAAACAAGCCACCTGCTCCTGAACCTCGGCACTGAAATCCTGAAGTGTGTACTACATTCCTGAATTAAAGGCTACAAGAGAGGCACGGCCATGACATGCCCACCGCAGAAGTATAACAGAGCAGTTAGCCCCGCACACCACAGGAATAAAGTTAAGGAGATAATTATTCATCGTGAAGCAAGCAGCTTCACTGGAGGTCAGAGTTAAAATAGTCTAAACACCACGTTGGTTCCCAGTTTTAATTGATTTTCCTTAATATGTTCATCATCCTTTGGAAACCTGCACAAGTGAGTGTTGATTCATATCACTGAAATTGTAAAAGGGGCTTTTCTGTTTATAATGCTTTTCTAGTTGTTTAAAAAAAATTAACACTTCTAAAATATGTTTAAAATCTTCTTTGCCGAGGCCCGAGTTAGGTTTGGCCAACAGAACAAGAACACAGCTCCTGGGAATGAGGGCGAAATGGCTTGTTAAATGAACGAAGGCAGAGGCTGAAATACAAACATTTTGTGAAGTGTTCATATTTTATCAGCCAAAGAAAGCTACAGCAAATCATCACACGTCTAAAAAATGTGGAGAAAACCGGGAGCTGCTCGTTTTATATCAAGTCGACCTTCTGTTACTTTTATGACCTGATCTGAAATAACCTGGCAGGCTCAGCCTCACCCCCCAGCTCCATGTCAGCAAAGGGACCCATTCTGTCCGTCAAAGATGCAAATGCCTGGCAGCCATTCACCAGCAGGGGGCACTGCGCCAGGTCTTTCTGCAGGTGAGACCCCCCCTCAAAAGCTGAAGATTGAGAAACATGCATTTTCAGCAGACTAAAAAATCTGTGTCACTGTCTCAGATTAATACGTTGCCACACAATTGATAGGGAATCTCCATGTGTGCCCCAGTAACAATATCCACTGTAGGCCAGATGTGGTGGCTCACGCTTGTAATCAGTCAAAAAGTCTGAAGTTGAATCATGAGGAAGTTGAGGATCCTCTGAATATAAAACCAAACAAACAGAGGCCGGGTGCAGTGGCTTACACCTTACCATCCCAGCACTCTGGGAGGCCGAAGCAGGTGGATCACTTGAGCTCAGGAGTTTGAGACCAGCCTGGGCAAGAGCGAGACCCCATCTCTACTAAAAATAGAAAAACTAGCCAGGTGTTGTGGAGGGCACCTGTAGTCCCAGCTACTCAGGAGGATAAGCCAAGAGGATGGCTTGAGCCCAGGAGTTTGAGGTTCCTGTGAGTTATGATGACACCATGGCACTCTACCCAGGATGACAGAGCAAGACTCTGTCTCAAAAAACAACAAAGAGAAGGGCCTCTGCCTTCAGTCTGGGATCCCTTCTCCCATTCTTCCAGAGCATGACTCCAAACGTGCCCGTCATGCAGCAGAGCCAGCCACACATGGCACAGGGAGAAACCCAAAAGAACACATCTCTTTCCAGGAACTGGAGAAAGACAAATCTTCAGAATCAAAACTTCAAAACACTTTGGTAAGGGCTTTTTACATAGCTGTGATCTATTTTAGGAATAAACACTTTGTCAAGAGAATGCTATCCAGTGAAAGAAGCTGATAGAAAGGGCAGAAATGCTCCTGAGATAAGGACCATAAAAGGACTTATGTGAAAGTTTTTAAAGAGAAATGACATTACCTTTTCCCCACCAGCGGGATCCATGCTGTAAGGCTTGTGATGCTCTCCCAGTCACCTGAGCACGGGCATACAGCAGAGGAAGTTGAAAAACAAACAACAATATTCTTTCAAAAACTGGTTAGACTACTGATAACTTAGGTGTATTTAGTGAACCTGCTGCTTTTTATATTTCCTGTTTAGGAGCTAATATAAACCACTGCATAAAATTGAAATTCTCTTTGAAGGGAAAAAAGGAAAATAATTTTCTTTCACATTTGAGCAACTAGTATGTTCTCTTCCCCCAGGGTGACCTCAAGGGACAGAGGTTTCCCACAATCTGTCCAAGGGGCCATTCTAGGTACTGACAGGCTTGCATGCCATGATCTGGGGGGACCTCACAAAAGCAATAGGCTTGGCTCGGCGCCTGTGGCTCAAGCGGCTAAGGCGCCAGCCACATACACCTGAGCTGGCGGGTTTGAATCCAGCCCAGGCCCGCCAAATAACAATGACGGCTGCAACCAAAAAATAGCCGGGCGTTGTGGTGGGCGCCTGTGGTTGCAGCTACTTGGAGGGTGGAGGCAGGAGAATCACTTGAGCTGAGGAGTTGGAGGTTGCTGTGAGCTATGATGCCACAGCACTCTACCCAGGGTGACAGCTTGAGGCTCTGTCTCAAAAAAAAAAAGAAGCAACAGGCTTGGACAGTCCTGTTCACACCTGTCTTTGATCTCAGGTGAATGCAAGCAGGGAATACTTCTCTGACCTATCTTTTCAAGCAGGTAATCCCATGGGACTTTGGGGTCCATCATCAATAGCCAAGGCCCTGAGCTCTTTCCTGTTCCTGTTAAACTCTCATCATATCCCACGTAAGCCAGTCGGGAATTTAAGGCATCACAATTAGCACTGATCTAACATATGCCCTATGTCAAGCCCTGGAGTGACCAAAGGGGACACAAAACTAAATGAAGAGCTCAGTCCAGCAGGACAGACAGACATGAAAAACAAATGACTGCCCTATACTGCAGTAACCACCTAAGTACCGTGATTTAAAGATATTGGCGGTGCCAGACATGGTGGCTCACCCCTGTAATCCCAGCACTCTGGGAGGCCGAGGCGGGTGGATCGCCTGAGCCCAGGAGTTCAAGACCAGCCTGAGGAAGAGTGAAACCCTGCCTCTACTAAAAATAGAAAAACTAGCCTGGCATAGTGGCAGGTGCCTGTAGTCCTAGCTACGTGGAAGGCTGAGACCAAAGGATGGCTGGAGCCTCAGAGTTTGAGGTTGCCGTGAGCTGCTCGGGGCACAGAATGAGATTCTGCCTCAAAAAAAAAAAAGAGAAAGATATTGATGGCTCAGAGGAAGAAGGTGCCAACTCTGCTAGAGTGATTCAGAAAAGCTTTGGACAGGACTAAACATTATCACGCTAGATATTCAAGAATGAATGTGAATTTGCATTTGAGGTGGGTGGTGCCAGGGGAAGAGTCTAGCAAATGTTAAACCAAGAAGGCAGGACAGAACACGGCACCCTCGAGATCGTCACGCAGGTCAGAACGACGGAAGATACACCGTGCACAGGTGAGGATTGAGAGCGTGGGCACCAGCCAGGAGACGTGGGTTCTGTGCTAAGGAGTTTAGACTTAGCACAAAGGCAGCAGCGTTGAGGAGGTTTCCACAGGAGAGTGATGTGGTCAGATGAAGTTTTAAAAAGATCACTGTCGGTTGGATGGAGTAAGGCAAGATCAGAAAAAGAGACACCAATCAGGAGATTGCAGCAGAGCAGCTAAACAACTTGGCCCTGGGAGTCTGCAGGCCTGGGCTGAATGTGGGACCTTCACCCATCTTCACTCTGCCTCAGATTCCTCACTCAGGGCCGGCTTCATGGACTCCAGACCTGCACAACCATACATGGCCTCACACCTAAAAGGGCTCCATTGTTGCTGTCTTGAAATTCTTAATTTTATTTATTTATTTAGACAGAGTGTCACCCCAGGTAGAGCGTCGTGGCATTATCGCTCACAGCAACCTCAAACGCTTAGGCCTGAGTGATCCTCTTGCCTCAGCCTCCCGAGTAGCTGAGACTACAGGCGCCTGCCACCATGCCGGGCTAGTTTTTCTATGTTTAGTAGAGATGGTCTAGCACTTGCTCAGGCTGGTCTCGAACTCCTCAACTCAAGCAGTCCACCTGCCTTGGCCTCCCAGAGTGCTGAGATTACAGGCGTGAGCCACTGTGCTCAGCCCCTGATATTCTTAATTTTTAAACAAAGGGCCCCACGTTTTCATGTTGCCCTAGCTCCTAAAAATGATGTAGCTGGTGTGCCTCATTTGAAAGGGAGAGTAAAGTCAGCATCTAGTATAACCATGGGACTATTGGGAAGTTTAAGTGATAAAATGAATGTAGAAATCACAGCATCTGGCACAAAATCCTTCAAACATGAAAGGCATTTTTATTACCCTTAGTATTATTTATACCCTCAGGAAGAAGAGGAGGGGCCTGAAGCAAGATGACAGCAGCAGAGAAAGAAGGGAAGCGGGAATGAAACAAACGAGACATCTTTCTGGACATCGAAGAAGGTGCATGGGAAGGAAACCAGCCGCAAGGTGTTCTCATCCCCGCCATGACAGGTGACAGCTTCGATACAATGGAGACAGCCTGCGGATACCCACATGCCTACAGGCTAATGCCCCTTTTGATACTCATACCCAGTACAAATCTTTCCCAAAAGTAAGGCCTCGTTGCTATTTCTCTGTGGCTTTTAGCTATTTTAGAACATAATATAAGAAAAGCAAATGTGTAACAGTGGCCTCCACTTCTGACAAGTTAGAGAACAAGGCGAGTTGTCCAAGAAAGCCATTCTCTGAGAAAAGAGAGCCTGTGAGATCAGGTTTCTGCAAACTGTCCGAGCTCTTGTTACATTCATCTGTGACAACTAAAAGCCAGAAATTTAATTCAAAGTGTTAGAATTATTACTAAAGCAAACAAAAGTAACAGAGACAGAACCATTGGAAATTACCGCATCTGTAGTCAAAAACTCAAATATCAGCAATTTCATATCGCCTAAATCAACAGTTCTTAAAAATCTAGGTAGCTATTAAAGGCAAATTGACCAAAACCAAGACAGTAGTAAAGAGAACGTGGCTGCTGAGAAAAAAAAAGAAAATAGCAAGCAAATTTAGGAATCTTAAAAGGGCATCATTCAGTACTCGTGTGATCAGAGGAAAATAAAGACTGGTTTTTTTTGTTTTTTTGTTTGTTTGTTTGTTTTTATTTATTTATTTTTTTGTAGAGACAGAGTCTCACTGTACCGCCCTCAGTAGAGTGCCGTGGCGTCACACGGCTCACAGCAACCTCCAGCTCTTGGGCTTATGTGATTCTCTTGCCTCAGCCTCCCGAGCAGCTGGGACTACAGGCGCAAAGACTGGTTTTTAAATGCAGTAATTCAAGAAGAAAGCAAACACTTCACTAGAAGACATCACGAGGCTGGAACAAGAGAAGTGAACAAACATCCTGGTGAAAACTGCAGCTGTGGAACATATGTGTGGGTAAAGAAATAAAAACTGCGATAAAAATAGTTCTATGTCTGAAATACAGACGTATCATAGATTATAGCACATGTTAGCAATACCGCAGAATAGCAATTTATTGAAACATGAATTCCACTTGATAAGGAAGCAAATTAGTGACTGGGTAATTCCTCTATTTATTATTTATTGAGCTAATAACAAAGAAATAAGGCAGGAGGCTTTAAAACCTATTGGAACCCTCTTTGTAGAATTGGGCCAATCAGATATGCCAGGCAGTTCTAACTCATGATATAAAAAGCCCTCTGGAGCACTCAGATGGGTTTTTTTTTTTTTCTTTTTTTTTTTATTGTTGGGGATTCATTGAGGGTTTTTTTTTTTAAGTGTACACAGATGCTTGACGCCAGGATGCCACTATGGGGTGGGTTAAACGGCTACCAACAGATACAGGGCCTCGAGCACTTTTTAATTCTTTGATCTTTCTCTTTCTGGGTCTAATGATAAACTTAGAATGGGATGGGAGTTGCGGGATGGGTTTTGATTCTGCCTCCCACACAAAAATATTAACAAATGCAAAAGACGGCAATTAAAGTATCAAAATTAAGAAAACCAAAGATTGGGCGGTGCCTGTGGCTCAAGGAGTAGGGCGCCGGCCCCAAATACCAGGGGTGGAGGGTTCAAGCCCGGCCCCGACGAAAACTGCAAAAAAAAGAAAGAAGAAGAAAACCAAAGATAAAAAGTAACCAGAGCATTCAGATGACTTTGGTCTATTCTCAGAGCTCGTCTCTATCAGCTATTTGACACGGTGACTGTTCCTTCTTCTTAAAATACTGTCTTCCTGCGGCTGCTTCTCTGCACACTCTCCTCTTTTTACTTCCATTGTCACTGGGCTCTGCCTCTCCATACCCCGTGCCAGGCCCTCTTCCCCTTCCAACTGCGGGGGATCCCAAGGGCCCCTGTGAAGACCTCTTCGCATCTCTAGCATACCCAGGCAATCTTACCCAGGCCTGTGGTCTTATACACCACCCCTACTCCGAGGACCCTAAGTTTCTCTCTGTGGCCCTCTCCCCCAGCCGCATACACGCAGGGCAGACAGCTGATGCCACCTTTCCACTTGCGTATCTAATAGGAATTTCAAACTCCATGTGGTCAAACCAACTCCCCATCCCCCCATCCTCCTTTCACTGGTGAGACTTAACTAAAAGTCTCTATCACAGCCCATCTCCCTCCAACTGATCAGTGAGTTCTGTGACCTCCACCTTTAAAGTATGTCCTGAACCCCGCCATCTATCACCATCTGTACCAGTGTCACTCTCTGCCTGGAACTACCATCTCTCACCTGGACTACTGTAATCTTGCGACTAGTCCTTCCTTCCACTCCTACTCACTATGCCCAAGTCCCCACATGGCAGACAGAGTCACTATTTATTTATTTATTTATTTATTTAAGATAGCATCTCACTCTCTCGCCCCGGCTAGAGTGCTGTGGCATCAACCTCAAACTCTGGGGCTCAGGCTGGGCACAGAGGCTCACACCTGTAATCCTAGCACACTGGGAGGCTGAGGCAGGTGGATCGCCTGAGCTCACAGGTTTGAGACCAGCCTGAGCCAGAGTGAGATCTCGTCTATAAAAATAAATCTATAAGATTTGGCATGATCTGTTATTTGAAATTATCTTTTACTTTTATTTATAAATATTAGTTGTCTATTTTTTTAGATTTAAAAAAAAAAATAAGAAGAAGGGCTCGGTGCCTGTGGCTCAAGCGGCTAAGGTTCGAATCCACATACACCTGAGCTGGCAGGTTCAAATCCAGCCTGGGCCCGCCAGACAACAATGATGATGGCTGCAACCAAAAAATAGCCGGGCATTGTGGCGAGCACCTGTAGTCCCAGCTACTTGGGAGGTGCAGGCAGGAGACTCACTTGAGCCCAGGAGTTGGAGGTTGCTGTGAGCTGTGATGCCACAGCACTCTACCCAGGGGGACAGCTTGAGGCTCTGTCTCAAAAAATAAAAATAAAAATAAGAAGAAAAAGAAAACTGATGACTCCATACTGAATCTCAGAGTCAAAGCTTTCTATAATAGACATACTCTTATTTGACAATGTGAATGTTACTTTCTTTGCATTACTATTATTATTGCTTAATATTTCGACGAAGCAATTCTCTGATTTCTTTTCTGAATGTATTTATCTTCATTCATTCTTTACAAGGTTTTTGTTTCTAGTCCTTATCTCAAACATTGTTATTATTATTAAATTTTAAGCCTCTCTAATTTTGTGAAGGCAAAAAATAAACACATAATAAACACGTGTATATGTAAAAATTAAAAAATTTTTTTTAAATAGCTGGGTGTTATGACACATGCCTGTAGTCCCAGCTATTCAGGAGGCTGAGGTAAGAGAATCATTTGAGCCCAAGAGTTTGAGGTTGCTGTGAGCTATGATGCCATGCCACTCTACCAAGGGTGACAAAGTGAGACTCTGTCTCAAAAAAAAAAAAAGCTCTTGGGCTCCAACAATCCTTCTGCCTCAGCCTCCCAAGTAGCTGGGACTACAGGTGCCCACCACAACTCCCAGCTAATTTTTCTTTTTTTTGTAGAGATGGGGTCTCACTCCTGCTCAGGCTGGTCTCGCACTCCTGAGCTCAAGTGATCCACCTGCATCAGCCTCCCAGAATGCTGGGATTACAGGCAAGTGAGCATCACACCAAGCCAGAGTCACCTTTCTATAATCAGATCACGCAGCATTCTTTTACCTTATACCCTCTAATGGCCTCCCACCACCTTGGGAAAAAGGAGCAAACCCCACCACTTCAAGACACAGGAACGTGAACTCACCCAGATTCCAACATGTCAAGTGTGAAGACGGAAAATGCATACTTCAGGCGTGATGCCTATAGCTCAAGCGGCTAAGGCACCAGCCACATACACCAGAGCTGGAGGGTTCGAATCCAGCCCAGGCCTACCAAACAACAACAACAACTACAACCAAAAAAAGAAAATAGCCGGGCATTGTGGCGGGCTCCTGTAGTCCCAGATATTTGGAGGCTGAAGCAAGAGAATCACTTAAGCCCAGGAGCTGGAGGTTGCTGTGAGCTGTGATGCCACAGCACTCTACCCAGGGTGATAACTTGAGGTTCTGTCTCAAAAAAAAAAAGAAAATGCATACTTCAAATTAATTTTGAATCAGGCAAAACTAATTTTAATAAAACAAAAATATCCCATGATAAAAGCTTGACTTCGTGTATTTTTTCTTAATTAAAACAAGTGTCTGAATTACAAGTGTGCTCAAAGATTACTTTGTCATTGCTAACCAATTAGTATGCCTCAATTTCCAAGATGAAAACAAGAAAGTTTCTCTTGGGAAACTGTCATTTGCACAGACAGCTCTGCATGAACACAGTGAATGCTGAATTCTGAAGGATTCGGGTCAGCCTGACAGCCGAGTTTTACTTATGCTAACCTATTTCATGTCCGCTCTCTGTTTAGGTCTTTAAGCTGTATGACTTATAGTACAGTTATTATTATTGCATTCTCTTAGATCATTGATGAGCCAGAATCAGCTTATCCCAACTTGCAACAGCACATTGTTCAGAACCAGTTGTGTGAGTTCAATCATTGGTAGCTTAAAATTGGCCCTGGTAGGAGTATTTCCCCATGGAAATGAGCTAAACGCTGCGATTCAGGGTCTGTTTTTTGAGCACCCTATGGACACCACCATACTTAAATCCACCCATACTTACGCTGCTAGTTTCCCGTTTCCACCTTATCTTTGAATTTTTTTTTTGACTGCAGAGAAAGTTTATTCCATATACCACTAAGTGCGGAAACAGGGTTTCTAAAGACAGTTTGGTGTTGAGAGCGTTAGGCAATCAGGGTCTTTCGGTTTCGGGTGCTTTCCTGTGGGCTGCTGTCTGGGTGCATCAGCCAATTCACTGGAACGCAGTTCCTTGAGTAGGGATCTAAGACCAGTTGAGTCAGTTTCTTGGTTTTGTGGGTCAGTCAATCCACTGGGATGCAGGACCTGAAAGATAGCTCAAAAAACTACTTCTAGTTTCTGAACAGATGATGTTATTTATGGAGAAAAGTTAAAAATCTTTACAGCTACCACTGTGCTCTCCAGAGCAGCAATTGCAGAGAAGCAAACGAGGAGCAGTGGCTGACTGTACCATGTTTTAGCTAGGCCTGTTCCTTCACAGAAGTTTTGGGGGCCTTTAGTCTAGTTCTTGCCCTGCACATCTTCGTCGGTCTGTAAGGATGGTTTCAATTGTAGCCCTAGTTAGGGCTTCATTGATGTGCTCTGGTACCACTGTGCATGAGGCTCTCCCATCAAGGAGGCCCAGAAATTTCTCCACCTCCTGAACATTTTGCCTACTCATGTGGGTTCACAACAAGTATTAAAGATAGGGGACCCTAGTCATTTTTTTCAAATTTTATCTTGATTAATCTGTTCAACTGTTACCCTAGGTGATTCTGTGTGAGGCTTCTCATTTTAAAATTTGATGGGCGGCACCTGTGGCTCAGTCGGTAAGACGCCGGCGGGTTCAAACCCGGCCCCGGCTGAACTGCAACCAAAAAATAGCCAGGTGTTGTGGCGGGTGCCTGTGGTCCCAGCTACTCATGAGGCTGAGGCAAGAGAATCGCCTTAAGCCCAGGAGTTGGAGGTCGCTGTGAGCTGTGTGACGCCACGGCACTCTACCGAGGGCGATAAAGTGAAACTCTGTCTCTAAAAAAAAAAAAAAAAAAAAAAATTTGCCTTAGACTTTTCAAACTAATGCAAATGGAGCCCTGTATTGTCTGGGGAATGTGTTGGTTATTCTGACCTTCCATGGTGCTGAATTAATACTTTCTTTCAGTCCTGTCAATATCTGTTTTATTTGCCCTATTTCTTAATAATCATCTAAAGATTTCTACTCTGTCTTTCCCATTTTTTATATTAATTGTTTTTGAGACAAAGTCTCACTGTGTCACCCTTGGTAGAGTGCCGTGGTGTCATAGCTCACAGCACCTCCAACTCCTGGGCTCAAGAGATCCTCCTGCCTCAGCCTCTCAACTAGCTGGACTATAGGTGCCTGCCACAACACCTGGCTAGTTTTTCTATTTTTAGTAGAGATAGGGTCTTTATCTTGCTCAGGCTGGTCCTGAACTCCTGAACTCAAGCAATCCACCCACCTCAGCCTCCCAAAGTGCTATGATTACAGGCATGAGCCACCACATCCAGCAATTAATTTTTTTTCTTTTTTTTTTATTGTTGGGGATTCATCGAGGGTACAATAAGCCAGGTTACACTGATTGCAATTGTTAGGTAAAGTCCCTCTTGCAATCATGTCTTGCCCCAATAACGTGAATACACCAATTTTTAAACTGCAGGCAGCAGCCTGTAAACTAAAATGAAATCTTACTGATTGACTGACTGGAACCCCTCTTGGCCAAGGGGATTCCCCCAAAGCGAGGGGCTAGCCATGAGAAAGGAGATGGCGTGCTTCACCTGGCGTGGTCAGAAAGGCCAGCCGTGCCTCATCATGCCCCCTCCCCTCTCAGAGTTGTTCTCTGTGCCACATTAACAGGCCTGGAGCTCTCCAAGACACACCTGCAGGTCCTCAACATTGACACAAACCACTTCAGTCTGGGCGTGTGTCCTGTGGTTTGTCTCTGATAAACAGACCCTTATCTCAACTCAGCTTTCCTATTTGCTGACTCCTGATCTGTAAGGCAGAGCCTGACTCTTTCAGCCAGATGCAAGCCAAAGAATCCTTAAACCCACCTATAACCTATAAGACCCTGCTTAGAGATATCCCCTCTTTGGGGGCCAAGCCAGTATACACCTTCCATGTATTGTTTTATACCTTTACTATAATTCCTGTCTCCCTAAAATGTATAAAACCAAACGGTAATCCCACCACCACACGCCCACTTGCTCAAGGCTTCTTGGGCGTGGCTCCAGGTCATTGTCCTCAAATTTGGCTCAAAATAAAACTCTTTAAATTATTTTACAGAGGCTCGGCACCTGTAGCACAGGGGTTACGGCACCAGCCACATACACCGAGGGTGGCAGGTTTGAACTGGGCCCGGGCCCGCTAAACAACAATGGCAACTGCAACAAAAAACAGCTGGACGCTGTGGCAGGCACCTGTAGTCCCAGCTACTTGGGAGCCTGAGGCAAGAGATCACTTAAGCCAAGAATTTGAGGTTGCTGTGAGCTGTAATGCTACAGCACTCTATTAAGGGCAACATAGTGAGACTCTGTCTCAATAAAAAAAAAAAAATTACAGAATATGGCTTCTTTTCCATCAATAAACCTTATGAATAGATCACAAAATCAATGTAAAGGGCCTCAAATAATTATTTTTTTAGCAAAAAATAATAGTTTAAGAAAGAATGTATCAGTTTGTATTATATATAGTAAGAATAAGCATTATTGTTACTTTTGTTTCAGTTCTTAATGTAGGTATAGTTATGCATCAAAACAGGGATAAAATCTGAGAAATGCAACATTGTATATGGGTCCATCATGATGGAAACATTACGTGGTTCATGACGGTACTTAACATTTTATGTTGCACATGCCCAGGGTTGTTGCATAGACTATATTTCTATATTTGGTTTGAATTTAAAAGTTCAAAACAGGTGAAACTCAGTGGCTCATCCCTGTAATCTTAGCAGTCTGAGAGGCGGAGGAGGGTAGATCCCTTGAGCTCAGGAGTCCAAGAACAGCCTGAGCAAGAGCGAGACCCAGTCTCTACTAAAAATATAAAACTAGCTGGGTGTTGAGGCAGGTGCCTATAGTCCTAGCTACTTGGGAGGCTGAGGTAGGAGGATCACTTGAGCTCAAGAATTTGAGGTTTCTGTGAGCTGTGACACCACAGCACTCTACCCAGGGTAACAGAGTGAGACTCTGTCTCAAAAAATACCTAAATAAAAATTCCAAACAATTAAAATTTTATCAAGTGTCTTCTCCGACCACGATGGAATAAAAGTAGAGATCAACGCAAGAGGAACATTGGAAACTATGCGAGCACATGGAAATTAAACAAAATATGCTCCTGAATAACTGGAGTCATCAGTGAAGAGATAAAGAAGAAAAGTTTAAAATTTCTCAAAACAAATGAAAATGAAGACATAATGCATCAAAATACGTGAGGTATGGAGAATTAGTGTTAGCAGGAAAGTTGATAGCAATGACTGTGTACATCAAAAAAGTCAAGGCCGCAAACACAATCGGCTCCTGCCCAGACCTCCATAAGAGCTGCACCGGGACCGTGATCGGCTCCCGCCCGGACCTCGGTAAGAGCTGCACTGGGACCCCCGACCCGCAACCCACGCCTGCCAGGCTTCCACACGCCCTGACCAGGAACTGTGGGAGCCGTGCAACCCCACGTCCTCCCTGCTGTACCCTCCCTGCCTCCACACCGGCCCATTTGTCTGGCCAGGGACTCTGATAGCCGCGTGCTCTCCAGAGCCCTCCCTGCCTCTGCACGGAGCCCTTCTGCTGGCCAGAGACGGCTGAACCCTTGGGCCCTCTGTGCCAAAGTCACTCCGTGCCAGGCACTCCCAGAACCGTGTGCACTACTCCCTACCCTGTTGCTGGATCCAGGTGTGTCACACTCCAGAGCTGCTCCCACAACCAGAACTCCCTGGCTGGGGCAGCCCCAGAGGAACTACACAGGGTCACTCCCTACAAAGATCCAGCAACAATAGAGTGATCCCACTGGGGTCTAATCTTGGAGAGACACCTCCCCAACTCTGAGGACGGCCAGAGGCAACGGTGAAAAACAATCATGAGGTGAAATCAACAGAAAACCTCTGGCAATATGAATAATCAGAGTAGATCAACTCCCCCAAGGATCAATGGGGCAGACACAGCACAAGATCCCATCCACAAACAAATAGCTGAGATGTCAGAAATCGAATTCAGAATCTGGATAGCAAATAAGATCAAATTAGAATCCCAAGCAGTAACCCAAAAGATATCTCAAGAATTCAACGAATTCAACGACCAAATGACCAAAGATTTTGACACATTGAGACAAGAAGTTGCAGCCCTCAAAGATCTGAGAAACACAGTAGAATCCCTCAGTAACAGAATGGAGCAAGCAGAAGAAAGGATTTCTGACATTGAAGACAAAGCTCTCGAATGCTCCCAAGCTCTCAAAGAGGAAGAGAAATGGAGGGCAAAAACAGATCACTCTCTCAGAAAGCTCTGGGATAATTCAAAGAAAAGCAATATTCGTCTTATAGGGATCCCCAAAAGCGACAAAGTGGCTTCATAAGGCACAGAGTCTCTTCTCCATTAGATTATGAAGGAGAACTTTCCAGACATGCCAAGAGATTCTGAAATTCAGATAGCAGACAGTTTCAGAACTCCAGCATGACTCAACCCGAATAAGACATTCCCCAGACACATCATAATCAATTTCACTAAAGTTAATATGACAGAGAAAATTCTGAAAGCAGCCAGACAAAAGAAAACCATCACCTACAAGGGGAAGAATATTAGAACAACTGCAGATCTCTCTGCTGAAACCTTTCAAGCTAGAAGAGGATGGTCATTGACTTTTAATCTCCTAAAACAAAATAACTTTCAACCCAAGATTCTGTACCCAGCTAAACTGAGTTTCACTTATGACGGAGAAATTAAATACTTTAATGACATTCACATGTTGAAGAAATTTGCCATAACTAAACCAGCTCTCCAGGATATTCTCAGGCCTATGCTCCATAAAGACCAGTGTAATCCTCCACCACAAAAGTAAACCCACCCAGAAAATTTTGATCAAATTCCAACTTCCACAGTCGCAAAAGGATTAAAAATATCCACCAACTCTCAAAAGGCTTATCAATATTCTCAATTAATGTGAATGGTTTAAATTGTCCTCTAAAGAGGCACAGGTTGGCTGACTGGATACAAAAACTCAAGCCAGATATCTGCTACATACAAGAATCGCATCTTACATTAAAAGACAAATATAGACTCAAGGTGAAGGGATGGTCATCTATACTGCAGGCAAATGGAAAGCAGAAAAAAGCAGGCGTTGCAATCCTATTCACAGATGCAATAGACTTTAAACCAAACCAAATATGGACACTTCATATTTGTTAAAGGTAATACTCATATGATGAGATTTCACTTATTAATATCTATGCACCCAACGAGAATGCACCTCAATTTATAAGAGAAACTCTAACAGACATGAGCAACTTGATTTCCTCCAGTTCCATAGTAGTTGGAGATTTTAACACCCCTTTAGCAATGCTGGATAGATCCTCTAAAAAGAAGCTAAGCAAAGAAATTTTAGATTTAAACTTAACCATTCAACATCTGGACTTAACAAACATCTACAGAACATTCCATCCCAACAAAACTGAATACACATTCTTCTCATCAGCCCACAGAATATACCACAAAATCGACCACATCCTAGGCCACAAATATAACCTCAGCAAATTTAAAAAAATAGAAATTATTCCTTGCATCTTCTCAGACCATCATGGAATAAAAGTTGAACTCAATAACAACAGGAACCTGCATACCCATACAAAAACATGGAAGCTAAACAACCTTATGCTGAAGGATAGATGGGTTATAGACGAGATTAAGAAGGAAATCACCAAATTTTTGGAACAAAACAACAATCAAGACACGAATTACCAGAACCTCTGGGATACCGCAAAGGCAGTCCTAAGAGGGAAATTTATAGCACTGCAAGCCTTCCTCAAGAAAACAGAAAGAGAAGAAGTTAATAACTTAATAGGACATCTCAAGCAACTGGAGAAGGAAGATCATTCCAACCCCAAACCCAGCAGAAGAAAAGAAATAACCAAAATCAGAGCAGAACTAAATGAAATTGAAAACAAAAGAATTATACAACAGATCAATAAATACAAAAGCTGGTTTTTTGAAAAGATCAATAAAATAGATGAACCTTTGGCCAACCTAACCAGGAAAAAAAGAGTAAAATCTCTAATTTCATCAATCAGAAATGGTAACGATGAAATAACAAGAGACCCCTCAGAAATTAAAAAAATCTTTAATGAATACTACAAGAAACTCTACTCTCTGGGTGGCGCCTGTGGCTCAAGGAGTAGGGCGCCAGTCCCATATGCCGGAGGTGGTGGGTTCAAACCCAGCCCCGGCCAAAAACCACAAAAAAAAAAGAAACTCTACTCTCAGAAATATGAAAATGAAAGAAATTGACCAATACCTGGAAGTAGGCCACCTACCAAGACTTAACCAGAATGAAGTGGAAATGTTGAACAGGCCTATATCAAGTTCTGAAATAGCATCGACTATACAAAATCTCCCTAAAAAGAAAAGCCCAGGACCAGATGGCTTTACGTCAGAATTCTACCAAACCTTTAAAGAAGAACTAGTACCTATATTACTAAACCTCTTCCAAAATATAGAAAAAGAAGGAATATTACCCAACACATTCTACGAAGCAAATATCACCTTGATCCCCAAACCAGGGAAAGACCCAACAAAAAAAGAAAATTTTATAGACCAATACCACTAATGAATACTGATGCTAAAATACTCAATAAGATCCTAACAAACAGAATCCAACAACACATCAAAAAAATTATACACCACAACCAAGTGGGATTTATCCCAGGGTCTCAAGGCTGGTTCAATATATGTAAATCTATAAATGTAATTCAGCACATAAACAAACTAAAAAATAAGGACCATATGATTCTCTCAATTGATGCAAAAAAAGCTTTTGATAATATCCAGCATCCCTTCATGATCAGAACACTTAAGAAAATTGGTATAGAAGGGACATTTCTTAAACTGATAGAGGCCATCTACAGCAAACCCACAGCCAATATCGTATTGAATGGAGTTAAATTGAAATCATTTCCACTTAGATCAGAAACCAGGCAAGGTTGCCCATTGTCTCCATTGCTCTTTAACATTGTAATGGAAGTTTTAGCCATTGCAGTTAGGGAAGAAAAGGTGATCAAGGGTATCCACATAGGGTCAGAAGAGATCAAACTTTCTCTCTTCACAGATGATATGATTGTATATCTGCAAAACACTAGGGATTTTACTACAAAACTTTTAGAAGTGATCAAGGAATACAGCAATGTCTCAGGCTACAAAATCAACACCCATAGATCTGTAGCCTTTATATATACCAACAATAACCAAGCCAAAAAAATGGTCAAGGACTCTATTCCTTTCACAATAGTGCCAAAGAAGATGAAATATTTGGGAGTTTACCTACCAAAGAACGTGAAAGATCTCTACAAAGAGAACTATGAAACTTTAAGAAAAGAAATAGCTGAAGATGTTAACAAATGGAAAAACATACCATGCTCATGGCTGGGAAAAATCAATGTTGTTAAAATGTCTATACTACCCAAAGCAATATATAATTTTAATGCAATTCCTATTAAAGCTCCATTGTCATATTTTAAAGATCTTGAAAAAATAATACTTTGTTTTATATGGAATCAGAAAAAAAACTCAAATAGCCAAAACATTACTCAGCAATAAAAACACAGCAAGAGGAATCACACTACCAGACCTGAGACTGTACTATAAATCAATAGTGATCAAAACAGCATGGTACTGGCACAAAAACAGAGAATTGGATGTCTGGAACAGAATAGAGAACCAAGAGATGAATCCAGCTACTTACCATTATTTGATCTTTGACAAGCCAATTAAAAACATTCAGTGGGGAAAAGATTCCCTATTTAACAAATGGTGCTGGGTGAACTGGCTGGCAACCTGTAGAAGATTGAAACTGGACCCACACCTTTCACCATTAACTAAGATAGATTCTCACTCGATAAAAGATTTAAACTTAAGACGTGAAACTATAAAAACACTTGAAGAAAGTGCAGGGAAAACTCTTGAAGGAATCGGCCTGGGTGAATATTTTACGAGGAGGACTCCCCAGGCAATTGAAGCAGTATCAAAAATACACTACTGGGACCTGATCAAACTAAAAAGCTTCTGCACAGCCAAGAACATAGTAAGTAAAGCAAGCAGACAGCCCTCAGAATGGGAGAAAATATTTGCAGGTTATACCTCTGATAAAGGTCTAATAACCAGAATCCACAGAGAACTCAAACATA
This sequence comes from Nycticebus coucang, assembly GCF_027406575.1. NCBI lineage: Eukaryota > Metazoa > Chordata > Mammalia > Primates > Lorisidae > Nycticebus > Nycticebus coucang. Next base: position 128,408,898 of record NC_069789.1, on the reverse strand, counting down.
TTAGCAAGAAAAGAACAAGTGATTCCATCTCAGAGTGGGCAAGGGACTTGAAGAGAAAATTCTCTAAAGAAGACAGACGCGTGATCTACAAACACATGAAAAAAAGCTCATCATCCTTAATAATCGGAGAAATGCAAATCAAAACTACTTTGACATATCACCTAACCCCAGTAAGAGTAGCCTACATAACAAAATCCCAAAATCAGAGATGTTGGCGTGGATGTGGAGGAAAGGGCACACTTCTACACTGCTGTTGGGAATGCACACTAACATGTTCCTTCTGGAAGGATGTTTGGAGAATACTTAGGGACCTAAAAATAGACCTGCCATTCGAACCTATAATTCCTTTACTAGGTTTATACCCAGACGACCAAAAATCACAATATAATAAAGACATCTGTACCAGAATGTTTATTGCAGCCCAGTTCACAATTGCTAAGTCATGGAAGGAGCCCAAGTGCCCATTGACCCACGAATGGACTAGCAAATCGTGGTACATGTATACCATGGAATATTATGCGGCCTTAAAGAAAGATGGAGACTACCTCTTTCATGTTTACATGGATGGAGCTGGAACATATTCTTCTTAGTAAAGTATCTCAGGAACGGAAGAAAAAGTATCCAATATACTCAGCCCTAGTATGAAGCTAAATTATAGCTTTCATATGAAGGCTATAACCCAACTATAGCACAAGAATATGGGGAAAGGGCCAAGGAAGGGGAAGGGAGGGGGGAGGTTAGGGTGGAGGGAGGGTAATGGGTGGGGCCACATCTATGGTGCATCTTAGAATGGGTAGAGGCGAAACTTACTAAAGGCAAAATACAAATGTCTACATACAATAATTAAGAAAATGCCATGAAGGCTACGTTGAACAGTTTGATAAGAATATTTCAGATTGTATATGAAACCAGCACATTGTACCCCTTAATTGCACTAATGTACACAGCTACGATTTAACAATTAAAAAAAAAAGCTGGTTCTTCAAAAAGGATAAACAAAATTGGTAGACCATTGGATAGCCTAATCAAGAAAAGAGAACCTTCAAATAAACAAAATAAGAAAAAAGGAGACATCACCACTGATAGCACCGAAATACAACACAGACCAGAGACTATTGTGAACAACTATATGCTCACAGACTAGAAAACCTACGGGAAAGTAAAAAATTCCCGAAAACATACAACTTTCCCAAGATTGACCCAGGAAGAAATCCAAAACCTGAATGAACCAATAACAAGTAATGAAATAGAAGCAGCCATTCAAAACTCTCCCATTGAAGAAAAGCTCCAGACAAGTTCAGTCCACAGCTGAACTCTACAAAGTATACCCAAAACCAATAGCAAACCTCCTGAAACTGTCAAAAAATCAAGAAGGAGGGAATTCTCCCTTACTCCTTTACAAGGCCAGTATACCAAAACAGGACCAGGACACAACACCACAAGAAGGAGAAGAAGAAAGAAAAGGAAACTATAGACTAAAATTCCTGAAGAGCAAAAGACACAAAATCGTCAACAAAATACTATCAAATCAAATACAACAGCACATCAAAAAGATAGTACACCGTGACCAATCAAGTGGGTTTTTTTTTTACCAGGGATGCCGGGATGGCTCATCATACACGAATCAATAAAAGTTATACATCACATCAATAGAATGAAGGACAGAAAAAGACAGATGATCGCCTCAACAGATACAGAAAAAAAACAAAATTCAGCATCCCTTCATGAAAAGAATTCTCAACAAACTAGGCATAGAAGGAACACACCTCGAAACATGAAAGGCTACAAAGGACACACCCACTGCCAGCATCACACGTAACAGGGAAGAACTGGAACAAGACAAGCCTGCTCAATTCTACCACCCTTACTCAACATAGTCCTGGAGCCATCAGGCAAAGGAAAACAATAAAAGGCATCCCAATTAGAAAAGAGGAAGTCAAAGTATTTTAATTTGCTGACCTTGTATCTGGAAAATCTGGTCATATTTGATTTTTGATATGACCTTATATCTGGAAAATCCCAAAGACCCCATCAAAAACCTCTTAGATCTGATAAATGAATTCAGTAAAGTTCTAAGATATGAAATCAATGTACAAAAATCAGTAGTGTTTCTTTTATTTATTTTATGTGTGTGTGTATGCGTGTGCAATAACTAATTATTTATTATCCTGGGTAATGGAACAGGTAGAAATGGAGCTAAATAAATCAAGACTTTTCTGGAGGGTATCAGGCACATTTCAACTTTATCAGTCAATATTAAGAGAGGGCACTTGGTATTTTTGCAGGGCTGTTAAATATCGCTGCAAAGCAAGAAGATAATGAAAACCGATGTTTTCCATGATAATGGCAAACTTTGTAAACAACTGTACAAAGATGGTTCTATTATCATGAAGCTTCTATTTCACTCAAAAGGCAACATTTAATATATAAAATGGGATAAATGAAGATACTAATATATTAAACAACTTATGAACATTTAAAATTATGGGTAAACAGAAGACCAAAAATCACATCATAACAAAGATATTTGTACCAGAATGTTTATTGCAGCCCAATTCATAATTGCTAAGTCATGGAAAAAGCCCAAGTGCCCATCGATCCACTAATGGATTAATAAATTGTGGTATATGTACACCATGGAATATTATGCAACCTTAAAGAAAGATGGAGACTTTACCTCTTTCATGTTTACATGGATGGAGCTGGAACATATTCTTCTTAGCAAAGTATCTCAAGAATGGAAGACAAAGTATCCAGTGTACTCATCCCTACTATTAAACTAATTTATGGCTTTCACATGAAAGCTATAACCCAGTTATAACCCAAGAATAGGGGGAAGGGGGAAAGGGAGGAGGAGGGGGTGGTGGGAGGGTGATTGGTGGGATTACATCTGCGGTGCATCTTACAAGGGTATATGTGAAACTTAATAAATGTAGAATGTAAATGTCTTAACACAATAACTAAGAAAATGCCAGGAAGACTATGTTAACCAGTGTGATGAAAATGTGTCAAACGGTCTATAAAACCAGTGTATGGTGCCCCATGATCGCATTAATGTACACAGCTATGATTTAATAAAAAAAAATTTTTTAAATAAAATTCCGGGTATCTTATAAAACAGTTCTGTGATAAAAATTATTTCTTCAGGGCTGCGCCTGTGGCTCAGTCGGTAAGGCGCCGGCCCCATATACCGAGGGTGGCGGGTTCAAACCCAGCCCCGGCCAAACTGCAACCAAAAAATAGCCGAGCGTTGTGGCGGGCACCTGTAGTCCCAGCTACTCGGGAGGCTGAGGCAAGAGAATCACTTAAGCCCAGGAGTTGGAGGTTGCTGTGAGCTGTATGAGGCCATGGCACTCTACCGAGGGCCATAAAGTGAGACTCTGTCTCTACAAAAAAAAAAAATTTATTTCTTCAAAGAAGTAAACACAAATTAAACAAAGGACAAAAAACTCTTAATTAGCATATATTAGCTTGGAGAAGGTCAGGAAAGAAGGTCTTAGACTTGAAATCTAATAGCTTCATAAAATAAAGTGTTCCTGGCCAGGCGTGGCGGCTCACACCTGTAGTCCTAGCACTGTGGGAGGCTGAGGCAGGTGGATTGCCTGAGCTCAGAGGTTGAAGACCATCTGGAGCCAGAGTGAGCCAGAGTGAGATCCTGTCTCTACCAAAAAAAAAAAAAAATCCAAGCATTGTGGTGGGCGCCTGTAGACCCAGCTACTCAGGAGGCAAAGGGCAAAAGAATCGCTAATGGAAGAAAAGAAAAAAGAAATTTAAAAAAAAAAAAAACCTTCAAACTAAGATGAGTGAAAGCCAGTTGAAATTGAAAGCAAAATTAAAAAAATAATAAAGTATTCCTAATAAACCTTTAATACATTTTTAACATGGAAATGTCTAAAAAATTATTTTCAACAGTTCCTTATTTCCTGGCCATAGAAACACGTTTCAGATTGTTAAAGTTTTGTGGTGTGTTAGAGTCCAAGGACATTTGAGTTCACTCATCAGGTCCATTCTGCGTGCAGTGTTCTCACTGGACAGGACATTCCGTTGTGCTTTCTCCTTGAATTCATTCATTAGGAAGTCAGCGCCCAAGGCCATGCCACAGTGCCTAAGATTCCTTCAGGAAGGGACAGGATGTTGGTTTTCTTGCAGATGTGGTCTCAGGCTCCAAGGGTAAAGCATTCTTGGGATACAGTTGTCATGGCAATGTTGTTGCCAGGATAAATCTAACAATTACTAAAATATAATTACAAAAATAATAATCTACATCATCATCCTTGCTTTGCCACTATGTTTAACAGCCTTTTTAGTTTCTTCTTTAGCACGTAGCACATAGTCTATGGCATTCATAACAGTTTTTTCTATGTTGTTGATCGTTTCACCCTGGGTCTCCATGAACATGGCCATGTCCATAAACATGTGGTGCAGCTCACGGATCCTGGTCTCCAGCTTCATGATGTCCTTGTGACAAGACTCAATCTCATTGAGAGCCTGTCTATTAATTTCTGACTCTGAGATGATGTTGTTTGTGAAGACGCAAGCCCTCCTGCTCTCCAGCACTTCCCCCAGCTCCTTGTCCATGGCAGTCCCCCCAGTGACTTCCAGCTGGTGTTATAAGTGCCCTTTGCTGTGTTCCCAAAACAGGCTCTGTGCGTGGTGGTTCTCTGCCATGGTGTCCACAAACATCTCAGATGGCACCGAGTGTGGGTTCTTTTTACCTGAAGATGCACTGAAGTTGGGTTCCCACTCTCATCCTGATGAAAACTTTGTTCAGTGAACTTTATCTCAGCTCAAATTTAAGTAGCCGTTTTCTTGATTTCTTTATTCAGATCTTCAAGGTCTTCTTTTATGTTTCCTTCTGGGTTTAGTGCAGAAAAATGATGCTGTGGTTTTTCTTTACTTCTTGAACATACTGACGTATTTTACTAGTACTGTTCTCAGTCCCCTCAGCCTGATGGAAGAAAGCCTCTATGGGGTGGTGCCTATGGCTCAAAAGGGTAGGGCGCCGGCCCCATATGCTAGAGGTGGCAGGTTCAAACCCAGCCCCGGCTAAAAAAAACCTGCAAAAATAAAGAAAGAAAGAAAGCCTCGGGCAGAGCCTGTGGGTCAGCGGGTAGGGCGCCGGCCCCATATGCCGAGGGTGGCGGGTTCAAACCCAGCCCCGGCCAAACTGCAACAAAAAAAAAAAATAGCTGGGCGTTATGGCGGGCGCCTGTAGTCCCAGCTACTTGGGAGGCTGAGTCAAGAGAATCGCCTAAACCCAAGGATTTGGAGGTTGCTGTGAGCTGTGTGACGCCACGGCACTCTACCGAGGGTGATAAGGTGAGACTCTGTCTCTACAAAAAAAAAAAAAAAGAAAGAAAGAAAGAAAGCCTCTATAAAAATGGTCTTCTTCAATAGCAACAATTATGTCTCTGTCATCATCATTTTGCCTACAGGCCATCAGTTCCGGCATCTGGTCCTGGGTCATTTTCACCTTGCCAGTTGCCTGGCTGCCACTCAATCCTGCCCAGCTCTGGCTCCACCTCAGGCCTCCCTGATCACGCTGTCACCTCCTCAGACCACTGTGGTCCTGGTGCCCCGACCTCCTCTTGGTCCTGTGCTGTCCTGTCAGTCCTGCTATGGCAACTGTGGCCTGGACCCTCTGCTGATCAGTCGTGTTTCTATACACCAATAACAATCTAACTGAGAACCAACTCAAGAAGGTAATCCCAATTACAACAGCTACAAAAGAAACAACATACCTAGGAATATATTTAACCAAAGAGGTGAAAGACCTCTACAAAGAAAACTCTAAAACATGATGAGAGAAATTGTAGACGACACAAGCAAACGAAAAGACATCCCATGTTCATGGATCAGAAGAATTAACATCATTAAAATGGCCAGCCAGGCATGGTGGTGTGTGCCTCCAGCAACTCTGGAGGGTGAAGCAAGAGGAACGCTAGAGCCCAGGGCATTAAAGTGACAGTGAGCTCTGATCTGGTCACTGCCCTCCAGCCTGGGCAACAGAGCAAGACTCTGTCTCTAAATAGAAGAAGAAGAAAGAAGAAGACAACTCACCAAATGAAAGAGCTAAAGAGCTAAAAAAACAGAAAAATAGACTTGAAGGAAAAGGAGATAATGATACGAGAAAAGTAATAAACTTCAAAAACTTTGATAAGTTACCTATGGATTAATACCCATAGGACAAAATACAGTTCATTATGAAAAATGAAAGTCAAGGAACGGAGATCTTACAGAAATTAACATAAATCTGTACTAGAAACCCAAGGAAATTTTCCAAATGACAGTGCAATAAAAAAAATATATAATGTCAGGCACAGTGGCTCAGACTTCTGGACTCAAGGGATCCTCCTGCCTCAGCCTCCCAAGTGCTAGGATTACAAACGTGATCCACTGCCCCTGGCAGAAATTATCCTTAATAAATAATGGACCCGGGCGGCGCCTGTGGCTCGAGGAGTAGGGCACTGGTCCCATATGCTGGAGGTGGGATTCAAACCCTGGGTTCAAACCCAGCCCCGGCCAAAAAAAAAAAAAAATATATATATATATATAAAGGACCCTTAAAAGTTGAGAAATGAAGACTTGTGCACCAGACCTAATTCTGCTACACTCTTCCAAATTATTGAAGAGCTCCTGACTCATTGTAGGAGGCTAACATTACTTTGTACAAAAGCCAAAAGACACAACAAGACTTGGCACCTGTAGCTCAGCAGCTAGGGAACCAGCCACATACACTAGAGCTGGTGGGTTCGAATCCAGCCCAGGCCTGCCAAACAACGACAACTGCAACCAAAATACAGCCGGTGTGGCTCGGCGCCTGTAGCTCAAGCAGCTAAGGTGTCAGCCACATACACCAGAGCTGGCAGATTTGAATCCAGCCCTGGCAGGCCAAACAACAATGACAACTACAACCTAAAAAATAGCCAGGCATTGTGGCAGACACCTGTAGTCCCAGCTACTTGGGAGGCTGAGGCAAGAGAATCGCTTAAACCCAGGAGCTGGGCAGCACCTGTGGCTCAAGGAGTAGGCCGCCGGCACCATATGCCAAGGGTGGTAGGTTCAAACCCAGCCCCAGCCAAAAAAAAACAGGATTTGGAAGTTTCTGTGAGCTGTGATGCTACGGCACTCTACCCAGGGTGACAGCTTGAGGCTCTGTCTCAAAAATAATAACAATAATAATAAATAGCCGGGCTTGTGGCAGGAGCCTGTAGTCCCAGCTCCTTGGGAGGCTGAGGCAAGAGAGTAGCTTAAGCCCAAGAGTTGGAGGTTGCTGTGAGCTGCAACGCCACAGCACCCTACCAAGGATGACAAAGTGAGACTCCGTCTCAAAAAAAAAAGACACAACAAGAAAAAAATATCTACAGACCAATAACCTTTATGAATATTGATACAACAATCCTCAACAAAATAGCAGCAAAATGAATTCAGCAGAATATTAAATTAAATGTATTATATGCCATAAACAAATGGGATTTGTTCCCAGAATGCAAGAATGATTCAATATAAAAAAAATTAATAAGTAGGGCGGCACCTGTGGCTCAGTGAGTAGGGCGCCGGCCCCATATGCCGAGGGTGGCGGGTTCGGACCCAGCCCCGGCCAAACTGCAACAAAAAAATAGCCGGGCATTGTGGCGGGCGCCTGTAGTCCCAGCTGCTCAGGAGGCTGAGGCAAGAGAATCGCGTAAGCCCAGGAGTTGGAGGTTGCTGTGAGCCGTGTGACGCCACGGCACTCTACCCGAGGGCAGTACAGTGAGACTCTGTCTCTACAAAAAAAAAAAATTAATAAGTATAATATACCAAATAAGTGCTCACTTCAGCAGCATATATACTAAAATTGGAATGATACAGAGAAGATTAGCATGGCCCCTGCACAAGGATGACATGCAAATTTGTGAAGCGTTCCACATTTTTTAAAAAATTAAAAAATAGGGCTGTACCGGGTGGCACCTGGGGCTCAAGGAGTAGGGCGCCAGTCCCATATGCTGGAGGTGGCGGGTTCAAACCCAGCCCCGGCCAAAAACCACAAAAAAAGAAAAAGAAAAAATAGGGCTGTACCTGTGGCTCAAAGGAGTAGGGCGCAGGCCCCATATGCCGGAGGGGACGGGTTCAAACCCAGCCCCGGCAAAAAACTGCAAAAAATAATAATAATAATAATTTTAAAATAATTAAAATATATATATACCACATAAATAGATTGAAGGGAAAAGAAACCCACATAGTCATTTTTTAAAGGCTTTTAATGTATTTTAATAAGTTGATGCTGCATTATTGCTCCATTTCTCAGAAAAACTCCCAGATTTAAAGAATCAGGGACTAATCAAACATGGTACACCAATTTTTAAAACTGCACAGCATAACTACCTACGATAGGCAAGGCTGAGAGCTCCTGTGAGACTGCTAGCGAACAGCAACCCTGTTCCCAAGATTGTCCTGGGCCTATCAAGAAAAGCTGTCAACAGCAACATCATAGACACACAAGGGTCATTCCTGGCTCATTACCCAAGACAAGGATGGAGGCAAGTTAACACAAGATTTTTTTAAAGATATACTAAAATGAAAATCTCTAAGAGAAAGTGTCTTCCTTAAAGACACGAGGGGTAACAGATGGGACATAACAGAACCGTGTGGACGTGTTCTGTACCTCTGTGGACATGTACCTGAATTCTCCCCTGAAGGTGACTGGGGCTAAGGTCACCGGGAAATGTCTGGGTTTTGTGGTGTTACATGGCCGTATTTCTGGGGCAGGGGGTGTAAAGATAAGAAAACAAAATGGGGTGGACAAAAAAAACAGAATGATGAAAATTCACGGGGGTCTCATTGGATCGATTTTGCCATGGTTCTGCCAGCCCCTCTACAATCACATCTGAGACTTCAGGAGTGCACCAGATAGGACTGATTGGTCAGAGGATGTACCACACAGGATTCTCTTGTTAAATATGGTCCCTCCCTGGCTCAGCATCCCACACACTCCCTCCGGGAGCACAGGCAGGGTAGACCTGACCATTGGGAGGGGTAGAATTCTGACTCCTCCATAAAGAGTCCTTCTTTTAAGAGTTTTGAGGAACCGGGGCGGTGCCTGTGGCTCAGTCAGTAAGGCGTCGGCCCCATATACCGAGGGTAACGGGTTCAAACCTGGCCCCGGCCAAACTGCAACCAAAAAATAGCCGGGCGTTGTGGCGGGCGCCTGTAGTCCCAGCTACTCGGGAGGCTGAGGCAAGAGAATCGCTTAAGCCCAGGAGTTGGAGGTTGCTGTGAGCTGTGTGAGGCCACGGCACTCTACGGAGGGCCATAAAGTGAGACTCTGTCTCTACAAAAAAAAAAAAAAGAGTTTTGAGGAACCAGACACTGCAACTTTATTAGTATCAAGGACGTTCATTTGGAGAAATTCAGCTCCAGGATCTGCACGGTTGATGCAGGAGGAGTTCCACCAATTGCCCCAATTCCTTCTATTGTAGCAGCTTGGCCTAATTGCTCAGTTGTTGGTGGCATCACAGCAGCAGGTTCTGGAGGAGCTGGGGTAGCAGCCGGCCCAGGGGCAGGGGGCAGGGCGCCACAGTCATCTGGCCCATCCACGTCTCCTGCTCTCCGCTTCAGGGAAGGCTCCCTTGGATCCTTCCTGCTGTCGCCACCTCATTTCTCCCTGTTGCCGCCCTTCTCTTCCGCACATGGCCTGCGCCCCAGTTCCTTGTCACCTCTTGGTTGTGCAGTTCTTCCATCCCCTGGAGTTGTTCTTGGGCCTCATCAAATCCTGTCTCGTTAGCATGACCTGGTGCTGGAGATGAGCAGCCTCCACCTCCATCTCCAGCTTCTCACACTCAAAGGAGCCAGGCTGTGCCATCTGGGTGGCCACTCTCCCTCCTTGAGAAATTGCTGGTTCTTCATAGCCAGCTTTTCTGGAAGTCCCTCCTCATCATCTGACCAGTCCCTGGGCTCCGCAGTCCCAGGATGAGGAGACGTGGTGAACGGCAAGGAGCCTTCCCCGCGTCTGTGTAGAGCTTTTCTTTTTTTTTTTTTTTTTTTGGCCGGGGCTGGGCTTGAACCCGCCACCTCCGGCATATGGGACCGGCACCCTACACGTTGAGCCACAGGCGCCGCCCTGTGTAGAGCTTTTCACGCAGCGGGCTTCCCTGAGAATTCCAAGTGCCTTTCCGGAGGGCCTTTCTTGGTCCCCACAAAGGCGACAGCCCTGTCCACCTGGCCACACACAGACACGTCCTGGGGAAGATTTGGACTGGAAGGGCTGCAACACTTTCCACAGAGTGGCATCTGAAGGAGCACAGTCCCCTGCACCCTTGTAAGGTGAATCAAGACCAGCCTGAGCCAGAGCAAGACCTAGTCTCAAAAAAAAAAAAAAGCCAAGCATGATGGTGGGCCCCTGTAGTCCCAGCTGCTTGGGAGGCTAAGGCAAGAGAATCGCCTAAGCCTAGGAGTTGGAGGTTGCTGTGAGCTGTGACACCACAGCACTCTACTGAGGGTGACAAAGTGAAACTCTATCTCAAAAATAAATAAATAAATAAATCCAAAAGTAGTCAAGAGAAGAGGGAACCCTAAAAGATAAATATAGACTCAGGGTGAAGGGATGGTCATCTATAATTCAGGCAAATGGAAATCAGAAAAAAGCAGGTGTTGCAATTTTATTTGCAGATACAATAGGCTTTAAACCAACAAAAGTAAGGAAAGATAAGGATGGTCACTTCATATTTGTTAAGGGAAACACTCAACATGATGAGATCTCGATTATTAATATTTATGCATCCAACCAGAATGCTCCTCAATTTATAAGAGAGACTCTAACGAACATGAGCAACTTGATTTCCTCCAGCTCTATAATAGCCGGAGATTTTAACACCCCTTTGGCTTTGTTAGATAGATCCTTCAATAAGAAACTAAGCAAAGAAATTTTAGACTTAAAATTAACCATTCAACAATTGGATTTAACAGACATATAAAGAACCTTTCATCCGAAGAAAACTGAATACGCATTCTTCTCATCAGCCCATGGAACATCCTCCAAAATTGATCACATTTTAGGTCACAAGGCGAACCTTAGCAAATTTTAAAAAATAGAAATTATTCCTTGTATCTTCTCAGACCATCATGGAATAAAAGTTGAACTCAGTAACAACAGGAATCTGCATACTCATACAAAAACATGGAAACTAAATAATCTTATGCTAAATGATAGCTGGGTCATAGATGAGATTAAGAAAGAAATTACCAAATTTTTGGAGCAAAATGATAATGAAGACATGAACTACCAGAACCTCTAGGATACTGCAAAGGCAGTCCTAAGAGGGAAATTTATAGCACCGCAAGCCTTCCTCAAGAAAATGGAAAGAGAGGAAATCAACAACTTAATGGACAGCTCAAGCAACTGGAAAAGGAAGAACATTCCAACCCTAAACCCAGCAGAAGAAAAGAAATAACCAAAATTAGAGCAGAATTAAATGAAATTGAAAATAAAAGAATTATATAACAGATCAATGAATCAAAAAAATGGTTTTTTGAAAAGGTCAATAAAATTGATAGACCTTTGGCTAACCTAACCTGAAATAAAAGAGTAAAATCCCTAATTTCATCAACCAGAAATGACAGAGACGAGATAACCACACTTTGCAGAAATTCAAAAAAATACATAATGAATATTACAAAAAACTCTATTCTCAGAAATATGAAAATCTGAAGGAAATTGACCAATACTTGGAATCACGCCACCTTCCTAGACTTAGCCAGGAAGAAGTGGAAATGTTGAACAGGCCTATATCAAGTTCTGAAACAGCATCAACTATACAAAATCTTCCCAAAAAGAAAAGCCTGGGACCAGATGGCTTCACATCAAAATTTTACCAAACCTTTAAAGAGGAACTAATACCCATATTATGTAACCTTCTCCAAAACATAGAAAAAGAAGGAATACCTCCCAACACATTCTATGAAAGAAACATCACCCTGATCCCCAAACCAGGAAAAGACCCAACAAGAAAAGAAAATTATAGACCAATATCTCTAATGAATATTGATGCAAAAATATTCAATAAGATCCTAGCAAACAGAATCCAGCAACACATCAAACAAATTATACATCATGACCAAGTGGGTTTTATCCCATACTCTCAAGGCTGGTTCAATATACGTAAATCTAGAAATATAATACATCACATAAACAAATTAAAAAACAAAGACCATATGATTCTTCCAATTGATGCAGAAAAAGCTTTTGATAATATCCAGCATCCTTTTATGATCAGAGCACTTAAAAAATAGGTATAGAAGGGACATTTCTTAAACTGATAGAGGCCATCTACAGCAAACCTACAGCCAATATTATATTGAACAGAGTAAAATTGAAAACATTTCCCCTCAGATCAGGAACCAGGCAAGGTTGCCCACTATCTCCACTGCTTTTTAACATTTTAATAGAAGTTTTAGCCATTGCAATCAGGCAAGAGAAGGCAATAAAGGGTATCCGTATAGGGTCAGAGGAGATCAAACTTTCACTCTTCACAGATGATATGATCATAAACCTGGAAAACCCCAGGGACTCAACCACAAAACTCTTAGAAGTGATCAAGGAATACAGCAGCGTCTCAGGCTACAAAATCACAAATCAGTAGCTTTTATATATACCAACAATAGTCCAGCCAAAAAAATAGTCATGGACTCTATTCCCTTTACAGTAGTGCCAAAGAAAATGAAATATCTGGGAGTGCACCTAACAAAGAATGTGAAAGATCTCTATAAAGAGAACTATGAAACTCTGAGAAAATTAATAGGTGGGTTTTTCTTAACAATGTTGAAGAATCAACATTGTTAAAATGTCCATACTACCCAAAGCAATCTACAGATTTAATGCAATCCCCATTAAAGCACCTCTGTCATACTTTAAAGATCTAGAAAAACTAGTTCTTCATTTTATATGGAAATAGAAAAAACACTAGCCAAGACACTACTCAGAAATAAAAACAAATCAAGTAGAATAACACTACTGGACTTCAGACTATACTATAAATCTATAGTGATCAAAACAACATGGTATTGGCACAAAAATAGAGAGGTAAATATATGGAACAGAATTGAGAACCAAGAAATGAATCTAGACACTTATCATCATTTGATCTTCAATAAGCCTATCAAAAACTTAAATTGGGGGAAAGATTCCCTATTTAACAAATGGTGCTGGGTGAATTGGCTGGCAACTTGTAGAAGACTAAAACTAGACCCACACCTTTCACCTCTAACAAAAATTGACTCTCACTGGACAAAAGACATGAAACCATAAAAGAAAAGAGTGCAGGGGAAACACTTGAAGAAATTGGCCTGGGGGAAAACTTTATGAGGAGGACCCCCAGGGCAATTGAAGCAGTACAAAAAATACATTACTAAAAAGCTTTTGCGCTGCCAAGAATACAATAAGTAAAGCAAGTAGACTGCCCTCAGAATGGGAGAGGATATTTGCAGGTTACGTTTTCAACAAAGGTCTGATAACCAGAATCCACAGAGAACTCAAACTTAACAATAAGAAAAGAACAAGTGATCCCATTTCACTATGGGCAAGAGACCTGAACAGAAGATTCTCTGAAGAAGACAGGTGCATGGTCTACAGAGACATGAAAAAATGCACATCATCTTTAATCATCAGAGAAATTCAAATCCAAACCACTTTGAGATACCATCTAACTCCAGTAAGAGTAGCCCACATAACAAAATCCCAAAACTACAGATGTTGGTATGGATGTGGAGAATAGGGAATACTTCTGCACTGCTGGTGGGAATGCAAACTAAAACATTCCTTTTGGAAAGAAGTTTGGAGAACACTCAGGGATCTAAAAATTGACTTGCCTTTGGATCCCGCAATTCCTCTACTAGGACTATATCCAAAAGACCAAAAATCACTTTTCAAAAAAGTTATTTACACCAGATTATTCATTGCAGCTCAATTCATGATAGCCAAGTCATGGAAGAAGCCCAAGTGTCCAATGACCCATGAATGGATTAATAAGTTATGGTGTATGTATACCATGGAATACTATGCAGCCTTTAAAAAAATGAAGACTTTACCTCTTTTATCTTTATATGGAGGGACCTAGAACATATTCTCCTGAGTAAAGTATCTCAAGAATGAAGGGAAAAGTATTCAATGTACTCAGTACTTCTATGAAACCAACTTATATTTACTCACACTTTCTTATGAAAGATAGAACAAAACTGGCCAGGCATGGTGGCTCACGCCTGTAGTCCCAGCACTGTGGGAGGCCGAGGCGGGTGGATTGCCTGAGCTCAGAGGTTCAAAACCCATATGAGCAGCAGTGAGCCAGAGTAAGACTCCCGTCTCTACCAACAACATCAAAAACAGCCAGCACCGCAGGAGAAAGAAGAAAATCAACAAAAAGAAGTACTTTGAACAAAGAAGAATGAACAAGCACACTGAAATTAAAAATAAAAAAACAATTTAAAAATATATATACACATAGAACAAAACTATAGCACAGGATGAACAAGAGAAATGGAGTGGGAAGGGAGGAGAAGGGGAAGGTTTGATAGAGGGAGGGTAAATGACAGGACCACACCTATGGAGCATATTGCAAGGGTACAAGTCAAATCTCTCAAGTGTAGAACATAAATGTCTTAACACAATAATCAAGTAAATGAGGCAAAAGCTGTGTTGATTGGTTTGATATAAGCACATCATATCGTATAAAAAAATCAACACATTGTACCCCACATATGCATTAATGTATTCATGATCAAAACGAAAAAGAGAGAAAAGAGAAAAAAACATAGAATCTTCACTTGTCACAATTTCCCAGGTGATTCCTGGCTACAGTAGTCCTCAACCTTTTTGGCACCAGGGACTAGTTTTACGGAAGACAATTTTTCCACAAACCAGGGGAATTGGGGGATGGTTTCAGGATGACTCAAATGCATTACATTTACTGTACACTTTATTTCTATTAGTATGACATTGTAATACATAATGAAATAATTATACAGCTCGCCATAATGCAGAATCAGAGCCCTGAGCTTTCTTTCCTGCAACTAGAAAGTCTTAGTGCTAGCATTGTCCCCTCACTCCACCTCAGATCATCAGGCAGTAGATTCTCACAAGGAACACACAATCCAGGTCCCTCAAATACGCAGTTTATAGTAAGGTTCTCGCCCCTATGAAAATCTAATGCAGCTGCTGACCTGACAGGAGGCAGAGCTCAGGTGGCGATGAGAGAGCAATGGGGAAAGGCTGTAAATACAGAGGGAGCTTTGCTTGCTCACCTCCTACTGGGAGGCTGGTTCCTAACAGGCCATTGACCAGTACTGGCCCACAGCCCAGAGGTTGGAGACTGCAGTTGAGCCCAAGGGTTTGGTATACTAAACCACCATGATGAATTTAAGAGGTGTGCCACAATTCCATTACTACTACTAATTTCTCAGAAATATTACTAAATAGTATCAATTTCAAGCCAATAGAAGAAGGTCCTCCCTTCAAACCCTGATCCATCCTATTTAAAGACAGCATATTTTAAGACATGATTGCAAGAGGGACTTTACCTAACAATTGCAATCAGTGTAACCTGGCTTATTGTACCCTCAATGAATCCCCAACAATAAAAAAAAAAAAAAGACAGCATATTTTATCTTTTTTTGAACTCTCTTTCTTATTTAACACAGTAGCAAAATGTCCACAAAGCATATACTCAAAGTAATAAGTTTCTCACACAAAAACATAAAAAGGTAAAAAATAGTATGCAATGGATTTGTTGTGTTTTCTAATAAAAATAACCAAAAAAAATTAGCAGAATTTGTAATAAAATAGCAATATTATCATTTCTTACACTATAAGTGAAATATTTTAGCTCAAATAGTAAATTGAAGTATCCCTCAAAAAAACCACATAACGGTTAAACCACGCACTGCTAATCCTAATGTTTGATCTAGACTAAGTAGCCAATTCCCTGTTTAATAGTACAGGTAAATAGTTCATAAAGAAATTTAGAAAGCACAGGCTGTGTAATGGGATTTAACTATCCCAAGAAACTGACATTGAGAGCAGCACTACTATTTTTAAGAATTACAACAGAAGATCAGTATGCATCAGTCACATTTTGATTTACAAAATAGATTTGATATTAACTTTATAATAAATGTGATCATCACCCTTACAGCCAAGGATCTAATTTTATGACATGGAAAGGAAAATATGCATCACTATTCTCCTAAAGACCTGATGAATATAGGCATCTAATGCGATAAATTTCCCTCTTAAAACTGCTTTTGCTGCATCCCATAGGTTTTGGTAACTTGTATCTTCATTTTTCTTATGTTTGAAGAATTTAACAATTTCCTCTTTTATCTCTTCCTGAACCCAACTATCTTCAAGTCTTTAACTTCCAAGTCTTTGTGTGAGAATGAACATTTTTGTTGGAGTTGAGTTCCACATTTATTGCCTTGTGGTCTGAGAAGACACAAGGTGTAATTTCTATTCTTTTAATTTTGCTGAAATTTGATTTGTATTGTAGGATGTGGTCTATTTTGGAGTATGTTCCATGGGCTGATGAGAAAAATGCATATACAAAGTGTAATTTCTATTCTTTTCATTTTGCTGAGGTTTGATTTGTATCCTAGGATGTGGTCAATTTTGGAGTATGTACCATGGGCTAACAAGAAAAATGTATATTCCTTAGCTTTGGGGTGATGTGTTCTGTATATATCTATTAATCCCATTTGTTCCAGGGTCACATTTAAGTCCTTTATAGCTTTGTTTAGTTTCTCTTTAGAGGATCTGTCCAATTCTGTCAGAGGAGTGTTAAAGTCCCCAACAATTATGGTGTTATGGGATATCATATTGCTCAGACCCCCTCAAGATCTGTTTTATAAATCTGGGAACATTTAAGTTGGGTGCATAAATAATTCAAATTGAAATGTTTTCTTGTATTGTTCTTTTGACTAGTATAAAGTGTCCATCTTTGTGTTTCTTTTTTTTATTTTAGATTTTAAAAACACTTTATTTAATAAAAGTTAAACATACAAAACAGAAATTAACATACATCCTAAAATTATCTTCCTTTAATAGGAAGACCCTTTTCTATGCATCTATTTGGCTAAAACTCAACTGACAATAACTGTGATGTTCACTTACATCAACAAATGCTGACTTGATCTAGTTAATGAAAATTATAAACTCAGCTACGTGAACATAATATATGGGAAACTATGGTCAGATTAATGCACAAGAAATACAGGAAATTTTAATGAAACATTTAGTACTCTTGTTCATTAATTTAGCCTTTTTTTTTTTTTTACAAAAATAGTATCTATACTATATACAGGGCTATATATCAGCTTTTTGCTTTCCCATATAAACATCACATATCCCAAACATGGTACCACAACTAAGTGAAAAAAATCAACACTGGAAAAAAGCAAATGTACAGAAAACAAAAATTCCTTAGAAAAAGTAAATCATCCTAAACATGGTTTCTTACATAAAACTAAAATTCCAATGAAAATGAAAGAGCTGTATTAACTTCAGAGATGGCATAATAGGCCTAAGAAACAAAGTATTGAAGGAAAAACTTCAAACTCTGCCATTTACAAATTAACCTATATTTAGGCTTTAACTGGACAAAAGCTAGGTTTTAAAAGTTGAAAATTAAAAGATCTCTTTAGCAGGCTGGTATTTTGCCTTGATGTTCCAATGAATTGCTAGAGTTATGGATCAAGGTGAAAGCATCTGAAAATTCCAAGTTATGACTTACAAAACCTATACGCCATAGATTAAGTGGGGCCCTGATAATAGGAAGATCAGTAATTCATCTAAGTGCTATATTAAGCAGCATCTAGAAAAGTTGCTTTATTCAACAAACTTTGAGGGAATTGTGGTAGTCGTAATGAAAAAGTTAAATGAATAGCAGTTATCAAATTCAATTTCTTCAAGTTTCATTCTATTGAAGTCAAACGATGAGGACTGGTATCTTCCTTCCTCATCTAACAAATAATTTACCTTTAAAAAATATATAAGGATAAAAAGGTAAACGTAAATCCCTGCAGAGATGAAATCCAACAGTTTTTCTGATTATTGAGGCATCAAACGCCTAACATTGTATTTAGAGGTATCTTGATATTGTCTCATAGGTTTATGAGCAATTCCACAAGTTCCTACTCCAACTTTGCCTGTTACACTCTCAGGCAAAGCAAAAATACTCCTCCTTACCTGGTCTTCTTTGTTTTTACCCCGTTTCCCCGAAAATAAGACAGTGTCTTATTTTAAGGTGTGCTCCCAAAGATGCGCTGGGTCTTATTTTCAGGGGACGTCTTATTTTCAGGGAAACCGGGTAGAATAGGCTCTGTTGTTAATCACCATCTGATCCTCTGTTTCCTGTTCAAGTTCTTTTATTCTCTGTGCTTTTTTCCAAGCTTTCTTCTTTTTATATTCACTCTGCTGGGCAATCATTTCTTTTTTTGACATGGGTTTGTCGCCACTATCCTCCTTTGCCTTCCTTCTTCTTCCACAGGCTTGAGGTTCACCAGTGGAGTCACTTCAGCATTGCCATAACCAGCAAAGGTGATTGCAGCGGTGCCATTTTCTTCCTCTATCTCCTCAATCTCCACTTCATAACACTGTCCATCGTCACTCCAGATTGCCATAAACTTGTCTCCTACTTTCCATGAGTGCGTGGGCTGAGTAGATGCAAAATTGTCTGAACTTGCAAGAGTTTCAGAAGGTTGAGTTGACAGAAGGCCGTTGGTTAGTTCTATGACTTCTTGTAAATCTTTCTTCAATTTTAGCAAATCTTCATTTTCTCCATTTCCAGATAATGCAGCTTCAACTTACTGGAGTTGCCTGCCAGCTGCTTTGCTAAATCTTCTGACATCTTGTGTGGGGTTGGGGGCAGGGCAGCGGGAAGGGGTCAGGGCAAATGAGCCCAGGGGTGGTGGTGGAGGCAGCAACAGCAGAAGTAAGAAAATCAGCGCAACGAGAAGACTCTGAAAAGGAAGAACTTGGCCAGCGATGAAGGGGAGGGGAGGAAAGCTGGGCGCTAGAAGAAGGAAAAGACAGAGCCATCTTGTCTTTCTTAACTGTAGTTGCTTTAAGTTCTCTTGTATCTGAAAATAAGATCGCAACCCCTCCTTTCTTCTGATTTCCACTTGCTTGAAATACTGTTTTCCATCCTTTAACCCTGAGTCTTGATTTGTCCATCAAGGCTAGGTGTGTTTCCTGGAGACAATATGGATGGCTTGGGCTTTTTTATCCAATCAGCCAGCCTGTGCCCTTTCAGTGGTGACTTCAATCCATTGACGTTTATTGAGAGAATTGATAAATGTGGTGGGGTTCTATTCACCTTATTTTGTGAAAGTCCGTTGTGTAGTTTGATCCTTTGTGCCATTATGGAAGCTATGTTTTGACCTTTCACTTTTGGGTGTTTACTTTGCTGGTGCTCCATGTTGAGAACAGGCCTAAGTATTTCCTGTAGATCAGGTCTGGTTATGACAAATTTCCTCAGTGCTTGAATATCTGCAAAAGATTTGATTTCTCCATCAATTTTGAAGCTCAGTTTAGCAGGACACAGAATTCTGGGCTGAAAATTGTTTAAGAATGTTGAAGATGGATGACCATGCTGCTCTGGCTTGGAAGGTTTCAGTTAAAAAAATCTGCTGTCGGGCAGTGCCTGTGGCTCAGTGGGTGGGGCGCTGCCCCCATATACTGAGGGTGGCAGGTTCAAACTTGGCCCTGGCCAAACTGCAACAAAAAGCCAGGCGTTCTGGCAGGTGCCTGTGGTCCCAGTTACTCGGGAGGCTGAGGCAAGAGAATCACCTGGGCCCAGGAGTTGGAGGTTGCTGTGAGCTATGTGACACCATGGCACTTTACCAAGGGCGATAAAGTGAGACTGTGTCTCTAAAAAATAAAAATAAAAAATCTGGGGCGACGCCTGTGGCTCAAGGAGTAGGGCGCCAGTCCCATATGCCGGAGGTGGCGGGTTCAAACCCAGCCCCGGCCAAAAATCACAAAAAATAAAATAAATAAATAAATAAATAATCTGCTGTCATCCTAATGTCTTTGCCTCTAAAGTTCAGTTAGCACTTATTCCTGCTTGAAGAATTTTTTCTTTCATTTTGACTTTGCATGGGTTCATTACAAAGTGTCTTGGAGAGGCTCTGTTTGAGTTGAGATGACCTGGGGTTCCATATCCATCTGAAAGGAGTATGTCGAGGTTCTTATTAAAACTTGGGAAGTTTTCCTTTATGATGGTCTCCACTAGAGCTTCCATTTCTTTGGAACAATCTTCCTCTCCTTCAGGAATCCCTATTATTTGTATATTTGAACACTTCATGGAATCTTGTAGTCTCTAAATGCCTGTTCTGCTTTCTCTCTTCTTTTCTGCCTCTTTAATTACCTGGGTTAACTCAAAAACTTTATCCTCTAGCTCTGAGGTTCTTTCTTCTCCATGGTCTAACCTATTTTTGATACTTTCTACTGCACCCTTACATTCCTGATTGTTTCCTTCATTTCCTTAAGCTCCGCCAGATCCTTTTTCTTTTATTATTATTTTTATTTTTTTCTGCCGATCCTTTTATATTCTACATATCTCGTCTGACTTTTCATTCTGTCTTTCCAATTTCTCATCCATTCCTTTTATTGTCTTTTTTTTTTTTTTTTGTAAGATAGTCTCACTTTATTGCCCTTAGTCGAGTGCTGTAGCATCACAGCTCACAGCAACCTCCAACTCCTGGGCTTAGGTGATTCTCTTGCCTCAGCCTCCCAAGTAGCTGGGACTACAGGCGCCCACCACAACACCCAGCTGTTTTTTGTTGTTGCCATAACTGTCATTGTTGTTTGGCAGGCCCACCTGGGTTCAAACCTGCCAGCTCCCGTGTATGTGGCTGGCACCCTAGCTGCTGAGCTACAGGAGTGCCAAGCCAAGTCCATTAATTCTTTATAGTTGGAGTCTTCTGCAGTAGCTGCCTCGTGGTCCGTTGGAAGATTTCCTCTGTTTTGGTTTCTCATATTGCCTGAACATTTCTGTTGGTTCCTCCTCATGTGTTCTTTCTTCTTGTTCTCCTTTTTCCTTCTCACTGCCTCCTTTGTTTTAAACACAAGTCCTTGCTCTTGATGACAGTATGCTACAATGTGTCACCAGGACGCCAAGTGGCACTGTGGCTTTTTTAGGAGACAACACAGCCAGCAACCTCTATGGCTTCCAAACTTAGTTGCCTTCATGATAACCTGATTATTTTCTCAGCATTCAGACCCTGCTGGGTTGGGATCTTAAAGCTCACAAGGATCCTTCAGGGGCAAGTCTCACAGTGTTCCCTGACTCCAGTTCCTGTGGGGTGTGGGAGGCCCTGAGCCTGTCCCAAGAATAGAGTTCTGATCCCAGCAGGTGGAATTAAGATGGCCGTGCTTTAGGACCCTGCTAAGACTTCTCCTGACCTTCCCACAATAGCAGCCTCCTGGCCACGGAGACCTTCTCAATATGGCTGCCTCACCAGCCACTAAAACTATGGCAAGTCTACTCCAACCAGCATTCAAATCTGGTTGCTGTATACTGTTCCAGTCTGCCCACTCTTCCAAGCTTTTGATTCAATACACAGCTTCCTCCAACAACTGAAGACTCCAGAAAGGTGTCCTCCCATCCCAGACCTCTGTGGGCAGTCAGCCAATGCCAGCCAATCACAATCACTTGCCTAATTCATCAGATTTCCACCACTCTGGATAATATGCTGTGTCCAGCTCACCACCTCCTTGCTGTGCTCCCTGAACTATGACTCTGGGTAAGGTCTTCATGCCAGTTATGCCTGGGCTCTCTCTTTTTCCCCAGTCATTCTAGGAGAGCTCAGCTGAAGGATCCTTCTGGTCTGCAATCTTGCTCCACCCCTCTGAAATATAATTCTCACTTCTACAGTATGTGTTTCTTTGCTAAAAGCATCAAAAGCCAATTAAGAGAATGCATTTGCTTTGCCCTAAAAGTAGGCACAATAACTTAAATTGTTAGGGAAATAACTCCACAGCCCAAAGCCCTGTTGTTCTTATTGTTTTTTTTTGTTTGTTTGTTTGTTTGTTTTTTTGGTTTTTGGCCAGGGCTGGGTTTGAACCCGCCACCTCGGGCATAGGGGACCAGTGCCCTACCCCTTGAGCCACAGGTGCCGCCCTGTTGTTCCTATTGTTAAGTGTTACAAACCTAAGCTGTCACCTCCCAGTAACTACCAAAGCTGCCAACCAAGCCTGGATTTGTGCAGAGGGAAGTCCACACAGACACCCAGGCCTTCTCTTTCAGGGGGAGAAATATCTGAGCCACTCATCAATGGCTTGGTAATTTAAACACTAAAGAAACAAAGAATATTTAAAATCAACTCCGGCATTGAACAACGAGTGACCAAAACTTGAAAGAATACCCTAAGAGTATCAAATAGAACTAAGGTATTAAAAAAGAAGAGATGTGGTATGGTGTCTGTGGCTCAACGGAGTAAGGCTCCAGCCCCATATGCCAGAGGTGGTGGGTTCAAACCCAGCCCCGGCCAAAAACTGCAAAAAAAATAAATAAATAAAAAAGAAGAGATGTGAAATAATGAAATAGGCAAGAATAAAACATACTAACAGCAAAATAAATTTATACATAAGACGACTATTTTTCAAAATTCTTGCTCAGCTTTGGAGGTTCTGTTTGCCTCCCAGCTACAAATTCTTCACACACGCTGGGGATGCTGCAGAGAGCTAGTCAGCATTCAGAGGCCTAATCCACAGTGCCAGTGCTGCTATGCCCGTGGGCTTAATAGTCAGACAGCCATTTGTCCTCAGGAGAGGTTAGGGGTTGTAATGCAAATATACAAACAACTAAGTTCTTTCCCTAAAATAGCTGGAAAAAGCAAGATCCCTCTTGCTATTTTTTAGAAAAGGAAAAAAGGAATCAAAGCTTGCAATCTTAGGGATTTGTTTAAATACCTCAGTATATTACAATGTTGAGGGAGTAAAAGATGGAAAGGAATATACTTGTCCTGGGTAAAAATCTAGACGCTGGAGAAATGGTTGACACATGTGTGACAGTTGATTTACCAGCCTCACTAAAGATTTATTGATTTATCAATCAGTGCCTTGGGGCACTTGATTTTCCCCAAGGGAAAATTAACAATTCCAGCTAAACTAATATATTCTATTATGAACTAAAATGAGTGCAAGAATCAATCCTGTCACTGTGAACAACATCCAATTACCAAAAAAAAAAAAGTATGTCTCTCCTGGTGGGCAATACCTAAAATTAAGTTTTTTAACAAAAGAAACAATGTAGTAAATAATTGTAATTGAAGCCAATAGACATTTTTTAAAGATGGCTTTAACAAGCTTTAAAGGAGATAAGGGCATTGCAGAAATGTGATTGCATAACTGGGTCAGGAACACGATCCCAGGGTGGCGCCTGTAGCTCAATGAGTAGGGCGCCGGTCCCATATGCCGGAGGTGGCGGGTTCAAACCCAGCCCCGGCCAAAAAAAACCACACACACAAAAAAAAAAAAGGAACACAATCCCAGAGGGATTACTGCCTTCACCACTCACTAGATACGCTATCTGGGTCTTTAAGCCTCAGTTTTGTCGTCTGTAAAATGAAAAGCTACAGTTGCCGTAAGGAGAATGACTAGAGATCATGAATATAACGCATTTGGCCTTGTAGCCAGCATATAGTCAGCCTTCCCAGTAGAGGTGCCATTTTCATTACTGTCACTCTGAAGCACTGTGACTACATCAGGCAACAAGACAGGCTGCAGGGCTGAAACAGTTCACAGAGTATGACAAAGTGCCCTTAAAGCTTTCGTAAGGGTCCTTACGTGTCAACTAAGTGACAGCTTGAGAAGATTTACTAATTAACATGTTTAAAACTTTAATATTACCCATTGATCAGGAAAATCTAAATCTATGAGAAGATTCTGTAGCAGGGGTCAGGAAACTACAGCCCCCAAGCCAAATCTGGCGAAGGGCCTATTTTTATAAATAAAATTTTGTTAGAATTGTAGAGGCAGAAAGGAAGCGATTCTTTTCCTCCCCATCATAAAGAGTCATGCTGACACCCCTGTGACAAGACAGCTGAACACAAGAAAAGCGTAACAAATTTATTACATGTGCAACAGGAGTCACACAAAATATGAAAATGCAAAGAAAAGTCCCGTGAGTGTAGTCTTTACTACTATCCTAGGGCTACAGAAAGAATATGGAGCTTAGGGCTCCTGGGGGTGGGGAGAAGGTAGCTTCACAGCTTATGGGGAAGTGCAGAGAAGAAAGCGTGTCAACAAAGGTGGTCCTGTTGTGCAAATGAATACAGGTAGTAGCTCTGAGATAGGATATAAAGGTGTTAGCCTCTCTGTCCCTTTTTCCCATAAGTTCTTCTTTCCCAGATGGGGAAAGGGTTAGGGCTCAGAGAAAGCCTGGATGTGGGGCGGCACCTGTGGCTCAGTCGGTAAGGCGCCGGCCCCATATACCGAGGGTGGCGGGTTCAAACCCAGTCCCAGCCAAACTGCAACAAAAAAAATAGCCGGGCGTTGTGGCGGACGCCTGTAGTCCCAGCTACTCGGGAGGCTGAGGCAAGAGAATTGCTTAAGCCCAGGAGTTGGAGGTTGCTATGAGCTGTGTGATGCCACGGTGCTCTACCGAGGGCCATAAAGTGAAACTCTGTCTCTACAAAAAAAAGAGAAAGCCTGGATGTCCCTTCCACTAATGCAGATTTTCTCTACAGATGCAAATCTCTCCCACTAGAGATGGCTCTTCAGGGCTATTCTTGTCTGCAGTTTCTCTGAATAACCATCTCAAGATATGCTAAGGAGGTATATTTTGGGGTGAAATATTCTGGTGTCCTTCAGAACACAGTCAAATATTGTTTATGGCAGTTTAGGCAGTGTAACAACAGAATTGAGTGGCTGTGACCAAAACTATATGGCCCGATGAGGCGTGGGGGTAGGGGAAGGGACGGTTAAGCCATATGCAGAGAAGTGGGGAAGAGCCATCTTCCTCCTCACAGTTCCCTGGGGCTGCAGGGCATTACCTGAGGGCACAGTCGGCCAGGAGGGAGAGGGAGAGACAGACCATGAGCTGTGGACAAGAGCCTTTATGCGGGTCAGCAGGTTTGAATGATTTCCGCAGGCTCTAGGGCTCAGGGGCCGTCCCTGATTGTGTAGGGCAATTACAGTGAGTATATAGTATAGAGTGAGCCAACCGCATAAGAAAGGGCCAGGGCCTCAAAATTGTGTCAAGAGGGCATTTTTCAAAAAACATATTATACTAAAATATTTACTCTCTGGCCTTTTACAGAAAAGTTCAGTCTAAAAAGGAAGTCTAGACCCCTAGTTCAAGTTGTAGGTCACAACTCATACCTCAAATGAGCTCCTTACAAATGCTTACAGAAATAATTCAGAAAACATTAAATAGGGAAAATTTCCCATCCTGGGGATGAGTGAAAGATGCCTCAGAAGTCATAGAGTCCGTTCTCGGCCCATTCTCAGTCCTACAGGCCAGAGAGAAACCCGAGACTCTGCTGAGGTTCACCACAAGCCCAGGCTGAGCAGGGTAGATGCTGTGGGCTCACCATGGCAACGTGGTCAGCCCTGTGCTCTGACCTCCCACAAACCCAAGTTCAAATTTCAGCTCCACCATGTATCACCAGCATGATATTGGGGAGGTTACCTCAGTGTTTATCTGCGGCTGCCTAACACACTGTACCAAAACGTATCAGCGTAAAACATTATCATCGAGCATCTCGTGCAGTTTCTAAGGATCAGGAATCAGGAGCAGCTAGGCTGGGTGGTTTGGGCTCAGGGTCTCTCCCAAGGTTCCATTCAACCAGCCATGGCTG
This sequence comes from Nycticebus coucang, assembly GCF_027406575.1. Classification (NCBI taxonomy): domain Eukaryota; kingdom Metazoa; phylum Chordata; class Mammalia; order Primates; family Lorisidae; genus Nycticebus; species Nycticebus coucang. Next base: position 128,383,071 of record NC_069789.1, on the reverse strand, counting down.
TGGGTACCTGAAGGCTCCGGAAGGGCTGGAGACTCCACTTCGAAGCTCATTCCTGGGTGCTTGCTGGGTCTCAGTCCCACACTGGCTGTTGGGCAGAGGTCTTTGTTCCTTACCCCATGGGCCTTGTAACAGAGCAGTCACCCTCCTCCCATAGATATGGAAGTGTAAAATTGAGGGTGGGAATATGTGACAGAGGGAATAGAAGAAAAAAAAACAGCAAAAAAGTTCTCTGTCTCTTTAAAACTTCCCCTACTCTTTTTAAAACCTAAAACCTCCATCCCTGCCTCAGGCCAGTGGTCTGGAGGGGCACAGGAATGTCTTTTGTTCCTTGTTCTACAGGAAATGGCTTCCAGTCCTCCCCTTTCTCCTCCTCTTCCTCAGCAGGTCCTGGGCAAGTGAAGGTCAGAGGGGCCTCCCAGGTGGGTGGAGTGATTGGGGATAAAAGGGGGCTTACAGGGAAGTAGGAGAAAAGCCTGGCCTCCTAGATAAGAAAGTTTAAAAAGGGGCCGACAAGAAACCATGAGTTTAGGAAGCCTTGTGACTCAGACAAAATGCAGTTTCCAGCCTGTGACACTAAGCGGAGTAATGGTCACAGTTACAGGACAGTGGGCACAGCAAATGTCACAAATATCGCACACTCTTCACTACCATAAAGTACCTGGAAAATAGCAGACAGCAGTTACTGTCGACATCTAAAGAAAAATGGGCATCTGGGAAAAGTAAGGTAACAGTAACCAGTAAGAAATAGGACCACCTAAGGACCTCTGGGAACTAATGAAAACCACTTATAGATAATTGCCAGGGGGAGTGGGGGGCCAAGATAAGATACTTAAATTAGTACGCTGCCTTTGTGTGGCATCTCGTCTCACGCTGGGGGACCCTTTTCTAATCTCTCAGGAAGTCTGTGCTTATCTACTCTTAACTTCAAATAAAATGTACTCTGTTTCTTTAAATAGACTGAGCTCTTTTTTCCGCTGTATCAGAGTCCAACCTCTCTTAAGGTAAGGTTACTTTCACTTTTACTAGGCCAAACTTGCTAGTTCTGCTGAGGGAATCAGACCAGGTCTACTGAGCAGCTTTAGGGTCTTAGAGACCCTGGACGCTGAGGTTACAGATTGTCTTTAATGGAGAAGGGATGATAAGAATTCTTAACTGTGGGCGGCGCCTGTGGCTCAAGGAGTAGGGCGCCGGTCCCATATGCTGGAGGTGGCGGGTTCAAACCCAGCCCCAGCCAAAAACCAAAAAAAAAAAAAAAAAAGAAAGAAATCTGGAAAAATATTAAAGCATGTTAAGGAGTTTAAAAAAAAAAAAGAATTATTAACTGTAACAGCCTCCAACTGAAAGCCCTCCCTTTAAAAACTCTTTGTTGGGGGCAGCGCCTGTGGCTCAGTGAGCAGGGCGCCAGCCCCATATGCTGAGGGTGGCGGGTTCAAACCCGCCCCAGGCCAAACTGCAACAACAACAACAAAAAAAAAAAATAGCCGGGCGTTGTGGCGGGCGCCTGTAGTCCCAGCTACTCGGGAGGCTGAGGCAGAAGAATCGCCTAGGCCCAGGAGTTGGAGGTTGCTGTGAGCTGTGAGACGCTACGGCGTTCTACCAAGGGCGATAAAGTGAAACTCTGTCTCTACAAAAAAAAAAAAACTCTTTGTTGGCTGGGCACAGTGGCTCATGCCTATATTCCCCAGCACTCTGGGAGGCCAAGGCAGGTGGATCACTTGAGCTCAGGAGTTAGAGACCAGCCTGAGCAAGAGCGAGACCCTGTCTCCACTAAAAATAGAAAAACTAGCAGTGCGTGGTGGTGAGTGCCTGTAGTCCCAGGGATTTGGAAGGCGGAGGAAAGAGGTTCACTCAGCCCAGGAGTTTGAGGTTGCTGTGAGCTATGACCCTACAGCACTCTACCCAGGGTGACAGAGTGAGACTCTGTCTCAAAAATAAATAAATAAATGATTTACTTATTTTTACATTTATGTATATGCCTTCCACTAGAATATAAGTTTCAAAGGGTCAGAGTTTTTTTCATTTTTGCTTTATGGGGTTTTTTGCTAATCTATCTGAACCACCAAGACAGCACCTAGCATGTGGTCCGCAATTAATATGTATCCATGGAATGAACGCAGCACAGAGACACAGTTTTGGGTTTTTTTGTTTGTTTGTGTTTTTTTGCAATTTTTGGCCAGGGCTGGGTTTGAACCCGCCACCTCCAGCATATGGGGCCTGCGCTCTACTCCTTTGAGCCACAGGCACTGCCGTTTTTTTTTTTTTTTTTTTGTAGAGACAGAGTCTCACTGTACCGCCCTTGGGTAGAGTGCCGTGGTGTCACACGGCTCACAGCAACCTCTAACTCTTGGGCTTACGTGATCCTCTTGCCTCAGCCTCCCAAGCAGCTGGGACTACAGGCGCCTGCCACAACGCCCGGCTATTTTTTTGTTGCAGTTTGGCCGAGGCTGGGTTTGAACCCGCCACCCTCAGCATATGGGGCCAGAGCCCTACTCACTGAGCCACAGGCGCTGCCCTTTTTTTTTTTTTTTTTAATAATAATAAAACCCAGGCAGCGCCTGTGGCTCAGTGAGCAGGGCGCCGGCCCCATATGCTGAGGGTGGCGGGTTCAAACCCAGCCCCGGCCAAACTGCAACAACAAAAAAAAATAGCTGGGCATTGTGGCGGGTGCCTGTAGTCCCAGCTACTCGGGAGACTGAGGCAAGAGAATCGCTTAAGCCCAGGAGCTGGAGGTTGCTGTGAGCTGTGTGGGGCCACGGCACTCTACCGAGGGCCATAAAGTGAGACTCTGTCTCTACAAAAAAAAAAATAACAATAATAATAATAATAAAACCCACAGTAGGCAAGAGCATGAATAACCAAACTCTCAAGTACGGCTGACAGGAGCGTAAGCTGATTAAACAAACTATAAACTTTCACACCATAAAATACTACCAACCTTTTTTTTTTTTTTGTAGAGACAGAGTCTCACTTTACTGCCCTTGGTAGAGTGCCGTGCCCTCACATGGCTCACAGCTACCTCCAGCTCCTGGGCTTATGTGATTCTCCTGCCTCAGCCTCCCGAGCAGCTGGGACTACAGGCGCCCGCCACAACGCCCGGCTATTTTTTGTTGCAGTTTGGCCGGGGCTGGGTTTGAACCCGCCACCCTCGGTATATGGGGCTGGCGCCCTACTCACTGAGCCACAGGCGCCGCCCAAAATACTACCAACCTTTAAAAGTGACATGCCGTGTGGTAAGATGTTCATGCAGTTGTATGTGGAAAATACAAATTATAAAAATTACAGTATGTTTCCACTGTGTTTTTTAAAAAGAAAAAAGTTTTGAAAACAAAAAATACATATAACAAAATCTGATCTATGAGGCAAAATTACAAGTGTTTTTTTACTTTCTCTTGCTGTATTTATTTTCTGCAATGAATATGTAGTAGATGTGTAGTAAGTGGGGAAAATCTTTTTTAAAAGGAAAAACTAGGATACCTCGTATAAATATGCTTTCCTGTTTTAACAAGAGTAAAAAAGTATTTTAAAAGTTCACTCGATAGGGCGGCGCCTGTGGCTCAGTGAGCAGGGCGCCGGCCCCATATACCGAGGGTGGCAGGTTCAAACCCAGCCCCGGCCAAACTGCAACAAAAAAATACCCGGGCGTTGTGGCGGGCGCCTGTAGTCCCAGCTACTCGGGAGGTTGAGGCAAGAGAATCGCCTAAGCCCAAAAGCTGGAGGTTGCTGTGAGCTGTGATGCCCAGGCATTCTACCAAGGGTAACAAAGTGAGACTCTGTCTCTAAAAGAAAAAAGAAGTTCACTCGATAGTTATATTAAATGAAAACCAGCCGGGAAAAAGAAACGTAGCATATTAAAATGTCCCCCTGGTATCTGCTGTTTTAAAACTGCTGAAAGTATCAAAGTGCATGAAATAAATTGTGCAAAAGTTTCTGGATAAAAAGCCCATTCTTTTCTGAGTAAGACCAAGATACTCTTCAGGAATAAAATTCACAAATTCTGACCACCCTTGAAGAAAGTTCAAGTCTGCTGGCTGCACACGGATCTGACTTTTTCCTCCCTACAGACCGGGCCTCCTTGGGGCTTGGATTGGGATCAAGAGCAGTGTGAAAGTCGCCCATTCCTGCCAACCACACAACACCTACAAACACCACAGCTTAGTGTAAAATTATTTCAGGGAGCTTTAACTACACCAAACAAACTGGTTAAGGGAAAAAAAGAAGCCTGCAGTTTGTAAATGTCTAGATTCATAAGCGTGTGTCTCTCAGGTGTGAGTCCCAGGACAGTGTATCATATGGCAACACGGGGAAACCTAAGTCACACCTTTTGGAATCTGTCAGATCATTATTCCCACCACAAGGCCATTTTGGCAACTACAATAAAATACTGCCCTCTGGTGTTAAGGTCATTCTACATTCATTAATATAACAAAAAGGAAAAAGAGAAGGCTTTCTTGTACATAAAACCACTAACTTCAGAAGGTATGTTTTTGGTTTGAAAAATAGCTGAACACAAAACTCCACATGATTTGACTGGTACATATTATGGACACTTGCTTTTTTTGGACAGAGTCTCCCTCTGTCACCCTTGGGCAGAGTGGTGCGGCATCATAGTTCACAGCAACCTCAAACTCTTGGGCTCAAGTGATGTTTTCACCTCAACCTCCCAAGTACTGGGGCTACGGGTGCCCACCACCACGTCTGGATGGTTTTTCTATTTTAAGTAAACACAGGGTTTTGTTTTTTTTTTATTAGATCATAGCTGTGTACATTGATATATCATGGGGCATCATTCACTAGTTTCACAGACCGTTTACCAAGTTTCACATATACCCTTGTAAGATGCACCGCTGTAAACACAGGGTCTTGCTGTCACTCAGGCTGGTCTGGAACTCCTGAGCTCAAGCAATCCACCCGTCTGGGCCTCCCAGAGTTCTGGGATTACAGGTGTGAGCCACTGAGCCTGGCCTGTGGACACTTTCTCAACTGTGCCTGACAAATACCAAGTAATGTTATCACAAGCTGTCTTAGGCAATTCATGTGAGAGAATCTTCTATCCATGAGCCACATTCAGCTGTCTCTTAAAGAAAAAAAAAAAATTTTTTTTTAAAGAGTTTCTGTAGGGGAGAAGTTTCTGGAAAATAATTTTTTTTTTTCACAGAATAATTTCTAGTAATTCTGGTAAGAAGACTAAAAATAGGAAAGATATACCATATTCTATATATTGCAGAAGTCTTTAAAAATGTGAGATAATTTTTATGAAAAACAAAACAGCAGCATTAACAAAAAAGTTGGAAGTAACTGTCTACATATTAATTATCTTATCCCTGCTTAAAGGTAGTTGAATAATTTGAGAAGGGAGTTCTGATGGCTACACACGCAGGAATTACATGTACAAATTAAGCAGCCTAGTTCAGAAAAATTTTAAAGAATAATTAAAGTAACACCAAGTCACCACTGAGCTAAAAACAAACTCAGGGAGGTAACTTACAAGACAGGAAAATAATGTTTAGGTTTTCCCAAAATATATACAGTTTATAGGTCTGATTCTCAGTTTATATCAGTGCTTCTCAACCTTTTTATTTTTTTTTTTGCAGTTTCTGGCGAGGGCTGGGTTTGAACCCACCACCTCTGGCACATGGGGCCAACACCCTACGCCTCTGAGCCACAGGAGCTGCCCTTTTCAACCTTTTTTTTTTTTTTTTTTTTTGTGGTTTTCAGCCAGGGCTGGGTTTGAACCCGCCACCTCCGGCCTATGGGACCGGCGCCCTACTCCTTGAGCCACAGGCGCCACCCAGCCTTTTCTATCATTTTTATCTCACACACACTTGAACCTATAGTTAACCTCCAGCAGACTTAAATCATATTGATCAAAAAAAATAGTAAAAAAATAAAATACCGTTTTTGATTTATTTATTATCACAAACAAAATGCACCATCACAACCAAAAAATAAAAAAAAACAGTTTATTATAATTTATAATTAAAAGATAACAATTAAAATTCTTCTAAAAACTTATTGATATGTATTTATTTATCTGTTTATTATAAAACTTATTGATATGTATTTATTTATCTGTTTATGTATTTATTATCTGTTTAACATTTAATGAGCTATCTGAGCTTGACTATTTTTAGAATATCTTCTTTGCAAGGTCGAATTTTGGACAGGCATACTCTTAAATCTTCTTCCAAGGATTCTAGCCATGATCGATTGTCATGTTTAGTATTATCCATTGCAGAAAAGCTCCCTTCACACAAATATGACATTGAGAAGGAAAGAACTATTTCTATTGCTTTTTTTGCAATATTTGGAAATTCGCCCTTGAAGTATAACCAAAAGGCTGTAATACCAGTTGTTGAATATTTTAATTACAATCCTCTGTCATTTTTTATTTCTGTTAACTCTTTAATAATATTTATTAATATTTAAATTTTAAATATTTAATATTTCTGTAATATTTAAATTTTCTGTCTTACGTGCACTTAAAGGGATTTCTCCCCAATGTTATGCCAAGTGAAGGTGCAGGAAAACATTTCTCAAAATTTGTGTACAATAAATCTAAAGTTTGTAAAATTTGTTCAATAAGATTTTTATCCAGTTTACACCTTTTCACTTGTTCAAACATCTTTACTGCATTTTCTCTTCTAATCCTTTCCCTTCCAGAGCAGTAATTTTTCTCTGAAAGCATTACTTTATCTGTAGATGTGAGAATATTTTCTTATTTCCCTGCATATTCTTATTAAGAATATTCAAGCCCTGAAATGAATCTGCAAGCAATGCAACTTTATTACATCAAACCTAATCACCTAATTTAGAATGTTGCTTTTTTTTTTTTTTTGTAGAGACAGAGTCTCACTCTATCGCCCTTGGTTAGAGTGCTGTGGCATCACACAGCTCACAGTAACCTCCAACTCCTGGGCTTAAACGATTCTCTTGCCTCAGCCTCCCGAGTAGCTGGAACTACAGGCACTTGCCACAACGCCTGGCTATTTTTTTGTTGTTGTTGCAATTTGGCCGGGGCTGGGTTTGAACCCCCCACCTTTGGTATATGGGGCTGGCGTCCTACCCACTGTCCACAGGCACCACCCCATAGAATGTTGCATTTTTTAAAAGGTTGATACTTGCACTCTGGGAGACTGAGGCAGGTGGATTGCTTGAGCTCAGGAGTTCAAGACCAACCTAAGCAAGAGTGAAACCCAATCTCTACTAAATATAGAAAAAGAAATAAATAAATAAAAAGAATTATGGGTATTAATTAAACACATTTGGAAATTTTTCAAAACTAGGCTTTGCAATGTAATTGTGGTCCGACTACTTCACTATTTCAAATCTAGACAGAACTGTGCGACATATTCAGTCCGAGTTACACCTCCTTACTACTTCGGGCACAACGAGAGATTGCTGAGTCAGACAGCTTCATTCACTTCAGTTGACTTCCTCATACATTGGTGTACATCAGCAAATCCTTATCACATCACGCCATCTATGGACATGTCACAAAACCTTATTTTTCGAGGCTACACCCCATCTACTTTAAAAAATAAGCTGGTGTGATGGGGCAGCGCCTGTGGCTCAAAGGGGTAGGGTGCCGGCCCCATATGCCAGAGGTGGTGGGTTCAAACCCAGCCCCAGCCAAAAACTGCAAAAAAAAAATAATAACCTGGTGTTTATATAAAAATAAACATCTATTTATTATAACAATGATATACCCATACAATCAATTTAAAGAGGTTTTAATTTTGATATGCACACTTACTATGCTTTGAACTTCTTCCAAAAATAATTTAATTAATGATCTTTAAAAATTTTCCAGCAGGGCGGCACCTGTGGCTCTAGGAGTAGGGCACTGGCCCCATATACCAGAGGTGGTGGGTTCAAACCCGGCCCCAGCCAAAAAAAAGAAAAAAAAAACTCCAAAAAAAAAAAAAATTTCCCAGCACACCTAAGATCCTCTCAGGGCACACCAGCATATGAGATGCCACGGTACTCAACCCAGGGCAAGAGAGTCAAAAAAAAAACAAAAACACACACACATAAACACTACACTCTCCGATGTTCCCATAATAATGAAATCAGCTACTGACACATTTCTCCAAACATATCCTCCTCATTAAGTGATGCCTGACTATATGCCCTTGATATAAGGTAACAAAAATGGCACTTTAACTTCCTTCCCAAAACAACAGTCCCAGTCCAATCATAAGAAAAACATCAGACAAATTCCAATAGAGGGACACTCCACAAGTCCTGAACACCCACCCAGGACTCCTCAAATGTCAAAGTCTTTAAAGACAAGAACAGTCTGAATAACGTGTCACAGTCAAGAGGAAACTAAGAAGGGTGGTGCCTTTGGCTCAAGGAGTAGGGTGCCGGCCCCATATGCCAGAGGTGGTGGGTTCAAACCCAGCCCCGGCCAAAAACTGAAAAAAAAAAAAAAAAAACAGGCAACTAAGAAGACACAATGACTTAATGTAATGAGGTATCCTGGACGGGATGGTGGAATGGGAGAAGGACAGTAGGTAGGATATAAGAACAGCTTAATATATCAATATTGGCACATTAATTATAATGTGTACCATGCTAATGTAAAAAGTCATTAAAAGGATAAATTGTGTGCAGAGTGTACAGAAACTATTTGTTCTGCAATCTTTCCATAAATCTAAAGCTTTACACAGCAGCTCCTCTTGTTGTTGTTGTTGTTGTTGAGACAGAGTCTCACTCTGTTGCCACAGGTAGAGTGCTGTGGTGTCATAGCTCACAGCAACCTCAGACTCCTAGGTTCAAGCAACCCTCTTGCCTCAGCCTCCCAAGTAGCTGGGACTATAGGCACCCACCACAATGCCCAGCTAGTTTTTCTATTTTTACTAGAGGCGGGTCCTAATCTTGCTTAGGCTGGTCTTGAACTCTTGAGCTCAAGCGATCCTCCCACCTTGGTCTCCCAGACAGCTGGGATTACAGGCATGAGCCACAGCGCCCAGCTAAAGTTGTATGTTAAAAATAAAGTTTATTTTTAAAAAAGAGAGAGACAACTAAGGACATTATAAAAAAAGAATAAAAGTAAAGGGACAGGAAAAGAAATACCAGGCAAATATGCACCACATAAAGCTAATATAAGATAAAACGGGACTGCAGGCAAAAAGATAAAGACAGTCATTACTTAACAATTCACCAGAAAAATGTCATCTTATAAACATCTATCACTAGAACTTTGACTTGGAAACTCTACTTACCTGCAGTTTTAATTCAAAGTAGGCTCCCCAAATAAAGTCCACAATGTCCTCCTTTTTTTCCCCATTATTTACCTGTTTCCTGTCCTAACCTCTACCATGACATTCTGGAAAACATTCCAAGTTTTGCTTTACATAACTTTAAGTACAATTATAAATTGCAGCAACTCCTCTGGGCAAAAGAAAAATATCTTAAAGGCAATTCACATGGAGAATTATCGAGGATATTCTATGTTTAGGCCTGAACTCTTGAGTTTGTAATTTAGTGCTAGCCTGAAGTAAAAACTCCTAACTTAATGGTTCACTTGCTTACAATTTCCTCCCTCTCCAGACTCAAAGGCTGAATGAGACTTCTGTTTTATCAGGAGCTGCACACCTCACAGTGCTTGGAGGCTTTCAAAATACCTCCTGGTCACGTCCAGTCCAGCAAGGACATATCGTCAGGAGCACATCCACACATCAGTATCTGTAGAGGTCAACCACTGAATGAAGGGAAGGAATAAAGAAATACAAAAAAGAGGAGCATTTTTTTAAAAGAATACAGGGAGAAAAGAGGGACTCCGGTGGGTCAATTAACAAGTAAGCAAATGCATTTGTAGAGTTTATCAGGAATATGCCACATTATACCTACGTGCATTCAAAGGGAAAGCAAATCTTGTTAATTAGAAAGTATGAAATGGGGCGGCGCCTGCGGCTCAGTGAGTAGGGCGCCGGCCCCATATGCCGAGGGTGGCGGGTTCAAACCCAGCCCCGGCCAAACTGCAACAAAAAAATAGCCGGGCATTGTGGCGGGCGCCTGTAGTCCCAGCTGCTCAGGAGGCTGAGGCAAGAGAATCGCGTAAGCCCAAGAGTTAGAGGTTGCTGTGAGCCGTGTGACACCACGGCACTCTACCCGAGGGCGGTACAGTGAGACTCTGTCTCTACAAAAAAAAAAAAAAGAAAGTATGAAATGGTGACAAAGATAGGAAAAAGCTGCTGAAGACACAGAGTCAAGTGCCCACTTTCTCAGGCAGCAAAGAACTGTAAAAACCATGCTGCCTGCCAAGGCCGGTGCTTCAGGATCTGCCCTTTGCTCCCACTTGCACCTGACAATGAAATTCCTAGTTAGGGCTGCAGAAGTTTATGAGTATGTTAAACCCTGATCTTGCAGACCCATAGTTTCAACTTTTTTTTTTTTTTTTTCCTGAGACAGGGTCTCTCTCTGTTACCCTGGCTAGAATGCAGGGGGGTCATCAGAGTTCAAACTCTGGGCTCAACCTTAAATACCTGGGCTCAAGCAATGCTCCTGCCTCAGCTTACCAAGTAGCTGGGACTACAAGCGCATGTCACCACACCCAGCTAATTATTTCTACTTTTCCTAGAGACAGGGATCTCACTCTTGCTCAGGCTGGCCTTAAACTCCTGACTTCCAGTAATCTTCCCACTTTGGCCTCCCGAATAGCTAAGATTAAAGGCATGAGCCACCACAACAGACAGCTGCAATCATCTCATAAGTCAAATGAACACAGTCTTGTCTTTCAAAGGCTAACCAAATACTGGTTGGATTAATTTGCATTTTATAGTATGCTTGTAGAGTAATCACAAACACAACATATATTTAGAAGAATGAGTACTTACAACTATGTTTTGTTATGTCACAGGGATTTTCTAACTCAGAACCAATTAGAAGAACTTGGGGATATAATGCAACCCACGTGTCCAGGTATGTTTCTAAAAGCTTAAAAACTGTTGAGACCCAAACTTATTTTATGTAACTAATAATTTTTTACCTAACTTTAATAGGTTAACTGATTTTTTTTTTTTAGGTTAACTGATTTTTTATTTCTTTTTTCTTTTCTTTTCTTTTTTTTTTTTGAGACAGAGTCTCACTTTGTCACCCCTGGTAGAGTGGTGCCCTGGTGTCACACCTCAAACTCTTGGGCTCAAGTGATCCTCTTGTCTCAGCCTCCCAAGTACCTGGGACTACACATGCCCACCACCACTCCTGGCTGATTTTTCTATACTTAGTAGAGATGGAGTCTCACTTGCTCAGGCTGGTCTATAACTCCTGAGCTCAAACACTCCATCCACCTGGGCTTCTCAGAGTGCTGGGATTACAGGTGTGAGCCAACTCACCCAGACTCTAAAGAGTAATTTTTAAAGTCTGAAATACCTCAAAGTAAGGAAAAACTAGCATTTATTAAGTGCCTACTAAAAATCAAGACCATTTTGCGGTGTTTTATTTAACCCTTACAATCATCACACAAGCTATACATTATGAAACCTGTTCTCTATTCAAGTCAGAACACTAAGTGATTTCCCAAAGACACAACAGATGGTGGATGACAGAACCAGGATGTGAATTCATATCTCCCTGATACCAAAGCTAACCAGACAAAGAACCTGAGTAGATATTTATCCAAGAACGATATATAAATGGCCGATGAACACATGAAAAGATGCTCAATATCATAAGTAATCAGGAAAATGCAAACCAGAACAAGGAGCTCCCACTCGATACTCTAGAATGTCTATAATCAGAAACACAGGCTCAACGCCTGTAGCTCAAGCTCCACATACACTGGAGCTGGCGGATTCAAATCCAGCTGGGGCCTGCTAAACAACAATGACAACTATAACCAAAAAATAGCCAGGCATTGTGATGGGCACCTGTAGTCCCAGCTACTTGGGAGACTGAGGCAAGAGAATCGCTAAACCCAAGCGTTTGAAATTGCTGTGAGCTGTGACACCATGGCACTCTACCCAGGGTGACATAGTGGGACTCTGTCTCAAAAAAAAAAAAAAAGACAGATAATAAAAAATGTTTGTGAAGATATGGAGAAATCAGAACCCTCATACAAGCTGGTTGGAAGGTAAAATGTTGCACCTGCTTTGAAAATCAGTTTGGTAGTTACACAAAATGTGACCTAGCAATTCCTAGCCATATACCCAGGAGAAATAAAAATATCACACAAAAACTTGTATAGGAATGTTTACAGCAGCATTATTCATAATAGCCAAAAAGTAGAAACAATCCAAGTATCCATGGAGGGAAAAATGAATAAACAAAATGTGATATACCCATACAGTAGAATAGTATTTGATCATAAAAAGGAATGAAGTAGTAACATATGCTGCAACGTGAAGGGACCTTGAAAGCGTTATGCTCAGTAGAAACACCAGTCACAAAGATCACATATTGTCTGATCCCATTCCTATAAAACATCCAGAGAAGGAAAATCTACGGACAGAAAGTAAACTTGTGGTTGCCCAGGGGTAGGAGAGGCTGAAGAGACAGACAGTGATAGCTTAAGGGTACAGGACTGGACTGGGCGCGGTGGCTCACGCCTGTAATCCTACCTCTCTGGGAGGCTGAGGCGGTGGATCACTTGAGCTCAGGAGTTCAAAACCAACCTTAGCAAGAGCAAGACCCCCTCTCTACTAAAAATAGAAAAACTAGCCAGGCGTTGTGGTGTGCCTGTAGTTCCAGCTACTTGGGAGGCTGAGGCAAGAGAATCTCTTGAGACCAAGAGTTTGAGTTTTCTGTGAGCTATGATGTCAGGGCAGTCTACCTAGAGACTCTGCCTCAACAAAAGTAAATAAAATAGTCATACAGCAGCGTCTGAGGTTACCAAATCAACACTCATAAATCTGTAGCCTTTATATAATAGGCAAGCTGAAAAACAGTCAAGGACTCTATTCCTTTCACAGTAGGGCCAAAGAAGATGAAATATTTGGGAGTTTACCTAACAAAGGACGTGAAAGATCTCCATAAAGAGATCTATGAAACTCTAAAAAAGAAATACCTGAAGACGTTAACAAATGGGAAAAAAGGGTGGCGCCTGCGGCTCAAGGAGTAGGGTGCCGGCCCCATGCCAAGGGTGGCAAGTTCAAACCCACCCTGGCCAAAAAACTGCCAAAAAAAAAAAAAAAATGGAAAAACATACCATGCTCATGGCTGGGAAGAATCAACATTGTTAAAATGTCCATATTACCCAAAGCAATATACAATTTTAATGCAATTCCTATTAAAGCTCCACTGTCATACTTTAAAGATCTCAAAAAAATAATACTTCATTTTATATGGAATCAGAAAAAAAACTCAAATAGCCAAGACATTACTCAGAAATAAAAACAAAGCAGGAGAAATCACGCTACCAGACCTCAGATTATATTATAAATCTATAGTGATCAAAACTGCATGGTACTGGCACAAAAATAGAGAGGTAGATGTCTGATAGAATAGAGAACCAAGAAATGAACCCAGCTACCTACTGTTTTTTGATCTTCGATAAGCCAATACAAAACATTCAGTGGGAAAAAGATTCCCTATTTAACAAATAGGGCTGGGTGAACTTGGCGACCTGTAGAAGACTTAAACTGGACGCACACCTTTCACCATTAACTAAGATAGACTCTCACTGGATTAAAGATTTAAAATTAAGACATGAGGGGCAGCGCCTGTGGCTCAGTCAGTAAGGTGCCGGCCCCATATACCGAGGGTGGCAGGTTCAAACCTGGCCCTGGCCAAACTGCAACCAAAAAATAGCCGGGCGTTGTGGCAGGTGCCTGTAGTCCCAGCTACTTGGGAGGCTGAGACAAGAGAATCACTTAAGCCCAGGAGTTGGAGGTTGCTGTGAGCTGTGTGAGGCCATGGCACTCTACCGAGGGCCATAAAGTAAGACTCTGGGGTCTCTACAAAAAAAAAATAAAATAAAATAAAATAAAATTAAGACATGAAACTACAAAAATACTAGAATAAAGTGCAGGGAAAACTCTTGAAGAAATCAGCCTAGGAGAATATTTTATGAGGAAGACCCTCCAGGCAATTGAAACAACACCAAAAATATATTACTGGCATCTGACCAAACTAAAAAGCTTCTGCACGGCCAAAAACACAGTAATTGAAGCAAGCAGACAGCCCTCAGAATGGGAGAAGATAATTGCAGGTTATGTCTCGACAAAGGTTTAATAACCAGAATCCACAGAGAACTCAAACACATTAGCAAGAAAAGAACAAGTGATCCCATTGCAGGCTGGGCAAGGGACTTGAAGAGAAACTTCTCTGAAGAAGACAGGCACACGGCCTACAGACATATGAAAAAATACTCATCATCCTTAATCATCAGAGAAATGCAAATCAAAATTACTTTGAGATATCATCTAACCCCAGTAAGATTAGCCCACATCACAAAATCCCAAAACCAGAGATTTTGGCGTGGATGTGAAGAAAAGGGAACATTTCTGCACTGCTGGTGGGAATGCAAACTAATACATTCCTTTTGGAAAGATGTTTGGAGATCACTTAGGGATCTAAAAATAGACCTGCCATTCGATCCTTCAATTCCTCTACTAGGTATATATCCAGAAGACCAAAAATCAATATATATTTGCACCATAATGTTTATTACAGCCCAATTCATAATTGCTAAGTCATGGAAGAAGCCCAAGTGCCCATCGACCTACGAATGGATTAATAAATTGTGGTATATGTACACCATGGAATATTAGGCAGCCTTAAAAAAGATGGAGACTTTACCTCTTTCATATTTACATGGATGGAGCTGGAACATATTCTTCTTAGCAAAGTATCTCAAGAATGGAAGAAAAAGTATCCAATGTACTCAGCCCTACTATGAAACCAAGTTATAGCTTTCATATGAAGGCTATAACCCAACTATAACCCAAGAAGAAGGGGAGAGGGAGTGGAGGGGAGGAGGAGGATGAGTGGAGGGAGGGTAATTGGTGGGACCACATCTACGGTGAATTTTAGAAGGGTACATGTTAAATTTATTAAGTGTAGAATATAAATATCTTAACACAATAACTAAGAAAATGTGGTAAAGGCTATGTTAACCAGTTTAATGAAAATATTTCAAATGGTATATAAAACCAGCAAATTGTACCCCATGATTGCATTAATGTACACGGCTATGATTTAATAAAAATAAAGTAAAATAAAATAAATAAAATAAAAACAAAGAGATGGCCAAAGGCACCTAACAGGCAAATGGAGACAATAAAAAAGTAGTGGATTGACAAGACCCAATTTGTACTTTAAAAAGATTATTCAGGCTCGGCGCCCATAGCACAGTGGTGAGGGCTCCAGCCACTTACACTAAGGGTGGTGGGTTCGAACCCGGCCTAGGACTGCTAAACAGCAATGGCGACTGCAACAAAAAATAACCAGGAGTTGTGGTGGGCACCTGTAGTCCCAACTACTTGGGAGACTAAGGCAAGAGTTTGAGGTTGCTGTGAGCTATAATGTCACAACACTCTACGAAGGGCGACATAGTGAGACTGTCTCAAATAAATAAATAAATAAAACAAAAGGCTCGGCACCTACAGCTCAAGCAGCTAAGGCACCAGCCACATACACCTGAGCTGGTGGATTCGAATCCAGCCCGGGCCCGCCAAACAACAATGATGGCTGCAACCAAAAAATAGCCGGGCATTGTGGCCGGCGCCTGTAGTCCCAGCTACTTGGGAGGTGGAGGCAGGAGAATAGCTTGAGCCTAGGAGTTGGAGGTTGCTGTGAGCTGTGAAGCCACAGCACTCTATCCAGGGTGACAGCTTGAGGCGCTGTCTCAAAAAAAAAATAAATAAATAAATAAAAAGAGCATTCAGGTTTCTGTGTGGAGAATGGATTGAGAGGGTGAGGATTTCTTTAGAGGCGAAGTTTCACTCTGTCCCAGATTGGAATGTGATCTTAGGTCACTGCAACTCCTTGGCTCAACCAGTCCTTCCACCTCAGTCTCCCAAGTAGCTGGACTACAAGTGCACACCACTACACCCAGCTAATTTTTTTTTTTTTTTGAGAGACAAGGTCTCCCTATGTGCCCAGGTTGGTCTTGAATTCCCTGCCTCAAGTGATCCTCTGCCTCAGCCTCCCAAAGTGCTAGGATTACAAGTGTGAGCCACTACACCTGGCCTTGAGGGATCATTGTAAGCATAATATAAAAAAGCTGAAGATGCTCTTCCACAGGAGGCCTACACGCCGCCGCTTGTGCCGCCGCCCTGTCTCTGGTGATCCCTGAGAAGTTCCAGCACATTTTGTGAGTACTCAACACCAACATTGATGGGCGGCGGAAAATAGCCTTTGCCATCACTGCTATTAAGGGTGTGGGTTGAAGATATGCTCATGCAGTGTTGAGGAAAGCAGACATCGACCTTACCAAGAGGGCAGGAGAACTCACGGAGGATGAGGTGGAACGCGTGATCACCATTATGCAGAATCCGCACCAGTATAAGATCCCAGACTGGTTTTTAAACAGACAGAAGGATGTAAAGGATGGAAAATACAGCCAGGTCCTGGCCAATGGCTTGGACAACAAGCTCCGGGAAGACTTGGAGCGGCTGAAGAAGATTCGGGCCCATAGAGGGCTGCGCCACTTCTGGGGCCTTCGTGTCCAAGGCCAGCACACCAAGACAACTGGCCGTCGTGGCCGTACCGTGGGTGTGTCCAAGAAGAAATAAGTCTGTAGGCCTTGTCTGTTAATAAAACGTTTATATACCTAAAAAAAAAAAAAAGCTAAAGATGGCCCTGTAGATTGACTCCTGGGCTGTTTATACTTTCACAGTAGACAGAGACCTGTGAGTCCAGAAGCCCACCAGCACCAAACTCAAATTTTTACACATCCAATAATTTTAAAAATAGCCCACACAGGCAGATTTATAGCCCTTGAAGGCCTGCCTGCCTTGTATATTCCACCAATTGTTAATTAGAAAAAAAATCTGCTAAATAATTCAAGGAGGTTTATTCTGACCCAAATGTGAGTGACCATGGCTAAGAGATCCATAAGCCCAAGAAGCCTTAAGTAAATGATCCCGAGGCAGTCGGGTTACAGTTTGGATTTATACGTTGTAGGGAGACAGTAATTGCAGGTAAGATCATAAATCAGTACATTGATTCAGCCATCAAAGAGGGGGCTTATAAGTGATAGGTGGGTTCGGAGATTCTTTGATTTGTAATTGGCTAAAGAAAGAAAGCTTTGTTTACAGACTTGAAGTCAGTAGAAAGGAATGCTTGAATTAAGATAAGGGAGGTCTGCTCTCCCCGTCACCAGATGCTATGCCAGAGTCAGGTTGGAATGGAAGCCACATTATATTGGGTTAATTTAAAAATAAATAAATGAATGAATTTTTACAAACCTGTTTAATGAGATTTTAGGGTTTATAAGACCTGACATAGGGCGGCGCCTGTGGCTTAAGGAGTAGGGCGCCGGTCCCATATGCCGGAGGTGGTGGGTTCAAACCTAGCCCTGGCCAAAAAAAAAAAAACAACAACAAAAAAAAAGACCTGACATAACCTTTGCCTTACATGGTCTTAGGTCCTATTTGTAATATAGTATCTTATTGCTGCAAAGAGTCTGTTTGGTCAGCCTTATAATCTCTATTTTAGCATTATCACTGATGTGTTTAAACTCCAAAAGGCAGAGAGTATAATCACTTGTGTCCGACCTCCTTCCCACCAGTTTTAAGGTTCTTCTGGGGTCCCTTGGCCAAAATGGGGGTGTTCAGTGGGAGAGGTTAGTTCACACATACAAGCCTTTTTTTTTTCTTTTTTTAAGAGAGAGAGAGTCTCACTATGTCACCCTCAGTAAAGTATCATGGCGTCACACTCTTAGATTTAACTAAGACTTAGGCTTAACTAGACTTAGGCTTAACTAAGATTTAGGCTTAACTAGACTCTTAACCTCAAACTCTTAGGCTTAAGTGATTCTCTTGCCTCAGCCTCCCAAGTAGGTGGGACTACAGGCGCCCGCCACAACACCCAGCTATTTTTTTTGTTGCTATTGTCATGGTTGTTTAGCAGGCCGGGGCCAGGTTCACACCACCTGTCTCAGTGGACGTGGCTGGCGCCCTAACTGCTGAGATACTGGCACTGAGCCATACAAGCCTATTATTAGCCTTTTAGGGCCTGCCTGCCTGCCTTGCATACTCCATAGAACTGCACCCAGCATTTACTGGCAGTGATAAGATGGAGCCTTGTGGTTGTAAGATTTCAAGCTGCTCTGGGACCTAGAGACTCCCTGTCCCACTGCCTGGAGACACCACCTAGAATTCATGAGTGTCCAACCTTTTTTTTTCCCTCTGCCTCGAATTGGAAGAATAAAAGCTATCTTGGGCCACACATTAAATACACAAACACTAATAGCTGGTAGCTGATGAGCAAAACATACTTTTTGAGATAATCATAACAATCTTCAAAAAATAAGCATGTGGCAGGTTAGACACCCCTGAAAAATCAGCACTCGCCCCACCCCCCAATCCCTCTGTTTCCTAGGAGTTCTCTGCTCTTGCTGGGGCAAGAAGTGAGGCTTCCCTGTAAGTGTGGAAGTCCTTCCCAGAGGGGAGGTGTGGCACACAGCTGCTTCTCAGACCTCTTTCGTGCCCAAATCTGAGAAGACACACTTTTTGTATCATACCCCAATGTGTTTGTGTGTCACACATATAGGCCGGGCGTGGAGGCTCATACCTATAATCCCAGCACTCTAGGAGGCCAAGGTGTGTGGATTGCTTGAGCTCAGGAATTCAAGACTAGCCTAGCAAGATCCAGATCCTGTCTCAACTAAAAAAAAAAAAAAAAAAAAGCCAGGCCTCATGGCAGGCGCCTATAGTCCCAGGTACTTGGGAGACTGAGGCAAAAGGATCACTTGAGCCCAAGAGATTGAGGTTGCTGTGAGCTATAACATGATAGCACTCTACCGAGGTCAAGACTCTGTCTCAATAAATAAATAAATAAATAAATAAACATTTATAAAGATTCACAAAACAATATTTACCTTCAGTTTGCCATGTGTATTTATTTGCATCATTTTCTTTTACTCTTTTTTTTTTTCTGAGACAGATACAGTCTCACTTACAGGCTGGAGGGAGTAGCAATTCACAGGTGCAGTCACAGCTAGCTCACTATAGCCTCAAACTCCTGGGCTCAAGCAATCCTCCTGCCTGAGCCTCTCAAGTAGCTGGGACAACACGTGCCACCATCCTTTTTTTTTTTTTTTTTTTAATGCTAGTCATGAACCTTTAAATTGATTTCACAATTCACTAACAGGTGACAGCCTGCAGTTTGAAACACAACGACATTATTTGATGATTGTTTCTTTTCTTCATCCTTGAATTTTTCCTTTGGATTTATGATGAAAATGAGAAAAAGAAGGCTGGGCATACTGGCTCCTGCCTATAATCCTAGCACTCTGGGAGGCTGAAGCAGGCAGATCACCCGAGTTCATGAGTTCAAGACCAGCCTGAGCCAGAGCAAGACCTCATCTCCAAAAACAGCTGGGCGTTGTGGCAGGTGCCTGTATTCCCAGCTACTTGGGAGGCTGAGGCAAGAGAATCGCTTGAACCCAAGAATTTGAGGTTGCTGTGAGCTGTGACAACACAGTACTCTACTGAGGGTGACAAGTGAGACCCTGTCTCAAAAAAATGAAAATGAGATCCTTTCATAGTTCATAAGCATGATTGGGTTTTCATGCGTATGCATGAGATATGCCTCCCACAAATCTTGTTACGATGTTGGCACATTACCCATCTGACATGAAAAAAATAAAAATTTAAATTTAAAAAATGAAAATTTAAAAAATAATATTTTTTTTCAAAGGCCATCCCTGTTTTTTCTCCATGGTGCTGATCAGCTCCAGTTTTTCTTAGGGAACCCACACTTTGATTTGCTGGGTCTCCAAATGCTGAATTAAAGGCGTGGCTAGAACGTCCGGCCAGAGGTGGGCTGAGCTGAAGGGGAGAGACAAGTCCTGCCACAGGTGTTTTCTCCTGGCAATAAAACATGCTCAGAAAACCAAACCCCAGCCACTTACTCCCCACCCCTTCTGTGATTCCCCGCAGAATACACACACACACACACACACACACACACACACTGTCTAGGGTGTCTATTGTAAATAGAATTTAAGAACAAAAGGGCAGCACCTGTGGTTCAGTGAGTAGGGCAACGGCCCCATATACCAATGGTGGCAGGTTCGAACCCAGCCCTGGCAAAACTGCAGCAAAAAAATAGCCAGGCGTTCTAGGGAATGCCTGTGGTCCCAACTACTGGAGGGGGGGGTGGGGATGAGGCAGGAGAATCACCTAAGCCCAGGAGCTGGAGGTTGCTGTGAGCTGTGACACCACAGCACTCTACCCAGGGTGAGACTCTGTCTCTAAAAAAAAAAAAAAAAAGAACAAAAAAATTGCTAAACAAGAGAAATCTGAAACCCTTACCTATATTCTCTGTATATATAAAATAGCACATAAAAGGAAATATACATAAGTACCTCATAAAAGGCTTTTATCCAATAAAGATGGAATCTCAATATTAAACTGATTAAAGTTACTGAGAACAAGGGATGCAAGGTTGGTTTAACATACGCAAGTCTATAAACGTTATCCACCATATTAACAGAGGCAAAAATAAAGATCACATGATCCTCTCCATAGATGCAGAAAAAGCATTTGATAAAATCCAGCATCCTTTTCTAATTAGAACACTGAAGAATATAGGCATAGGTGGCACATTTCTAAAACTGATTGAAGCTATCTATGACAAACCCACAGCCAATATTTTACTGAATGGAGTAAAACTGAAAGCTTTTCCTCCTAGAACTGGAACCAGACAAGGTTGTCCTCTGTCACCTTTACTATTCAACCTAGTGCTGGAAGTTCTAGCCAATACAATTAGGCAAGACAAGGAAATAAAGGGAATCCAAATGGGAGCAGAGGAGGTCAAACTCTCCCTCTTTGCTGACGACATGATCTTATACTTAGAGAACCCCAAAGACTCAACCACAAGACTCCTAGAAGTCATCAAAAAATACAGTAATGTTTCAGGATATAAAATCAATGTCCACAAGTCAGTAGCCTTTGTGTACACCAATAACAGTCAAGATGAGAAGCTAATTAAGGACACAACTCTCTTCACCATAGTCTCAAAGAAAATGAAATACCTAGGAATATACCTAACGAAGGAGGTGAAGGACCTCTATAAAGAAAACTATGAAATCCTCAGAAAGGAAATAACAGAGGATATTAACAAATGGAAGAACATACCATGCTCATGGATGGGAAGAATCAACATTGTTAAAATGTCTATACTTCCCAAAGCAATCTACCTATTCAATGCCATTCCTATCTAAATACCAACATCGTACTTTCAAGATTTGGAAAAAATGATTCTGCGTTTTGTATGGAACCGGAAAAAACCCCGTATAGCTAAGGCAGTTCTCTGTAACAAAAATAAAGCTGGGGGCATCAGCATACCCGATTTTAGTCTGTACTACAAAGCCATAGTGCTCAAGACAGCATGGTACTGGCACAAAAACAGAGACATAGACACTTGGAATCGAATTGAAAACCAAGAAACGAAACTAACATTTTACAACCACCTAATCTTTGATAAACCAAACAAGAACATACCTTGGGGGAAAGACTCCCTATTCAATAAATGGTGTTGGGAGAACTGGATGTCTACATGTAAAAGACTGAAACTGGACCCACACCTTTCCCCACTCACAAAAATTGATTCAAGATGGATAAAGGACTTAAACTTAAGGCATGAAACAATAAAAATCCTCCAAGAAAGCATACGAAAAACACTGGAAGATATTGGCCTGGGGAAAGACTTCATGAAGAAGACTGCCATGGCAATTGCGACAACAACAAAAATAAACAAATGGGACTTCATTAAACTGAAAAGCTTCTGTACAGCTAAGGAGACAATAACCAAAGCAAAGAGACAACCTACACAATGGGAAAGGATATTTGCATATTTTCAATCAGACAAAAGCTTGATAACTAGGATCTATAGAGAACTCAAATTAATCCACATGAAAAAAGCCAACAATCCCTTATATCAATGGGCAAGAGACATGAATAGAACTTTCTCTAAAGACGACAGACGAATGGCTAACAAACACATGAAAAAATGTTCATCATCTCTATATATTAGAGAAATGCAAATCAAAACAACCCGGAGATATCATCTAACCCCAGTGAGAATGGCCCACATCACAAAATCTCAAAACTGCAGATGCTGGCGTGGATGTGGAGAGAAGGGAACACTTTTACACTGCTGGTGGGACTGCAAACTAGTACAACCTTTCTGGAAGGAAGTATGGAGAAACCTCAAAGCACTCAAGCTAGACCTCCCATTTGATCCTGCAATCCCATTACTGGGCATCTACCCAGAAGGAAAGAAATCCTTTTATCATAAGGACACTTGTACTAGACTGTTTATTGCAGCTCAATTTACAATCGCCAAAATTTGGAAACAGCCCAAATGCCCACCAACCCAGGAATGGATTAACAAGCTGTGGTATATGTATACCATGGAATACTATTCAGCCATTAAAAAAAATGGAGACTTTACATCCTTCGTATTAACCTGGATGGACGTGGGAGACATTATTCTTAGTAAAGCATCACAAGAATGGAGAAGCATGAATCCTATGTACTCAATTTTGATATGAGGACAATTAATGACAATTAAGGTTATGGGGGGGGAACAGAAAGAGGGAAGGAGGGAGGTGGGTGGGGCCTTGGTGTGTGTCACACTTTATGGGGGCAAGACATGATTGCAAGAGGGACTTTACCTAACAATTGCAATCAGTGTAACCTGGCTTATTGTACCCTCAATGAATCCCCAACAATAAAAAAAAAAAAGAAAAAGAAAAAAAAAAAAGAATTTGGAGAAGAGACTTAAAAATTATACTGAATTTATGTAGAGTATAATTATATAAATGTAAATTTATACATTTATATGTTTATCTTTTTATAATGCATATAGCATATTTCAAATTATAAAATCATTGACAGTAAGATTTCTACTTAAAATGTATATTGAAAGTACATATTTTATGAACTGATGAAGTTTGTATTTTGTAGTAAAAAAAAAAAAAGTTACTGAGAACAGAATAAACGAGGATCCAGAGGCTCAAATTTTTCCCTGTACTTTTATAAAAGAATAAAAATATTAGATAGAAAGGAAGAATCTGTAAATAAATACAATAGAACAAGTGACCTACCAGTTTCCCTTCTCCACTGCCTGGAGAACCCGCAGAATCATTTTTTCTGAACAAAACGTATTTTATGAATAAGCCTCTACACTTTTAAAATTGAGTTTTCTCTTTTTGAAGTACAGCTTCAAGCAACTACAAGTTTCCATCCTGCTAACCCCCGGCAGCAGTTGCTTTTAACTTCTATCTTTTATTTAAAAAACTTAATTGGAAGTTTTTGTAGCCAGAAGGAGCACTTCAAAGAAAGGGGGGGAAATGCCAAAAATTAATACTTTATGTCAGAGGTTAGCAGGGAAGGAAACAAAGATTACAGAAACGGGGGGGAATGGTGTGTAAAGAAGCGGTGGAAGAAAGGAAGAAGGCAGGAAACGGACCGAAAAAAGAAGGAAAAGGGGAAAATGTGGAGTGACACTTTGGGAACCCTGCGCAGGGGGAGACTGCAGATCCGCGAGTTCCGGCAGCAAGCCCCGCCCCTGCTCAGGTCAATTACTCCCGTCTACAATTACACACCCAGCGACCAGGCGCTTCCTACACTTTAATTTCCAGACATTCCTGTCTCTGTGGATTCTAAATCAACTCTGACAAAGCAATTATTAAAACGTCAAGCATGATTTAGTGCTCTGCCTTTGATGCCAATTGTGATCAGAGGAAGAAGGCCCTGGGCTGGGAGGGTCAGAAGACCAGGGTCTTTGTCCCAGCTGTGCCATCACCTTACGTGAGACTTTAAGCAGGTCCTTTCCTCTCGCTGGAGCTCAGTTATGTCATCGTAAAGTAAGAGGGCTGGAGGAGATTCCTGAGATTCCTTCCAGCTGTGACAAACTGTCACACTGTGACTTACTACGCTTAGTGAATCTCTGATAACATTCACCAAGGATGCTAATGAACAGGTAAATGAGGTATCTATCTAAGACTTGCTTCCAGGAGTTCTTAGAGTTGAAGTCAAAAATAGATCCTGCTATGTCAAATGGGAAGTTTTTCCCATACTTGGCTGGTGACAACCAAATTAATAAACAACTCCCCAAGATTAGAACAGCTACTAAATAAGACTAAAGACTTCACTGGTCCCAGATAGGCAAGACTTTTCTTACATTAAAAAAATCATAAGAAGGGAGGGTAATTGGTGGGACCACACCTAAGGTGCATCTTACAAGGGTACATGTAAAACTTACTAAATGTAAAATATAAACGTCTTAACACAATAACTAAGAAAATGCCAAGAAGGCTATGTTAACCAGTGTGATGAAAATATGTCAAATGCTATATAAAACCAGTGTATGGTGCCCCATGATTGCATTAATATACACAGCTATGATTTTAAAAAAAAAAAAAAAAACCCTCATCCACCATTAAAAAAAAAAAATCAGCTCAGGGCCTGTGGTTCAAGAAGCTAGGGCGTCAGCCACATATACCAGAGCTGGCAGGTTTGAATCCAGCCCAGGCCTGCCAAACAACGACAACTACAACCAAAAAATACCCAGGCATTGTGGCAGGCGCCCGTAGTCCCAGCTACTTGGGAGGCTGAGGCAAGAGACTCACTTGAGCCCAGGAGTTGGAGATTGCTGTGAGATGTGATGCCATAGCACTCTACCCAGGGCAACAGCTTGAGGCTCTGTCTCCAAAAAAAAAAAAAAAAATCATAAGATGGGCAGTGCCTGTGGCTCAACAGAGTAGGGCACCGGCCCCATATGCCAGAGGTGGTGGGTTCAAACCCAGCCTCTGCCAAAAAAAAAAAATCATAAGAAAGGCTCCAGTGTCTGTAGCTCAAGAGGCTAAGGTGCCAGCCACATACACTGGAGCTGGCGGGTTTGAATCCAGCCCCAGCCCGCCAAAAAACAATGACAACTATAACCAAAAATAGCTGAGTGTTATGGCGGACACCTATAGTCCCAGCTACTTGGGTGGCCAAGGCAAGAGTGTCACTTAAGCCCAAGAGTTTGAGGTTGCTATGAGCAGTGCCACCACAGCACTCTACCCAGGGCAACAGCTTGAGACTCTGTCTCAAAAAATAATAATAAAATAAAATAAATAAATAAATCATAAGATAGTATCCAATAAAAAAAAAAGATAGTATCCAATAGATCAGCAGGATGACAATAATTTACTGTAATCTATTTATATTTCAAAATAACTAGAAGAGAATAATTTGAATATTTCTAGCATTAAAACTAGATGAATATAGCCAGGCGTTGTGGTGGGCACTTACAGTCCCAGCTACTTGAGAGGCTAAGGCAAGAGAATCACTTAACCCCAAGAGTTTGAGGTTGCTGTGAGCTGTGATGCCCCGGCATTCTACCAAGGGCAACATAGTGAGACTCTGTCTCAAAATAAAATAAAATAAAAATAGATGAATATTTAAGATGATAGATATCCTAATTATACTTATTTGATCTTTACAAGTTATATGAATGTATTAAATTATCACATGTACCTGGAAAATATGAATGTATATTATATAAACATTTTTTAAAAAATGTTAATCCCAAAATGTAGAAACAACCCAAGTACCCACCAACCCAAGAAGGGATTAATAAACTATGGTATATATATACTATAGAATACCATTCATCCATTAAAAAGATGGAGACTGTGCATCTTTTGTATTAACAAAAGAATGGAATTGAAGCATATTCTTCTTAGTAAAGTATCACAAGAATGGAAATTTAAGTATCCAGGCTTGGCGCCCGTAGCACAGTGGTTACAGTGCCAGCCACATACAGTGAGGAAGCCAGGTTCAAACCCAGCCCAGGCCAGCTAAACAACTATGACAACTGCTACAAAAAAATACCCGGGCATTGTGGCAGGCGCCTGTAGCCCCAGCTACCTGGGCTCCTATAATCCCATATTTGGGAGGCTGAGGTAAGAGAATCGCTTAAGCCCAAGAGTTTGAGGCTGTTGTGAGCTGTGACACCACAGCACTCTACCAAGGGTGAAATAGTGAAACGCTGTCTCAAAAAAAAAAAAAAAAGCAAGTATCCAATGTGAAGCCAGTAGACAAACTAATACACATCCACACAAGAGAAAAACTCAATTGAATTCAAGTTGGGGGGAGGGGGCAGAAGGGAGGAGAGAGCGGATTGTCCCACCTAATGGGCACAATATATATATATACACCCTTATACATATATATATATATAAGGGTGTATATATATATATATACACCCTATATATATATATAGCACACCCCCCTGGGTGCAGGACACAACTGCAACAGGGACTTTACCTAACAAATGCAAATATTATAATTGTACCCTCATATTAATCTGAAATTTTAACAAAATTAAAAATAAATAAAAACAATTTTAATCATATGAGCCTATTTTCCAGGCTCTGCTTTACTAGACTTGGCCCAGCAACCAATTTCAGAACCATTTCCCGGCACGATCTAATTGGCTCCATCTATGATAAAAGGAACTTTGGGGAAAATGATTCGAGTAAGGGGGTGGGGTCTCTCTCTTTGTCTCCTTCATGAGAGACACCCACTTCCAACTCTCAATGTGCTCTAAACTTTCTCTTTGTAGAAAAAAAGAAGAAGAAGAAGAAAAAGAAAGAAAAGAACAATAAGGGGGTGGGAGAAGAGACCTGACTATAAAAACTGAGCTGGCTTGAGGGGGAAGGGAACTGAAGGAGCACAGTTTTTTCTAGATGTGAATCTGGATTCTGCACCTAGTTAAAACAAGGAGGCTGGCCGGCAACATGGTGGTTCATGCCTGTAATCCCAGCATTCTGGGAGGCTGAGACAGGTTGCTTGAGCTCAGGAATTCAAGACCAGCCTGAGCCAGTGCAAGACCTGGTCTCTAAAACTAGCTGGGCGTTGTGGCTGGTGCTTATAGTCCCAGCTACATGGGAGGCTGAGGCAAGAGAATCACTAGAGCCTAAGAGTTTGAGGTTTCATAAGCTATGACGCCAGGACACTCTACCAAGGGCAGCAAAGTGAGACTGTCTGCATGAAATGAAATTAAACAGAAAAACTAGCCCGGCGTGGTGGTGGGCACGTATAATCACAGCCACTTGGGAGGCTGAGGCAAGAGGATCTCTTGAGCCCAGGAGTTTGAGGTTGCTGTGAGCTATGACAGCACAGCACTCTACCCAGGGTGACAGAGTAAGACTCTTGTCTCAAAAAAAAAAAAAAAAACTGAGAAGCATGGTTGCCTTCATCCTTGGTAGAGCAGTGGGAGTCAGAGGAGCCCAGATGGGTAAGACGACTGAACTTTTTTTTTTGTAGAGACAGCGTCTCACTTTATCGACCTCCATAGAGTGCTGTGGTGTCACAGCTCATAGCAACCTCCAACCTCTGGGCTTAGGTGATTCTCTTGCCTCAGCCTCCTGAGGCGCTGGGG